>NW_026596079.1:24956874-25016542 GCF_907164565.1 Psammomys obesus | reverse complement strand
ATAGATAGATAGATAGATAGATAGATAGATAGATAGATAGATAGATAGATAGATAGATAGATAGATGAGAAAGAACTGGCCAAAATAAAAAGCCATCAAGAAAGATTCCATTATCAAAGTAATAAATGTCTAATCTTGCCATTTCAATCTCATGAAATAAAGCATTCAAAAACAAATCAAAACCACATCCTCATCAAACCTGAGCAAGCCACACTATACTTCAACAGGTAAAAGAAGGTAGTACTAGGAAGGATTTCTGAGGAGGTTGTAGAAAGTAGGTTCTTAGCCAGGTATGGTGGCACACATGTGTAAGCCCCAGTACTTAGGGAGGCAGAGGCAGGTGGATCTCTGTGAGTTGCAGCTAGCCTGGTCTACAAAGTGAGTCCAGGACAGCCAAGACTACACAGAGAAACCCTGTCTCAAAAAAAAAAAAGAAAGAAAGAAAAGAGGCAGGAAGGAAAGAAGGAAGAGAAAGACAAAACCAAACTTGAGTGGTTTCACTCATCATTTGAAATTGTATGGTCTTCCTGCTTTCATACTGATCTGTTATGAATATGAATGGCCCCCAGACTCCTGTGTGTAATGCTGTGCCTCAACTGGTGATAATATTCTGGAGGTTCAGGAAACTCTAGAAGGTTGGACCCAACTGGAGGATGTAGGTCCCTGGGGGCATGGTTTTGAAATTCATACCTGGTCCCCAATGCCTTCCTTGCAATGTTTCTCCATCTTCATAAGGTGAACAATCTCCTATGTCATCCACTCCTGCCACTATGATGGTACTCCATGAAACACATGGAGCCATGCAACCATCAACTGAACCATCTGAAAACCATGAACGAAAGTAAAACTTCCTCCTTTAAATTGTTTGTCACAGCAATGCGAAGTAATACACTGCACAAAGTGTTAGTTTTCTGTTGGTGCCTGACAAACAACTTTGAAGGAGGATAGATTATTTCAGCTCGGTTTCAGGGGTTCCTTACCATGTTTTGAAAAGAGTGAGACAGAGCATCGTGCAGACAGCATAGAGGAGTTGCCATGGCAGCCGGCAGTGAAAGACAAGAAAGGACCAGAGATATAACAACAACCCCTCAAAGCAGGCCCCAGATATTATTTCCTCCAACCAAACCCCCTACAGAAGTTTCCACTTCTCAACACCATCAAACTATGAATTAACTGATTAAGTCAGAACCCTCATGATCCAATCACGTCTCAAAACCCCTCAGGTAGCATTTCAGCTTTCAACACAAAAGCTTCTAGAAAGAGATTTCATATCTAAATCATAAAAGTATTATACTAACGAATCTTGTATTCAAGTAACTCAGTAGAAATCCTTCACAAACTTGAAATTAGGACTTAAATCAAAAAAAAAAAAAAAGGGGGGGGGGATGGAAAAAGAAAAAGTGCTTCTTTCTTGAGAAACCCATGCTCATCTTTTGAATGTGTACTTTTGTCATGTAATATTTCATTCCAATTCCTGACTCTGTCTTGTCTGTAAATTCTGTTTTAATATTTACTTGTTACTTTATGTGTCTCTGTGTCTATGTGCATCATGTGTGTGCAGGACCCCACAGAGACAGTAGAAAGCATCAGATCCCCTGTAGCCACTTCGTAGGTATTGGAAGCCAAACCTGGGTCATTTGTAAGAGCAATGTGGCCTTTTAACTGCTGAGCCCTCTCTCCAACCCCATTTAAATTATTTATTTGAAAGATTTAAAAAAAAAAAAAAAAGAACTGAATGAACAAAAGCATATCCTAAATAGAACAACCTGGCACACATATTTTTATAATTCTACATAACCATGAGTCTGTCATACACATGTGTTTAAAACTTTTGTAGCTGTGTGGGACTGGGAAGAATCAACATTCTTTTTATTGCATTTCCTCTTAAAGAAGGAAAGGAAGGTCTGCTTTCCTTTGCTTTACATCCTCCACAGTTAACACAGACACTGGCACATCAAAGATACTCCAAATGTAGTTTGTTCAAGAAATGAATAATAAGCTGGGCATGATGGCTCTTGTCTGTAATCCCAGCACTCAGAAAGGCAGAGGCAGGTAGATCTCTGTGTGTCCAAGGCCAGCCTGGTCCACAAAGCAAGTCCAGGACAACAAGGATATACAGAAAAACCCAGTCTTGGGAGGGGAGGGGGGAGGATAATAAACATTATCCGTAATTCATGATCCACTAAACCCTCTGCCTCTGCCAAATGTCTTACATGCAATGAAGGACTTAGTTTAATCCTTACAGCCACCTTTTTATAAAGTCAATTATACTATTTTCCTATCTTCTCTAAGAAACAGGTTTGCTGACATGAAAGGACTATTCAGGTAAACCTTGACACTTTAAATTACTTCACAGTAACTGCAAAAAAACCGAGAAAGTATGGGTGTGCTAAACATGTTTACAGTAAAGGCTAGACACTGTATTATGATACAGTGTCAGCATCTCTAAGAGATGCTCCTGTACCTACAGTTACAAACTACGGGGTTCACGCAGGAAGGACAAGCTTACAAGTTCAGGCAAGAGAAGTCTGTGAAGAAATGATGATGATGATCAAATTGTGCCCTGGTAACTGAAAGCCAACAACTATCTAGATGTTCTAAAATGCAAGGCAGCTTTTAATCTTTACGCATCAGTCTCACAACCTACAAGTTGCAAGCTGGGAATGTCCACCCACAATAATCCTATTTCCAGCCATGTTCACCTGGTCACTTTCTTTCCCTCCAAACACCTGTGTTTCTTTCCATAAAACAGTGATGACATTTAATTAATCCTGCTTATTGCTGTCAGGCTCCCTGTTCTTGTTTTCAAAAGCAGGTGCACAGAAGGCTCCAAAATATATATAATTTGTTTTTAATGTGTCCTAAATGATCCCACTCCCTCCGAGGCCCTACACCACGTGTTGTCAGCTTAATAAAATGAAGTGACAAATGTTTTCAGCAGAAACCCTAGGAAGCACACAAGTTTTCTCTAGTCCAGTACGTCTCAGGGTGATGACCTGACTTCAAGACTCAAGATCTAGAGTTAACAAAATGTAACTAAAAAGAAAAATAAAATAAAATTAAAAAAAAAAAAAAAAAGAAAATACAGAAAGATAGGAAAAAAAAAAAAAGACTCAAGATCTAGTGCTAACTAGAATCCTATAAAGGAGTGCACTGGGTAGGGAGGTGGCAAAGACCTGGGGATTGTGGGAGGGGAAAACATGATCAAAATAAATTGTACAAAAAAATATTTTTCAATAAAAAAGTTTAAAACAAGCCAGGTGATAGTGACCCATGCCTTTATTCCCAGCAGTTGGGAAGCAAAGGCAGATGGATCTTTCTAAGCTAGTCTACATAGCAAGTTCCAGGGCAGCCAGAACAACAAAGACAGACCTGTAAAAACAAAAACAAGCAAACAGTTTAAAACATACAGGGGGAAATAGAAATAGGAATCCAAAACAGCCAAATAAGTTATTTATTACACTAGCTATTAGTAATGCTTAAGTATGAAGTGTTAACGATGAGCAAATTTTTCATGATTCCCTACGACCTCCCTGTAACTAAATTAGGAGCTATCCCACAGGTTGTGGAGTACTGGGAACCCCAGGACATCGACAAAAAAGGTCAGTGGTTAGCCTGGACTACAAAAGATGTTGTCTCAAACAAACAAAAAAAAAAATTAAAAAATAAAAGAGAGAAAGGGTGTAAAGGGCCCTTTTTAATGCCCTACGGGAAAGACTTTAAATCTTAACAAAACACAAATGTTTTTCGACAAATAACTGTTTTCTATCAAACACACACCTTTGAAGACATTACCTAGCAAATATGTTCTGCACAGATTTACCAGGTTTCAGCACTTTCTACCTTTCTCATTCCCTAATTATCATTTGCTCAGATATTTACCAACTTAATTCTACAACCAGGTCAGCTCTTCCATACCCTGGGAATATCATATGAAGTCAAATGAATTAAGTCTATGCTTTCATGAGGTTCCAAGTTTTAGGACAGCAAGTCAAATACAGTTTCCCTTTGTTTTCAGTCAAATATGTGAGAGGGTTCCATACCAAGCATGTCCTCCAGTTTTCCCAACACCACCTGAGTGTGTCAGATTTGAAGGCAATTCTACCTGGAGTATCAGATCCCAACAGTTATGAGCTCCATCCTACAATACTATCCTCCTTTCAGGCCTCAGGTACTGCTGAGCAACTGACTATAAATCAGGTGTTCCCATGATACCCTTCTCAGGTTTAACAATCTGCTTTAAAAGGCTTACAGAACTCAAGCAAACATTATTTCATATCATATTATGTTTCATAAAATAACAGTCAGCCCTGAAAATATATATGTAAGTAACATATATACTGAGCAAGTTGTATTTTTATGTATTTAGGAATCTATCATCCATCCATTCGTCCATCTGTCTGTCTGTCTATGGGGAAACAGGGAGGGGTACATGTGAAGGTTTGAAGGGAGGAAAGAAAAGGGGAAAATAATTTAATTAAAATCTCAAAGATAAAGAACTTTTTAAAAGAAGTTAGTTAGAATTTAGTCAGCAGTTACTCTGGCTTCTAGTACTATAGGATTTTTCTTTTTTTTTCATCCTTTTAGGACTAGGACTACTTAATTACACTTTCATTTAGTTGATATTTTACTAACAAACTGTAGTGGTTTGAATAAAAATTATCCCAATAGGCCCATAGGGATAGCACTATTATGATGTTGGCCTTGTAGGTGTGGCTTCTTGGAGGAGGTGTGTCACTAGAGTATAGACTTTGAAGTCTTAGATGCTCAAGCAAGGTCTAGGGTCTGATTCTTTCTCTCAGCTCCTCCTCCAGCCCCATGTCTGCCTGCATGCTACTATGCTCCCTACCATGACAATAATGGTCTAAAGCCCCAACTAAATGTTTTAAGATTTGCCATGGTCATAGTTTCTCTTCACACTGATAAAAACCCTAAGACAAAAACTTTTTTTTTTTTTTTTGGAGACAGGGTTTTCCTATGCAACACCTCTCTGTTCTGGAACTCACTCTATAGAACAGGCTGGCCTCAAACTCAGCCTCTGCCTCCCCAGTGCTGGAATTCAAAGTGTGCGCCACCACCACCTACCTCAGATAGATTATTTTTAATAGCTACAATTAACATTTTGTTGTGATTGAAAAGAAAAAATAAGCTTGTTGGAATATAAACTTCTAGAGGGATAGTAGCATCAGTATCCTCTAGATCTTGGCATACTTTACTCAGTTATGAAATGTTTGCTGGATATATACATGAATAAAAATAGGTGGGCTGTATAATGGTGTAGTCACTGTAAGGTTGCTGGTGTTTACTGAGGACTTAATTGGTCCTGTGTGATAGGTGGTTAGGGTGGACAGTGTTTTTCAAGTCCCTGTTACTAGGCAGCAGCTGGAAGAAGGCACTTAAGATTTTGGAATGTTGAACTTCCAGCTGGGTTTATTAATTGGATGAATATGGCACTGTCTTATTGTCTGTTGTAGAGAGCTTGGAATTCAAGGAGAAACCTTGCTATGGAAGAAGATTAATCTTCACTCCTCATAAAAATACACTGTGCAGAATAGAGTTAAAGCTAAGGGAATAATGGGAATGACCACAGTGGAAGAGTAGATAATGTATCTCTAAGCAGCAGTGCGGCTGGTAGAGAAAACCAGGAGCTTGGTACCAAACAGTTTGAAGTTCACACCTTAATTTGTAGTATTTTGAAAACATTATTTTTGTGACATAAACTATTCAATTCTAAAGTCTAAATAGCTAATTGTGTGGGTCTGGAGGATCCAACACTTCCGACCGTAGGACAGCTGCACTCACTTGTGCATGCACTCTCCCTCTCTCAAAAAAAACAAAAAAACAAACAAACAAAAAAAAACTAGGACTGGTGCCTGACCTCGTAATCCCAGTACTTGGGAGGCAGAGGGTGAAGGCAGCTGGGGTTGTTTGAATGGATAAGAGCTCGAAACACAACCAAATGGAAAGGGAATAAAGTACCATCTGCTGTCTCAGCCACATCTGTCACAGCTACAGCTAGGCAGCACTGCTCAGCTGGGGCATGTGGTCTGCAAGGTGATCTGTGAGCTGAGTGCCGGGTTGACACGAGTGTGAAGGAACTTGGGGAGCATTTGGACCCTGCTGTGCAGCTGAAGTGTGTTATCCCTGGGCTTGTGCTTCCTCTAAAGATAACTTATCTTTCCTCCTCCCTCCATTTTCCCGAAGTGTGGTAAACAGTGGAGATGTGTTCTTCACAGGTAGCTCTAGATGTACTGTAATACACTATTTTCATATCTGGCTTAGAGTGTAGCTTCTTTTCCTAACCAGTACAGTAATATTTAATACAAGCACAACACATAATGTAATGTGATCACTTAATACCACTAGAGTTTCAGGACAGCCAGGGCTCTGTTACACAGAGAAGCCCTGTCTCAAAAAACAAAAACAAACAAATAATAATAATGATAATGATGATGATAATAATAATAATAATAATAATAATGATGATGATGATGATGTACCTGACACTAAACTTAAACAGCACTACTCAGGAGAGATGGTGGTCTGAGAAAGCACTTACAATACCCATTACCTTGAAAGTCCTGAACTAGGGCTCTTGATTTAAAATCTGTATTTAAAAATTTAGAATACAACTAAGCCAGGAATAAGGGTATTTGTTATAAACGTTCTCACTTAAGAAATCACATTTTCTAGCTACAAACCATGGCGATGCCCACTGAGAGGCCCTTAAAAGTTCAAAGCAAGGCAGCAGGGCCCAAGCTGCAGCAGGCACTGTCGGGCTAAAGAGCACAGGAGAGATGAACAATTCCTCGCTGGCTTTACTCGGTTTCTGCAGCTTCTGTGAGGTGAGGCCCACAGCCTGTACATCTCACATCAATCTCTGTCAAAGATCAGCTATTGCTGTAGAAGAATTTCATTCTCAAAGAAAGTGTAATGTCACAAAATCTCCTGTTAGCATATTCTGTAAAGTCAACCTCTAGACTTTCACTTGATTCTGGCTTCTTTCACTGTCAGATCTGTGAACTTTGAATATTCTGATTTGGTTAAGCCTAGATCGTTTTTTCTAACACTGAACAAAGAAAGTAGTTATTGCCAAAATGTAAATTCAAAAGGCAGAACACTGCATTAGTCTTAAATTTAACACATTTTACAGCCCAAGTGGGATAGGCATTCCATTTCACAACTGGCTGAGTCAAAGAATAAATGGGATTTAAATCACTGCTGTAAAGTTTTGATATGAATGAAACTTAAGTAACTTCAATGGTGGGGGTAGTTATTTTGCCCCTGACACATATGAGTTTGGCTCCAATGCTCCCCAATAGCTCATCAATATCACCTCTATAATATTTCATTTTAAAAGAATATGTTTCACTCATGATTATTCCCTTGGATCTAATGCTCACTGATGGTTCACATTTTTAAAGTTCAATCAACTAATTGCTGTGAAGGAGAATGGAAGTCCAACTTCATGACATTCTACAGAGTAACAGTTCTCTCATCCTACAATTAGTCACAGGAAGCACAATGGTACAACCAAATGTATACAAGCAAAATTAAATGTTAACTAAGGAGGATGCTTAATTCAGAAGTTTTTACATTATCATATGTAACTCTAATATGTAATTTTTCCTGGAAGGTAATTATTCTAAAGTAAAATTAGTGACAGAAAGGCTTACCTAGAACAAAATGTATTTCTTCTCTCATACAAAGCAATAAATAAATAATAAAATTCCAGAACTGTAACAAAATATGTATTCCTTAAAACACTGCAATTACTACTAAGAGGCCATTCTGGAATTTGGGGGCACTCGGATTATCACCTGCTTCAGTACTTGCTAAAGTAGGCCCAGGACAAGGGTTACGTAACCCTGACCATTAAAAAGGGTAATTAATTCTGGCTGTCTAGGAAAGATGGATGGGACACAGGGGGTTCAGTTTCTTGCCTGCTTATTTTTTCTCACAGTCTGTGTTCTGTGTGTACATGTAAGTTACCTAGTGTAATAGGTGTGCAAATAAACAGACTTTGTTTTCATCCCTAGAACTGCGTACTATACACCAGACATGGTGGCACAGAGGAAGGCAGATCTGAGTTTGGGGCTAGCCTAGCATACAAAGAGAGTTCCAGGGCTACACAAAGAGACCCAGTCTCAGGTGAGGGAGGGGAAAGTATACTATGGTAAGCTCCTAAAGTGGCTGTTCGTCTTCCTGCTCAGGGTACCTCTGAAAGAGCTGATGATTAAGTACTCATAGAATGTGCTTTCTTCTCTCTAAAAAGAAAAGAGGAATTTAAATATCACATAGTGAAGTGAGTTTGCTTTGGATATATGAGGATTTTCCACAGGATTTTTGAGTTTTAGGGCTACAGCTGTCCCATAAGAAAGTTCACTTTAACAGCACTGTCTGGGACAGTGAAAAATAAAAAATGAAAAACAAAACAAAAAAACAGCCTGTAAGACAACTTACTTGAGGTTCTTACAAGAAAGAGATGAGAAAGGAGAGCTAGAAATGAAGAAACCTCAGAAGCGATCTTCAGAGATTCCAAGGAAATCCTCTAGGAATGTTTCAGAAGCTTGGATGACTTAGGCAGAGAGGGGAATCACTACTAACAGAATCAACAATGTAACAAGCATACTAACAAGAACACTTAATTAAAATAGAGAGAGGTTTTGTTTTTTTAAGAAAAGTAACATTTAGTTGGCAATGGAGCCAATAATACTCTGCAGGTGGGAGAATAAAGAGCATTGTATGGCCACTGAAGAAAGCAATAAGGCAGCATGCTCAGCAGATTAGAAACATGAATTGTCCTCAACTCACTTCACTTCAACTTTACATATTTGTTTTAAAAAGTAGGAAAGAGGCTGTAGAGATGGCTCAGCTAGTTTAAGAGTGCTGGCTACTCTTCCAAAGGACACAGGTTCAATTCCCAGCACCCACATGGCAGCTCACAACAGTTTGTAATTTTAGTTCTGACACCTTCACACACACAGACATACATTCAGGGAGAATGTACATAAACTAAAAATAAATAATTTAAAAATAGGAAAAATGCTAGAAAAATAATTTTCAAATTTTAAAGAGTGTGACCCAGCCCAAAATAATTTTCTTCTTTGAGTTTTCTACAAGCCTCCCTTACAATAAATGTTCGGAGCTTTTCTTCTTAAAAATTGTATTTTATGGACTGTTATCACAAGGAGGCATCTGTCACTTACATAATGAAGCTAGTTGTACATGGGGATAAGAGAAGGCATAGGATGACCAAAACAAAACATCACACAACCATCAGGGTCCAGTGAGTATTAATGACACTTAGAAACTTTACCTGGAATAGAACATAAAATTTTAAAAAACTATGCAGCTGATACTCAAACTGAAGTGGTAAAAGCTTCATATTTTGACTATATTAAGCTGAATCACCACTATTTTTCTTAATATAAATTTTATATGCTTGGTCTTGGTACTAATAATACTCTGACATATGTAAGTATCCCTTTCTAAGCTTTTAGTTTTACTGAAAGAAATAAAACCTGTCCTCAGTAAGACAGGCATGTAAGCTACCCTGCACTCCGGTCTTTCATCTTGACCAGATGCAGCCACTTTACAGAATGACCATCTAATAGCAGTTTACAGAAGCTAGTCTTCGAATAAATATACTATTTATTTATACCATATACCTTGCCAAAGGAGATTTCTCCAAGTACCATGGATTAAATAGCATACAAAAGTTACTAACTACCTTGTAAAAGCAAACACAATCAGATTTCACGTAACTGCTAAAATTAGACATTTGTCTAAGGAACTATCTAAGGTACATGAAAAAAAAAGTCAGAAAAATATCACGTAAGAGAACAAAGTTTTAGAAAGTGTTTTCTAACAACTGAACAAGGAATACATTATTCTGTACCTTTCTACTTCAGTGCTTCTAAACCTTCCTATGCTTCAACCCCTTAATACAGGTCCTAAGGCGTAATGTTGACCCCCAGCAATCATTTTTGTTGCTACTTCATAACTGCACTTTTGCTACTTTCATTTCTACCTGAGAACTACTGAATCTACTCCCTGTTCCTTTGTACCCATTCTCCATTCTTGCAAGTTCCCAGCCATTTTTAAACAAATAGGTAGAGTTGAAGCTAAGCGTGTGTCAAAGTGAGTCCCACAGTATACCCTTTTGTTCCCACTTCTTACTTGCAAATGTTCACTGAGTCATTTGTCTAATTCGAGGCCTCTGGCTTCTGCTAACCTATCAATATTGGATCCTCACCCAGACTCCTCTCACATATCCTATTGTTGCCCTGTGTCATGGAGATCCTGCAGCTTTGGATCTGCAGAACCAGCCGTTTACACTCTGAAGCAATTCAAAGATGGGGTAGATATTGGAGTGGGCCAACTCAAAGCCCTGGATCTGGACCTGGGTGGTAGCTGAGCTGGTCAGCCCACCAGCTCTCCTGAACCCACACCACCGGGGAGAGCTGTCCAGCACTGTGCTAGCCTAACTCAACCAATGCTACAACTGTTAAGAGGCACGATCACGATCACTGTTCTCATGTCCTCTATTGTGCTGCTCAGGAAAGATGCAGGGTCTATTCTCCCACTTATGACCTCGGGACCAGCTCTCTTGCAGGCCACTGGTAGCAAGGAGCAAAGGAGGAGCATCTCTTCCTCGCCCATGCCATCACACAGCAGACAGGTGGTAGGGCCATCTCTCCCGCATTCACAACCTCAGGGCTGGCTCATGCTCTACCTCCACAACCAGGACCAGCTCCACTGTGCTTCCTGGGCAAGATGCAGGGCCCGCTCTCCCAGTGCTCAAGCTGACAAGGGGCCAGACCAGCTCTCCTGCTCTCACACCGTTGGGGTCAGTTGTCCCTTGATGTCAGCTCTGCATGGCCCTCAGATGTCAACATTGCCCCATGTGATAACTCAGAACAGGTAAGTCTGCTAGCCTCTGATAACAGACCCATACATGGCCCTTGGCGGCAGTATGGGCCAAGACCTTACCACAGTCTTAGGTGGCACTGCTGAGTACTCCCATCAGACTGTTCTCACTACCTTCAAATCTCCAGTTCTGCCTTTCTTCATTGTGCACACATCCTTGTTTCTCTTTCTCTTTCATCTCTCCACCACTTGTTCATTTTAGTGGCTCCCAGGGCCTCTGGTTGTCTGGGATCACTTCAGTAGTGCTATGTCCTACCCATACCATGTGGCACTAGGTAGGGGTGATCTCAGGGATGCTCTGCCTGCCCAGAAATGTGGTTCTGGACTGGGCAAGCTCAGGCTTGCTCTGCCCGCCTAGGCCCTGTGGCATCAGTGAATCTCCATTATTGACCTCTCTCATGCTCCATTTTTATGTGTTCTGCAATCATGTCAGGGTCATTACAAATACACTCAATAAAGAAGACCTTGTAACCATGTTCTTTAGCAAACTGCAGAATCAATGATCGTCATTCTCTGGTAGTGTTGGTAGCATCAAAAAGCACAATGTGACCTTCCTCACACCTGATATATTTATGGAAATCCTTTGTCCTGTTTCTTGATAAGCTGAGCCTCTGTGTTGTCAGGGAGAAAGAATTGACAGTTCCTGTTACTCACTGCCTCTCATCGATACTGGCCTAAATTAAAACCCTTTAGTTGGTTTGCCTATCTAGTTGAGAAACTATGTGAGCTATTTAGAGTTGCCTTGAGCTGGTAAACACGCCATGATCACCACTCTGGGAAATGAATAAACGATGGTATGGATGCTATTCTCTTAGAAGCTTTTTCTCCCATCGCTAATGATCCAGTGGCTCTCCTGCAAGGCTAAGTATGATCAGGGTGGTACATTGTTCACTAAAAGAACCAGCACCTGGCAGAGCTAGATGTTACTAAAAATAGGTAAACCATAGCTGGGTTGGGTGTGGTAGGGAAGGAAAAGGAAAGCGGAACTTTGAGTTTAAGGCTAGCCTGGTCTACACAGTTAGTTTCCAGGACAATCAAAAATACACAGAGAGACCCTGTCTCAAAAAAAAACAAAAACAAAAAAAGATAGGTAATCCATGAATTTAATACATGAACTAAGAATAGAATATGTCTGAAGTATCCAGACTGAGATGAAACTAGAAATTAAAACCACAGCTCTATAAAGCCAAATTTGTTAATATTGTACATAAAAAGGAGGGAACGAGGAATGCCATAGACAAAAGAAAGACAAACTGTAGGACCTAGTCAGGGAAAGGCTAACTGGTCACATGGAACTGAAACATACCTTCTGGACAAAAATGTGGAAAGAGCTGGGGAAAAAGAAAAAAACAAGAACACAGCAAGGACGAACTATACCTCTGTGGGCCTAGAATTCACTGAAAAGAGTTATTGAAGTGAGTATAATCTGAACTTTTAAGTTAAATGAATGAGAAAACAAAATAAGATTTCATTAAAGGAGGTATCAAGATTTGAAATAAGGGCCAGTATGATGACTAAGCAAGTAAAGCTACTTAACCTGAGTGCCCCTTTTTATGACTCATTGGGGGGTCATAAGCTTCAAATTCTCAACATGATTTTGCCAAACCACCTCATAATTAAGAGGCCCTTTTGACTGAAGACATAAGTACTTTGTCCGCAAAAAGTCTATCTTCATAGTAAATTATCAACATCTAAACTTTTGACCCAATCTCTTGTGAAGAGCAGTAATCAGTTCCCAGATAAAAGAAAACAGTGACACATGAATCCAGAACTGAGAACAAATGTGTTGACTTTCCTGGGCCCACTGCCTGCTTGTTGAACTCAAATGACCCTGTGTCAACTGCCACCTGCAGCAATCTTACTGCTTCAAAATTCTTAAGGCACCCTGACACTGCTGCTGTTGTGCTTGTATCACTGCCCCACGTTAGACAGCTCAGCAGTGACAAGACTGCCCTAAAATTGTTTTGTCTTGTTTGACGGTCTCACTATGTAGCCCAGGCTGACAAGACAACTCACATCCTGCTGTACTTTCCCAAGGGCTAGGATTACAAGTGTACCACCATGCCCAACCCCACTCCTAAAATATTTATTTGTAATTACATACACCAAACAGACTTATAACAGCTACCTGTTGCCTTTTATAACTAGCTAAGTAATCCAAAGAGTGATTTCAAAACATACAAAAAAACAGTTCTTAAGAATTAAAATACTTTTTGAGTGCTGAAATGGCACTTCTACAAGAAAACCTAAGAACTAATTTGCAATCTTTAAAAGTGCACTATTTAGCAGGGCGGTAGTGGCCCAAGCCTTCAATCCCAGCACTTGGGAGGTAGAGACAGGCAGATCTCTTGTGAGGCCAGCCTGGTCTACAGAGTTAGTTCCAGGACAACCAAGGCTACATTGGGAAACCCTGTCTCGGAAAACAAACAAGCAAACAAAAATATATAATATTTATTCCAGAAGGCACCTCCCTCAAAAAGCCATTGCAAGCTGAAACTGTCATCTAAGTCAAAGAGATCGTACTGTTTTTTCAAAGTATGATGCAAATGACATTCTAGGGTGTGATAAAACTTTCCAAAGCTAAGCTCTTCCCTGCAGCTTTCAAGCTCTAACATCCACAGATATCACAGCCAACAAAAACCACAGCTAGAGCCTCACATGCTCACTCTAGATCATCACATAAAAAGGTTTCTCCAAACTACTCACTTCCATCTCAACAAATTACGTAATTGACACGGGTAACATCTTTCTCAGGACTAGAGCTGGCAGAATTGAGAAGACTAGACCTTTAAGTATCAGGTTATATTTAAAACGCAAACAAAAACAGTTCAAAAACCTCATGTCAATCTAAAAAATCAACTATATTCTGAAGTGAAATTACTAATAATTTCCACTTAAATACTGCCTGCTGCAATCACAATTTTCACATCAATTTTAAAGCCTTACGACAAGTATCTTTGCTAGGAGAAAATATCTAGAAAACTGGCTTGAAAAAAAAAAAAAAGGTGCTTTTGGAAGAGTCAGGAAGAATGCCTGTAAAAGTAACTTGTATCATCCTGATGTAACTGTCATCTCAGAGGCTTACTGCCTCCTCTCCTAACCTAGGCCTAGTCCTGGAAGCTTCCTACCTCCACACAATCTAATCTAGGCCTAGAATGTTTTCAAGCCTCTGAGACATACTGATGAATAAGCTCACTGTTTCTAGTTCTTGCTGAGTTCTGGGTGGCTGGTTCAACTCAGCTGTTCTGGCTCAAACTCCTCTCCTAGCTGATTTAATCTGACCTCTCTCAGCCTCTAATTGCTCTGCTTTGCCTCATGTTAACTTTGGCAATATGTTCTAACCTTCTGGCTTCTCTCTTCAACCTGTCTCTGTAAAATTCTCTCAAGAAAATTGCCTCTGGGGTCCTGTGGAAGTTGGGCTTAAGGAAATGGGTGGAACCGAAAAGATGGGAATCTAAAATGATTTGGGTTTCTAAGCTTTAGAAGAGTCCCTCCTGCAGGTTGTGGTGGCACGTCTTTGCACAGCACTGGTAAGGCACAGGCAGGCCAGTTCAGGAGATTGAGGCAAATGGAAGGTGAGATCCTGTTTCAAAAAGAAAAAAAGGCATTTGTAGAGGAATGTTAATTCAGAACATGGCTGCTCCAGCAAGAGATCACATTCAGAGACCTTCTAGGTCTGTGTGATATGGGAGGAATACAGACATACCTTTAATCCCAGGAGACAGAGGCAAGCAGATCTCGGAGTTCAAGGCCAGCCCAACTTCCACAGGACCCCAGATCATGAACCTTAACCAGAAATACACTGAAGGCTATGGCTTTTTGTGGTTTAGACTGAAGACTCTGAGTGTTTACCCCGGCTCTGAAATTCCAGGTAAAGTGGTGAACTAGCACAAAAGCATGGTAAAAAAGTAGTACATCTCTTAAGAATGCACTTGTCAAACGCCCGTCCGTGAAGCCAAGGCGTTTCCTTTCCTCTCTCTCCCCTTCCTAGAGCCCTAAAGAGAGCCCTAAATCCTTCTCATCACGTCTGTCACCTGGTTGTAACCAGTCCTTTCTCCCTCTCCCGAGCATCTAAGAAGGCCGCCAGAATCTGTCACATATTCCTATTCCGGCCCCTCTTCTCAGTCGCCAGCTCTCTCATCGGAAAACAGGGAAGGCGGTGGTGTCTTCTGAGCAAAACTGACGATGAAGGAGCAAGGCGGTGAGGGGAGAGCGCGGTCCGCCTGTTCAGGGGAAAGCGGCAGGAAGTGCGCTCGGCAGGGACCTGCGCCCCGCGTGCGCCTGTGAGCGCGACCCGCACTCACCAGGCCGTCGATCTGCACCTGCTTCACGGCCGAATCTCCAGAGCCGCCTTTGCCTTTGCCCTTCCCCACCGCGCCGCCGGCCGAGCCCGAGGAAGCGGCGGTGGAGCCGGTGCCATCCTTGCGTGACGCCATGTTTCCAGCCAGACAGGAAGAAAGAGAGGCGTGAGGCACAGGAAGCGGAATTACGAGTTCGTGACGTCATTGTAAAAGGTAAGGGGCGGAGTCTGGAGGAGCCGCCCGGGTAGCCCCGCGCCTCGCCGGTGGCTTCCCTTCTTCCCGAGCGTGCTGGCGTCCTCTGCGCACGCGCCCAGGGTGTCCCATTCCACCCTCTGTACGTGGTTTAGGGATGGTCACTCAGTGTTTAAAACCCAAGTAGGCGTGGACTTATTCTCCATTAGGCCGACGACTAACGATTTCTGTAGCGTCTCCAATGTACAAATGCCTTCTTTTGGGCGGGGCCGAAATAGCTCAGATGGAAGAGCATTAGCTGAAAAATGGCTCCACTGCTAATTTAATTCCCACTTTCCTCACCAACTGTCAAGGATGCCAAGACGAGGTGATAACGTTAACAAGGGACAAACCATATTGAGTTCCTTGTTTTATGAAGTTTCAGATTGCAGTCTGTAACCACTCATAATATACAAGAAAATACTTAAAATGTGGTTAACTTTGATCAAAGATTTACCTGAGTGAAAGACCAAAGTTCTTTTATGTAGTTTTGGAGTGTTGACGGTGATGTAATAGTTAGTATTCAGAATATATTCCCTACAAATAATGTTGACCTACAATATGCAGCTCTGAAATGTGTGTTATCAAGGCTGCAACACACTCCATAAGTTGTAGGAATCCATTTTAAGTAATTCTCTACTTGAAAGTGACTTTTTTCCTATTCCTTATTTTGGCAATAAGTATTCCTTCACTCAGTACTCAAAAGTAATGAAACGGTCACAGTATGGCAGAAAATACTGTGTCCTGATGTTATAATTTTTGTCTATTATACATCAATCTGACAGCACAAATTATTACACCTGAATGTTATTAATGATTTAATGTCTGCTTTTTCAAGTCTATAAGAAATATTAGCTTCCTGGACCACAGGGAAAATCTCCACAAGAAAATATCAAAGGTGGATCATAGAAGAGTTACGCTAGAAACCAGTAGCAGAAAGGTAAAAAGCAAAAATGAAACCGTTACAAAGATTTAAATGTGAGTTAAAACTATATGGTATGTAAAAAGAAAAAAACATTAACCAGCTAATCCTACAACATGCATAACACATTTTTATAATAGTTTTACATAATGTTGGTATAATAAAATACTAACATTTTCACTATCAATAAAATTAAAAGATAAAATGTCTTTGTAGTGTTGTTGTTGCTTAACATCTCACTAGGATTTTGCAGTCAAATCTGCTAAACACATTATTAGGTTCTTTTTACCTGTCCCAAGACAGTTTATGTGCCTTTTGTATAAAATACCCTGGATACAAGAAGTAAAAGAAAGAAACTATATAATTTGAATTTTAAATTAAGAATTCAGTTAAGATCAGCCGGGCAGTGGTGTCACATACCTTTGATCCCACCACTTGGAAGGCACAGGCAGGCAGATCTCTGAGTTTGAGGCCAGTCTGGTCTATAGAGTGAGTTCCAGGAACAGCCAGGGCTACACAGAAAATCCCTGTCTCAAACAAACAAATATAACAATCAAAAAATAATTCAGTAAGATCACCCTGACTACAGAAAAAGAGCCTAGAAACAAGGGCGATTTCTTCATTTGCATTTCTACTCTTCATTCCATAACTCAGCTTCTCACTTGTCATTGTTGGTTTGTCTACCATTCTTCAATCTTTAATTCTTGAAAATGACTCAGTCTAAGCATTCAAATTTTACTTTTCTTTACATTTATTCCTTTTCATGGTGTTATCATCCATTCTCAATGATCTTAAATGTAATTCATAGGCTGATGTTCCCAACTTTATATTCCTCATATAACTCTCCACTATCCACACAACAGTGTCCAGTTGCCTATTCCCTGCCATGTCAATGTTCAATAGGTACCTTCCACTCAGCCTTTCAAAACTAATCCACAAATGCCACCCCATATAAAATAGGCTTACCATTTATATAAAATAGTCCTACTGTTCTCCATGTAAGTTGATGATAACTCCATGCTTTGTTAACAGAACCAAAAGTCTTTGTAATACTTCAACTCTTATGCTGCTTTTCTTTCTATCATAAAGTGTTATAAATTCCATCAAAAACGTGCATTCAGATTTTATATTGGTATTTCTGGGAAGATATAGATACATTTTCCCAATTCTTCCCATTAAGTTCAAATAAACCTAAGAACATTGTATGCTAAAGATAAGATGAGATGATAAAAATATGAATGAGGGGAGAAGAAGCGCACCAGCTTTGACTTTGACAACCAAAGAACAACATGGTTTTTATTTCTTAGGTTGTCAATTTTCTGCACATACTTCAGACATGAGCTAAAGTTCATTGAGCTGAAAATAGCTACAGGCACAGACAAAAACAAGCAAATAGCAACCAAAAAAACAAAAACAAAAAAACAAAAAAAAATTGCCAACAAAAGCCTGTTCCCTGCACACTGGGAGTGGAGACCACGTGAGAAGGATTCCAGGCTCACCACAGTGTCACCCTCTGATAGAGCGACTTCAGAGGTACCTAGAGGACAATGAAGAGTTTAACATAGCCAGAAGGAAATATGGTAATACATAGTGTGTGGTATCAAAAAAGTTATTGTGTAGAACAGTTGTGAGACTCCTCTCACTCACTGAATGCTGAGGGAGGGATGAAATTCCCATCTCCCTAGCCTAACAAGGAATTAACCATCCTCATGAAAGTCAGAGGAGTCCTGGCATTCACCCATAACATGACTGTATCCTCTCAGAAGAGTAGTAGAGAATGGAATGACAGGTATCAGCTTAGGACTCCCAAAACCAAGTTCTCAGCACAAAGAAGAGATGTGTTTGCCCCAGAGAGACAGAGGGCAGGGAATAACAAAGACAGGGGACAGAAGACTAGGGAGAAGGAGAAGGAAATGAGTGAGAGGTAGGAGGTATATATGTCCTGGAGAGGGGGACAAAGGACTGCCTCTGGATAGAAAGGAGACAGATGTAGCCCCTAGGAAAAGGATGGTTTATAAAAGTACAAAGAAAAACCCACGTTAGGATGAGATATTTAATTTTAATTAGACATGTTAATTAGGTGAGCCCAAGGGGCTTTTGATTGCTGGACTTCAATACTTTGGTAGCTGGACCTTGGTAGTTACCCTCAGGAGGAAGAAGTGGCCAAAAGGAAATAGACCTTGGTGTCTAACAGTTTTAATGTAGGCAGAGGGATTGGGAGAGAAGGGCAAGGCCTGCCAGAACCATGCTTGCCATGCTCAGGCTGCCTAGAGTCCCTTCACAGAGGTCCCTATTAACTCCCCTTGCGTTACAAGCTCTGATTATATGAAGCAGACAAAGTAATAGCCCAGAGGTTAGCACCAAAATACACAGATATAAATGCTTAAATTATCTTAAAAAGCATGCCAAGAAGTGGTGGCACATGCCCTTAACCTTACCACCCAGGAACAAGAGCATACGGATCTATATGAGTTCTAGGCCAGCCTAGTCTACAGAGCAAGTTCCAGGACAGCCAGGGCAGAGAAACCCTGTTTCAAAAAAAAAAAAAAAAAAATCAAACCAAACCAAGCCAAACAAACAAGCATAAACCCTAAACTGGAAAATATAATATATTCACAGAGGACGTGGTGCAGACTCATGTAGCCCCTGTGCTTGCTGCTTCAGTCTTTGTGAGTGCATATAAGCATTGCTCAGTTGATTTAAAGGGTCTTGTTCTGCTGATGTCCTCCATCCGCTCCAGCTCTAACACTCTTTCTGCCTCCTGTTCTGAGAGATTCCCTTAGCTCGGGGAGGGGGGGGCGGGGAGAGGGGGATTTTAAAGCTCTGTGTTCCAGGGTCTGTCTGTCTCTGTCTGTCTCTGTCTCTGTCTGTGTCTCTCTCTCTCTCTCTCTCTCTCTCTCTCTCGTGTGTGTGTGTGTGTGTGTGTGTGTGTATGTATATGAGAGAGAGAGAGAGAGAGAGAGAGAGAGAGAGAGAGATCTCTAGCTGTGGGTTTCCATATTTGTTCCCATCTGCTGCAAGAGGAAACTTCTCTGGTGATGACTCAAGAAGGCACTGATCTATGAATATAGGTGAATATCATTAGGAGTCATTTCATCAATTTGTTTATTTCTTTGTATGATTTTGTTTTTTGAGAATGGGTTTCTCTGTGTAGCCCTGGCTATCCTGGAACTCACTCTTTACACCAGGCAGGCGGTGAGCTCACAGAGATTTGCCTGCCTCTGCCACTGAAGTGCTAGGATTAAATCTGTGTGCTACCACCTCCTACCTCTTCTTTTGTTTTTTGTTGGATTGTTTGTTTGTTTTCTGGTTTTTGTTGTTTGTTTTTAAGACTAGTAGAATTTGGTTTTAGCCTAGGTCTTGGACTATCTGGCCTCTGGTTCTTGGTGACCCAAGAAGTGTCATATACGAGTTCCATCTCATGGACTGGGCCTTAAGCCAAATCAGACATTGGTTGGCTCTTCCCGCAAGCTTTGGGCCACCATTGCCCTTGCATATTTTGCAGGCAAGACAGCATCATAGACCAAAGGAGTTGTGGCTGTATTGGTGTTTAAGTTTTTCTTTTGGTAGCCTCCATAGTACCTACCTTCCTACACCAAAGACCCAAGAATGTAGGGGTGAAGGTTCTATGTAGTCATCAGATCAATCTCTCCATGTCCCGTGAGTTATATGGGTATTGTCCTCAGCAATGGTGTCAGACTGTTAGTTTGTGGAAAGCAACCTACTCTTAAAATTATTTTTATAAAATTGCATCTGTTTCTCAGTTTCTCTCTTAAGCCAGCTATCACACAAATAATTGAGACTCTTTTATATTTGTTTAATAATAAGTTTCACAACGCACTAACTAAGCAGTTATTACTCTATTTTTAATCCTCTAAGCTAATCTGGTTTCCTTCCAGCATACATCCCAGAGATACTTGGACTTTGTAGCTTTCCTCGCTCCAGTTCCTCTCTCTGATGTCACCTGGACCTCTGCTATGGCTCAATCCCTTTCTTCCTCCTCTAACTCCTCCTCCCCTGGCTGGCAGGAAGTCCAGCCCTATTCTCTCCCTGCTAAGCGCTTGGCTATAAACTGTTTTATTGACATATCAGGGGACAGTTGGGGAGCAGTTGGTTAAACACATTGAGTCAGGAGATTCTCAGAACAAAAATTGCAACCAAATCAGCATTTGAATTACACAATAACCTTATGCCTACATCCTACTATCTTGTCAACAGCTTGGGTTGTCTAGGGATTTCCATGTGACCTCTTTGACCAGCAACCCAATTGGCTGTAACCTAAGTCCTTGAACTGGAAAATTCATTTATTGACGAGATGACCACTTGGGACTGTGTCTCCCTCATTATTTGGAGATTTAATTAGGACTGTCTTCATATATTTTAGAAAGTTTCCACTGAACTGGGTTTCCACAGTATCCCTCAAATGTCCTTCAATTTAGCTATGTCTCCTGGCATTGCCTCTTTCAACCTCATCTCACCTACCTATCACCAATTGAAAAAGAATGATCAAAGAAGTTACCTCTTAAGAAAAAGAAAAAGAGAAAAAATAATAATTTTGGACCTTGATAATTAAAACGTGAAAAATAAAACTAGATTTTTTTATATAGTTGGAAATTTCTAAAATATTTTAAGGGTTGGAGCAAAAATTTTTTAAATTGCAGATTATAGTTAAAATGTATGTTACAAATATTTAAGCCAGTTACTTTAATTAAGCTGTAATAAGTTATAACACCTAGAGGAGGGACTAATAAACTTTACAGAGAAATATGCTGAAATATGACAGGTAATTAAAATGAAACACTAACAAAACCAGATATGCTTATGCAAACCTTAAGTCTAGAACTGCGGAAACTAAGGCAAGATGGGGAGTTCCTGCCAGGTCATGATTGCCTACAGAATGAGACAATTCTCAATAAATGTTTCACAAAATATTTAAATAACCCTCAAGAATGCAAAATGAAAGGAAAAAATATAAGAATAAGAAATAAAATAAAGACAATAAATCAGAGATAAATAATAAATGGCATGCCTAAGCACTAATGTATCAATAGCTACAATAATATAAATGTTCTTGATATATCAATTGCAAAAGATAGATATAAAAAAAGATAGATATAAACATAACCCATGCATAAATGACCAGAAGAAACTCACTTCAGGCAGAACGATTTAATGATGTTGGAAGTAGAATAGGGTCTGGACAACTTAGCCCATAAAGTACTTGTCATGCAAGCATGAAGGCATGCGTTTGATCCTCAAAACCCACATGAAAATGTGGTGTATGGTGGAGCATATTTGTAATCCTAGCATTAGGGAATATTCTTGAGGCCTGCTGGACAAGCCAGACTAGCCTGGCCTACTTACCATGTTCCAGGCCAGTGAAAAATTCTGTCACAGAAAAAAGTGAGGCCTGTGAGATGGGTTGGTGGGTAATCAACTGGGCTGCCAATCCTAACAACCTAAGTTCACTCCCCCAAATCCACATGGTGAAAGCAAAGAATTTACTGCAGTTCCTTCTCTGACCTCCATTTGTGAACCATGGCACATGCTCAAAGACATACACACCCCACAATAAATAAATGAGTGTCATTTTAAATTTCTTTTAAAGAGGCACATGGTGCCTGAGGAACAATACCTGAGGTTTCCCTCTGGCATAAACACACACACACACACACACACACACACACACACACACACACCTACTTGGACTCATGCGCATATACCTGCACACTCACATACATAGAAGCACATACCCACATTCATATAACAAAACACACACATAACTTCTCACACACAACTTCACACTTGTGCATATGCACCTGAAAAGTAATGTGCTCCTGCACACACACACACACACACACACAAACACACACACACACACACACACACACACACACACTTTACTAGGTAAAGGCAGGGTATATAAAATATCAACATTTTTGGAATATATTATTACTGAACAGCTAAATGCCCCGTTTAGAAAATCAGATGGGATTACAGACATATGCCTGTAATCATTGCACTTGGGGAGGCAGAGGCAGGCAGATCTCTGTGAGTTCTAGGCCAGCCTGCTCTAGAAAAGAATCCAGGACAGCTAAGGCTACACAGAGAAACCCTGTCTCAAAAAATCAAAAACAAACAAAACCCAGATGTCTCAAATTAATAATCTAAAAGTCCCTTTCAAACCTAGAGAGAGAGAGAGACCTAAAACATCCTGATGAAAAGAAATAGTAAATTAGACAGGAGTACCAAGTATCACCCAAAGATGGTTGCCCACAGTGATTCCATTATTTTTTCCATGCCCCAAGAAGGCAGTTTAGTATTACAGACACCAATTTTATTGCCAGTACTCAATTACTGGTTAACATAAACTCAACCTATATTTTCTACATTCTTCATTTTCTCTGTCATAGAAATTAAAGGCTTGGTTTTTGGGGGAGGGAGGAAGTTCTCTATTTGCTTAAAATAGTTCAGATTTAATTACAGGTATGGGGAAGGGAAGAGAGATAAAAACAAGTGTGTCGGGGGAGGGTGAGCAGTAAGAGCCTTCAAACCCAGTTCAGAGCCTCTGCAGATGTGTGATTCCTGCCTGGGGACAGGAACCACAAACAGCCTGCATTACCTGAGTGGAAAAGTGAAACAAACAAAAAAATACTTAAAAAAAAAAAAAAAAAAAACAGATAGAGTGACTGGTTTTGCAGAACAACTCTAAGCAGTAGGAAAGTGAAACCCAGTGAGTGCCTCCCAGCCTTTTGGTCCTACTTGCTTTCTCTTCTTTGGCTAAGAGTTAACTGAAACCCCTTTCAAACTAATAAAATCAAAGAATAGAAACACTGAAGATGGACCAAACTCTACTTTTTTTTACATTTTATTTATTATTTACACAGCATTCTGCCTGCACATGCGCCTGTGCACCAGAAGAGGGCACCAGATCCCACTACAGGTGGTTGTGAGCAGCCAAATGCTTGTTGGGAATTGAACTCAGGACCTTTGTAAGAACAGCCAGTGCTCTTAAACTCTGAGCAACTTCTCCAGGCCCCCCAAACTATACTTTTTAAACATCACTCAATGTTATTTAACACTGGGGAATTTCTTTTAACATGAATTTTTGTTCCCGTTGTGACCAGTTTTCTTGTGGTGGCAGGAGCAAGGGAACTTGGAATCCCCAAACTAGTCTTGGTTCTAAGCAGTGCCTTTGGTGATGGGACAGGAACAAAAGATAAGGAATGTTTCTGCTTGGGTCTCCAGGCCAACCTTTATAGCATCATCTTAGCTTGTATTCCAGCCTTGCTGCAATGGAACCAGGCACATTGAGATCAGCCATTCAATGTTCTATTCCTCCTAATCCAGAAGACATTGCATGAAGGTCATAGTCCTGAGGTGGAGTGTGTCTATATTACCAATTACAAGCTAAGTTTAAACAATGAGATGTTTAACAAGATATTACATTAGGGTTTCCTATTATTTTCTTGTCTATTCAGATCGTGCTGCGGTAGGGGCTAAATATCTATTATCTGGCTTTTTAAATTTTTATTTTATCTTTTGAGATGGAGAAAAAGGCAACAGTTTATAATCTTCATCTGTTCTCTTGCAAAGGATCCATTTTTATACTATGCTTATGCATCTACTAAAACATTAGCTGAGCCACTCCTACATGATAACATGGAGTCATGAAAACAGAGTAGAGGAGGATGGAGCAACTCCACCTTCTAACACTACTTGGGAGAAGTATCATAAACCCTCTCTTCTCATAAATGGGAACAAAAGCATTACTTCAAAACTCTCCTTCCTGAGAGAATAATACAGGGCTGTTGTAGATTATCAATATTTATTTTTGATTTATCTTTTAAACAGCAGTTATTCCTAAACCAGCTGTATACCCAAATCACCACTCAGAGACTAGGATGCATTTAGTTAACCTAGAGCACAATGCTGGGCAATGATTAGTCCATTCTAAACCTCCAAGCCTGCACAGTTTCCTACCACTCAAATTTTACACATTACACTTGCTTTTAGTCATGTCTTAAGTCCAGTTCATCTTTCCTCATGGTTCCAAGTCCTCTCCAGCTGATCTCTCCTCTCCAACTCCCCAACTTGCTTCCTTCTTCTCCCCTCCAAACGAGGATGTCCCACCCTATTCTCTCCATTGCTCAGCATTGGCTTGCTGTTTTATTGACAATACAAAGAACAAATGGTGGCATGTTTACATTTGAGACAGGTGACGCTTAGAATAAACATCACAATGCAATGTCGGGTTGAAATCAGATAGTGGGGTAGAGAAATCAGCATTTGAATGAACAACAGTAAACTGTATACATTCCACAAGAACATTATACCAACACAGGGCCATCGTAATTCATGAGCTAAGTTGAAAGAATGAAAAACAGAGAACAAAGTCAGAAAATACTGTGTTGGCCAGAATTCAGTCACTTTTACAAATATGTCAAATAGTCAATTTAAAAGGAAGAAAGAAGCTGGGTGCCTTTAATCCTATCACTGAAAAGGCAGAGGCAGACAGATCTCAGTGCGTTTAAGCTAGCCTGATCTACAAAGTAAGTTACAGGTGAGCCAGGGCTAAACAGTGAGACCCTGTCTCTAAAAACAAAACAAAAAACCAGAAACAACACACACACACACACACACACACACACACACATACAGAGAGAGAAAGAGAGAGAGAGAGAGAGAGAGAGAGAGAGAGAGAATCCCAGCTCCTTAAACTATCTTTAGAAATATAAGAGCATAAAATGTCTCTCCAAGTGACTTCTGGCTTTTAAAAATAAAAGGCGACTGAAAGGCAAAGACTTGGTTTTGGCCAATAGTCCGACAGAATATAGCCCATCTGTAATAGAAGGCATGCTGACTGGCAGTTCCATGATGGTAGGAGTATGATCTAGGATTGCTCAGTTCCTTACACCTCAATAAAACAGGGAGTTGACAAACAGTGAGGCCAGACTAAAAAAAAACAAAGTCAAAGTCCTCCAACAGTGACCCGTTTCCTTTAGTTCTACCATGTAAAGGTTCCAGAACCTTCCAAAACAGCGCCACAGCTGGAGACAAGTATGCAAACACCTGAGCCTATGGGAATGTTGTCTATTCTAACCACACTGCCAACCACAGGAAAAGTCTTTCACTTCACTCTTTTTTTTTTATATTAATTACAGTTTATTTACTTCATATCCCAGCTGTAGCCCCCTTCCTCATTTCCTCCCAATCCCACCCTCCCTCTCTCATCTCCTCTCTGCCCCTCTCTAAGTCCACTGATGGGGAGGTCCTCCTCCCCTTCCATCTGACCTTAGCTTATCAGGTCTCTTCAGGACAGGCTGCAATGTCCTCCGCTGTGACCTAGCAAGGCTGCTCCTCCCTAGGGGGTGGGAGGTGGGGGAGGTCAAAGAGTCAGCCACTGAGTTCATGTCAGACAGTCCCTGTTCCCCTTACTAGGTAAACCCACTTGGATACTGAGCTGCCATGGACTCCATCCAAGCAGGGGTTCTAGGTTATTTTCATTCATGGTCCTTGGTTGGAGAATCAGTCTTAGAAAAGACCCCTGTACCCAGATATAAAATTGTGGTACATTTACACAATGGAATACTACTCAGCAATTAAAAACAAGGAAATTATGAAACTTGCAGGCAAATGGTGGGATCTAGAAAAGATCATTGAGTGAGGTATCCCAGAAGCAGAAAGACACACACGGTATATATTCACTTATAAGTGGACACTAGACCTATAAGATAGGATAAACATACTAAAATCTGTACACCTAAAGAAGCTAAACAAGAAGGACCTGGGGTAAGATGATCAATCCTCACTTAGAAAGACAAATGGGATGGACATTGGAAGTAGGAGAAAACAAGAAACAGGACAGGAGCCTACCATAGAGGGCCTCTGAAAGACTCCACCTCCCAGTGTATCAGAACAGATGCTGAGACCCATAACCAAACCTTGGGCAGAGTGCAGGGAATCATATAAAAGAAGAGGGAGTTAGTAAGATCTGGAGAGGACAGGAGCTCCACAAGGACCAAATATATCTGGGCACTTCACTCTTCTTGGCATCAGTTTAACTCCATTTTTGTCCTATGTGCAGCACTGTGGGAGATTATGCTTTGAAAAGGTAAGTGATTTTTTTCAATGTTATAGAAGGGGTAATAAGGAGGGTAAAGTAAGAACCATTAAAAAGGAAAGAATATTCGCTTTCATGAGACTCAGCATGTGGCCATTTTCTGTAAGTTTGCTAAAATAATAACTTTTAAAATGACCTTTGACCTTTCCATCCCAGTATGTTGATTTATGACTTACAGACTAATACTAAGACAAATTGAGCTTGAATTGAGAAAATAGCAAAGATTCTAAGAGTGAGATTATTTTGTATATTGTGTAATTAATACCTCATGTTGGTGTAATTCAATTATAATTACTAGACTTTATAATAATATTCTACTGTATTAATAAAGCACATTTATTTTTCTTCCCTCCAGGAGTTAAGCTTCTACCCCAAAGTCTTCCTGCCGCTTAAAAATATATACATAACCATGGGTGAAAACGTTGTCTTCAATATTTTGCTCTATATAAATAAATAGGGGTGTTAGAAAATCTTTTATAGCTGTAATCTGATATAATTTTTAATCTTTAAACTCATTGAAGTTACAGCACTAATATTTGCTTACCTAGAGTAATTTATCAAGGATTCAGTAATCTTTAGCATGCTTTGCTAGTTTAAAATGATGGCTCACATACAGTCTGAACTTCTCCACCCGTGTTATTATGATGTAACTGAATTTCAAATGGCAATGTGTTTTCATCAAGGCAAAACTTCTAAAGCAGCTGCTTCATTTTTAACAGAAAATATTCAAAATGGGTACTACTTCTGAACCATTCACTCCACTTAATACTTTGCCCCACCCCAGTACACACATTGTGATAATGAAAAATTAAAGGTGCTGTCGTGAAATTGCAATGGTGAATACTATCCATAGCACAGTGGAAGACTGAATGTCATTCATTTTGGTCAAAGTGGGCAGTAATCTTGTATGATGTTCAAGTAAACTTTGTGGTCTAATTGTATAGTCGTCAGACCTGTGGTTTGATAACTAATCCCAGAAAGTCTAGGTTTGGAAGTCAGTTCTGTTACTGCAAGCTACATAAGCTTCCTCTTCTTGCTTTGCTAGCATAGTTCACGGCTTCTATCTTGGCAGTGACCTCATGACTTAATTTAGGATGCTGGAGTGGCATCCATCAGATCTATATCCCATAGAAAGGAGGGGAAAACACAGGTGTTCATTGCCAAAGCCATATCAATTTCTTTAATCAGTTGTCTCAACAGTTACTGAGATACTTGATACTTACGTATCTTTAGTTAAATCTATTCCTAAAGGCACAATAGGCTGATATAAATTCTCTTTTCTGGCACATTACTGTAAAATTAGAATTCTATAACTATAAAAAAGAGGGGTTGGAGAGGTGGCTCAGTGGTGGAATGCACTGACTACCTTTTCAGAGGGCCCAGGGTTCAATTCCCAGCACCCACATGGCAGTTCACAACTGTCTGTAACTCCAGGATAGACACCCTCTCACAGACATACATGCAGGCAAAACGTCACTACACACAAAAAAATAAATAATTTTAAAAACCTATAAAAGAGAGAAGAGGTACAAGGAGGAAAATCAGCCTATGTCACATCTATTATATTATCCTTGATTTTGTGGAAGATAGCATGCAATCATTAAAAATAATAAACAAGAACTCTGTGCACCTCCTCTATATCAAGGTCACTTCTACAAGACTGTTAAGCAAGAAAGCAAATGTACCCCTCTGTGGCGGCACACACCTTCAGTCCCAGTATTCAGAAGGCAGAAGCATGCAGATCTCCGTGAGCTCAAGGTCAGCCTGGTCTACATAGCAAGTTTCAGGCCAATCATGGTAATTGAGTGGCCCTGTTTCTAAAAAGAAAAGAAAGAAAAGAAAATCTCTAAAAATGGTAAAATGGAATTCCAGTTTTCCGTGAAGACTGTTTTACATATGTATATTAATACGAATGCAAATAATATGTGAGTATATGAACATGGACGCATCGATGAATTCACACCAGTTTGTTGGTGTGTTGTCTAGGATCGATGAAAAGAAGTTGTTGTGTAACATTCTCCTAAATTAAAATATTCTGTCCTGCAGGGTAACCCCTTAAGCAGGGAGGGAAACAACTGAATACTCATGATGATGATGATGATGATGATGATGATGATGATGATGATGATGATTATGATGATGATAGATTCAAGGGCTCCTTGAAACTAACCAGATTCACTAGGTTCCTCCCTGCCAGAGTACGCAGAGCCCAGGTATCAGAAGAGAGCTCTCCAGAAGAGATTATGAGCAACTGAGGCACGTGGAAAGGACATTTTCAAACCTGTTGAGCCGCCTACAGGCTATGCCATGTGTTCCCAGTTGTTATAGACTGTCACCATACTGGGTTGGGCTTTGGTGATACAGTTGTCTTTGAGTAATTTCTGTTCCTGTGAGTAACCCCTCATCCATATTCTTGTAACTGCAGTAAAACTCACCATCAAGCTGAACTTTGGTGATACATCCTGAGTTCTGTATCTGGGGTAAATAGATGTGTGGTGTGTCTCCCCAGAAAAAGTATTGCTGTTGCTATACAACAGGAGGTACAGTCTTGTATTTCTTATTCTACTTGTTATAACTGACATGAGTAATTTTATGTTTTGAAATTTAAAATACTTTAAAAAAATGTATCAACTCTACATTTAACCTTTGTGTTTTTTTCCCCTCAAGACAGGGTTTCTCTGTGTATAGTTGGCTGTCCTGGACTCACTTTGCAAACTAGGCTGGCCTCAAACACGCAGAGATCTGCCTGCCTTTGCCCTCTTGAGTCCTGGGATCCCAGGTGTGCGCTGCCGCAGCAGACTCTTCTCTGTCTAACCTTAAGACACATTCAGCGGGTCAGGCCTGTCCTCACGGACTCTCTCCTACAGAAGGAAATACACCTGCATGCTTCTATCTCCCTATACAGTGAAGAGCGTAACAGGGCCTCACTCTGTAGCAATTTACCTGACTTGTTCTAAAATACAATTTATTTGGCTAAACTGTTTATTTAGAGAGAATGTTATGCATAATTTAGGAGGAAAGTAATATTCTTTTTGAGTTAATGCCATGTTAACAAATGTTTATAAATATTTAACCATGAATACCAGGGAGATAATATCACAATAGATATATAACATGCATCCCCTGATGTCCATGAAATTAAATAAAATTATACCAACATTCATGAGTGAAACAAAATAACCTTTGTGAACTGAACCTAATGTTTACCTATTTAACTTCATTTAGACAATGAATCTTTCATGAAATAGTCCTATTAGTCACAACCTTCCAAGAATAAATCATTCTCATGTCATCTTGGTTTCATCAATCTTTCATGAAGAAAAACCTCCAAGACCATGTATAATAATGTCACTTTATAAATTATATTTGATCCAGACACAATAGTGAATATTAAGAGCATTTTTAAAGTAAAGAAAAGTAAACTAATTCTCCACCCATCTCAGCTGAATATAAATGTCTGGCATAGAAAGTACCCAGGACACCAACCCAAGTCAGAGATAATGGACAGCAATGTTAAGGTAAAGACTGCTGCACTCTAACAATGACACCACAGAATTTCTTTTCAAAATGATTAATTATTTTTTTAAATTAAACTTATATCCTAATAGTTTATTGAATAATGGCAAAGTTTAGCTTCTGCTTTGGCTGTGACAAAATATTGACTTGCCATTAATACTAGGTCATTTGGCATGTGAGCAAAAATGATTTTGGTAGATCACTTAATGAAAATACCATGTTGGCTAAACAGTAGTATTTCTCTGCAAACAGTCAGCCGGAAACACTAACAAGCATGGCAATGACTTGGAGAAGTTTTCATAATTCATGTGCCTTTCTGTCTGAATACTGTATATACTACCAAACCTTTAGTCACCTTGTAGGTGGGTGGAAGTTGAAGCAAAAAAACAGATCTTACACACAGACATAGACAAGAGAACAACACATAAGTTTGATTGCAGTATTAGCCACTCTGTTTTATTGTTGACACCTACTTCCTACTGTGATGATGTATGAGTTAAAATTTATCACAGGCTTGTATCAATCAGAGGAGACCCAGTCCCTATGGAAGTCGCTACTATCCACATTTCAAGCCCCAACTGAGAACGTCTAAGACAGCAAAGCTGCTGTAGAATCTCTCCAGAAAAACTTGTTCTGAAGCAGCAATATCTACAACGTGCCTAAGCCAGCACACTAAGTCTTTCACTGCATATCTGGAGATCTAGTTTAAAAAAAATCAAAAGAAAATTATTTCAAACCTGATAATCACTGCTATAAGGTTCTTTTATACTTTTAAAAAGAAGAATACATGTGCAAATTGGCAGTCAAACATAGACCGGGAAAAAGCTTATGCTGTAGTTCAGTAAGCTAAAAATAAAAATAAAAAAATAATAATAATAGAATATGGTTCAAGTTCTTAGTTGTGTCCCACATTGTTTTACAACTAAAAAGTGCTAGAAATTAGATCTAGGTGGAAAGATGTGAGCCTATTTTTTTTAAAAAAAGCTTTTAATTGTCTTACAAGGTTGGGATTATATTTCTAGGTGATGAGAGTCATTCAGGACAAGGAGTGTGCATACAGGGGTAATGGAAGGATTAAAGTAGAAAATAGCGAGCAATTATGCATAAAAGACTATGAATCCAGCCCCACTACAGCTTCTCATGATCTCAAATTCCTAATTTTATTTGCAGTTAAATGAAAGCAGCCATCTCAGGGTAGTGCTGGGATTCAGGTTGGGGCTAATTTTACAGAATACCTTAGTTCAATTCCATAAACCTATAAATTGAAATAAAATGCCAAATGCAAGCAATACATTTCAATCACATTATAAGTCATTTAAAAAATGGTTCTTTCAATCTTTTGCCAAAACTAGATCTGGGACAGATTCCAGGCAGAGACAAAAATGTAAAATCCATACTCTACATTTTTTGATCATTTTACCTTAAAATGGATAACCTTCAAGGTTAATCAAATTTCAAAACTTCTTGTTCATTGTCTCCATTTAACCAAATTGACTAAGTAACATCTAAATTATTTAAATTAGGTATGTGGGTTCCTATTTTTAACCTAGTATGTGTTTTTCTGATGTTAGAAACTATGAACAAAAATGCCTATAAAATTGAATCAACCTTCAAATTTTGAAAAAGAAGCTGGGCACAGCTGCCTTGGAGAGTCACTGAGCTCAAACAATTCAGGTCAGTGGTAGGATCAGGCCTTCAACTGACAGACTTGCGGATAATGAAACTCTTGGGAATTCTAAAACAGAGTCATTTCGGCTTGGCTTTAGGATGAGGATTTACAAATAACGGCTCTGTAACTGGCCTGTTAGAAACAAAAGTATTCTTTTGTGTCTCTCAATTAAAACAACTGACCCCAAGAAATGGGAATTTCTTGCTGGGAGAAGAAAAAGGCTCAGAGCCTGGCACCAAGGGGGTACTTAATTTGTCTGCTGGGAAAGAGAGTTCATAGTTCTAACACCTTGTTAGAACAATTTGCAGGACAAGACTGATGCGCAGAAAATGATGGGTCAATGATGGGCAGTACCACACATTAATAAGGATTGGTTAAAATTCAGTGTTTCTCAGCCTGTGGGTCACAACCCTTTTGGGGTCAACTGTTGTCCCTTGAGACCATCAGAAAACAGTTTTTTGTTTGTTTTGTTTTGTTGAGTTTTTCCAGACTGAGTTTCTCTTTGTAGCCTTGGCTGTCTTGGAGCTTATGCAGTAGACCAGGTTGGCCTTGAACTCATAGAGATCTGCCTGCCTCTACCTCCCAAGTACTAGGATTATAGGTGTGCACCACCACTGCCTGGCTGGAAAATAGCTATTTTACATCACGATTCACAACAGTAGCAATATTAAAGTTATGAAGTTGCAGTGAAAGTAATCTTATGGTTGTGGATCACCACAACACAAGGAACTATATTAAAAAGTCATAGTATTAGGAAGGTTGAGAACCACTGGGTTAGATATTCATATCTCTGGCTACCTATGTATACATTAATTTCACTTTAGGACCTCAGAGATTTGACTGCAGTAGTGGCTGGTCACTGGAAGTTTTTGGCCCTGTTCTCTATTTGGCCAATTAAGCAAATTTTTTAAAAATATTTATTTATTTTATGTTTACGAATGCTCTATCTCCATGTACACCTGCATGCCAGAGGTAGGCATCAGATCTCAGTATAGATGGTTGTAAGCCACCATGTGGTTGTTGGGAATTGAACTCAGGACCTCTAGGAAGAATAGACAGTGATCTTAACCATTGAGCCATCTCTCCAGCCCCTAAGCAAATGTTTTCTTACCATTAATTTCGCTGTTTGTTTTTGTGTAAAAGTACCTTTTATTTGCCTGATCTAATTGTCGTCTCTGAAGTTTACTGCCTCTTTCTGCTAATGTAGGCCTAGTCCTGGAAGCTTCTAGCTTCTGTACAATCTAATCTAGGTCTAGAATGTTTTTAGCCTCTGAGACTCACTGGCAAATTAGTTCACCCTTTCTAGCTTTTTCTGAACTATGGCTGGCTGGTTAAACTCAAATGCTCTGGCTCAAACTTTTCTCCCAGCTGACTTATTCAATCTGGTTTTTCTTTTGGCCTCTGAATTGCTCTGCTTGCCCTCAAACTAACTCTAACAATCTGTTCTCATCTGGCTCCTTCTCATTATCTGTTCTTGTTCTTCCGTCTTCACGTGTCTAGCTTGTTTTTTCTTCAACCTCCCTTTGTAAAACTCTCTCAGTAAAGCTGCGTCCTTCCCTTCATTCTCTGTGCTGCTCCCTTAAGTAGATTCCATTTCCACTCTCTCCTCTTGAGAGTTTCGCATATTCTATTCTGTCAAATCTTTCTCTGTTTTATCACTTTTTCCTCCACTCAATTAGACATCACTTTCAAACATGGGTGTTTCCTTCTACAAACTGACTTTGCCTTGATTGTTTAGGATTAAAAGTGTGTACCACGATGCCTGGACCTAAGCTTTTCTTTACCAGAAACTTGTTCTATACCAGGCTGGCCTTGAACTCAGAGATCTGCTTGCCTCTGTCTCCTGGGATTAAAGGTGTATGCCACCACCACTCAGCATGTCTGCATTCCGGCTGGATTACACAGCCCTAGAAGGTTTTTGGATGTGATCTCTTGCCAGAGCAGCCATGTTCTGAATTAAAATTGCTCTACAGCTTTGTTTTTTTTTGTTTTGTTTCCGGAGACAGGATCTCACTGTGTAGCTCTGGCTGTCCTGGAACTCATTAAGTAGACTAGGCTGGCCTCAGACTCACAAAGATAAGCCTACCTCCGCCTCCTGGAGGCAAGTGCACTACCACAACCAGCAAATTTGGCTCTTTCAACTGGGTTCTCCAGGTTGGGTTAATGGGGTAGAGACTGCCTGTGTGTTGATTAACAGACCTTCCCCCCCCCCCCTTTTTCTTTTATATCATGGGGTCAATTCTTAAGATGTGGTAAAATACCTGTGAACATCAGGCAGTCAATGTGAGTTCAAGACACTGAAGAACCGTGCGCCTTGAGCAAAAGTGCTTTGCTTCCTTAAAGACTAGCAGCCAGCAAAACCTCCCAAGTTATGGCTGTCCAAGTTATGGCTCATTTTCCTCACTTGGAAATTAAAAACATTCATGGGAATGATACATGGTAAACGGCAAATTACTGACTGCCTAGGTCAATGGTATCATCATTGGTTATTTTCATATTACTAGTCTTTCAGAGACTTGTTAAGTGCCAGGCAGCAACCCACCTAAAGAACACTCTTACTCCAGCTCACGACTGCGCAAGTGCCAACCTGCGTAAATTTGCATACTCAGAGGCTTCTCTGCTCAGGCGGAAGCTCCGCCCCCTAAAGCTTGCCTCTGGAGGCGGGCGTGAGCCTCCTCGGAGAATGACGTAAACCAGAGGGGCGGGCCTTGGGCACAAGGCCATGTACTTCCGGGCCAAGGCGCTTGGCTTCCGGGGATGCCTCGCTGCTAGGAGTGGCCCCCGTGGGTCGGTAGCTTAAGCAGGCATGAAGATCACCAGGCAGAAACACGCTAAGAAGCATCTTGCCTTCTTCCGCAACAACTTTGGGGTCCGCGAGCCCTACCAGATCCTTCTGGACGGCACTTTCTGCCAGGCGGCGCTGCGGGGTCGCATCCAGCTGCGGGACCAGCTGCCCCGCTACCTTATGGGGGAGACCCAGCTGTGCACCACGAGGTGGGCCTGCGGGGCGGGGTCGCGGGTGTGGCCCACAACTCTCGAGGTGCAAAGGGATAAGTCTGTTTCCGAGTAGTAACTACTAAATCAGGCGGATGGTGCTGTGCCCTGTGAATATTCCTTGTTACCGCTGCGGAAATCAGAACAGGTGTTCTGTAGAAGGTGGGCTTGGCTTTGACTCCTGGTCCCAGTCAAAACCAGCCCTGATTTTCAGGCAAAAACAAACCAAAAGCTTAGTTGCATAACTTCTTCAAAGTTGATGTAAGGTCAGATGAGGTATAGTGTACATAAGACATTTTCAGCGTTCAAAATGCCAGTCCCCTTTCAATGATGTTGGCTTTTTTAAAATTTATTTTTATTTTATGTACATTGCTGTTGACATTGACTGCATGTACGTCTGGGTGAGGGTGTAGCATCACCTAGAACAGAAGTTACACAGCTAGCTACAAGCTGCCATGTGAGTGCTGGGAATTGAACCCTGGTCCTCTGGAGTAGCTAGCGCTCTTAACCGATGAGCCATCTCTCTAGCGGTTGTTACCCAAATGTTTTCAAGCCTTCCAACTGCCAAAGAGATATCTTCAGTTCGTAGGAGAAGAAGTCAAGACTGGAGATTGAAAACTTTGCCCAAGGCCATTTATAAGTGCCAAGCATGTGCCAAGCGTTGCTCCAGACACTGAGGATGCCTTATAGCCAGGTTGAAGTCTGTAAGGTCAACATCTGATGTCTGTTTTCATTCCACATCCGTGCCTCCTCGCTTCATGTAAACACATCTGAGGTAGAACAGTGCGAGCAGGAGGCTGGACAATATTTAAAATGCTTCATGGAGTCGATGTTTGAGTCCCGAGATGTGTTCAGACCTGAGGGGATAAGTCTGTTTGAATGGTAGAGATAGTGGTGTTACTGTTTGAGAGAACTTTGGAACACATAGAATTGATCAATGCCTGAAGAACAGTTTGTATCTAATATTGTGGGACAGGAAAGTAAGGAAAAGGTGAACTGAAGCTAGACCATGAACAACTAAAAATTTTAGTAGATTTTACACTATTTACTTAAGAAAATAAATTAAGATGAGTTATACTACTACAGCTCAGAAAGTCAGAGTGTTCTGTATACATTTGTACAAACCAAGCTGTGCTGTGTGCTGTGTTAATGTTCTGCCTTGTAGTGAACGGCCTTCCATATTTAGAATTTCTCAAGGAATGTTCTTTCTGAGTTGCAGATAATCTCAGAATTTTAATCACAGCCTAGGAAGATTGCTCAGTGGTTAAGTATGCTTTCTGCTCTTCCAGAGGACCTACGATGGCTTCCAGCATCTGTATTAGGGATCTCACAACTGCTTGTAACTCCAGGTCCAGGTCATCTAACACCCTATTTTGCCTCCTGAAGGCTGAGATTATAGGTGTGTGCTACCACCATCCAGCCCAATACATACAAACTTTTAAATGCTTAACGGGTCTAATACTCTCAACTTTTTTATCCCTTTAGCCTTGGGATCCCTCTATAACTTTTGACAGCCTCTCCCCCTGAATTGGCTGCTTCTGAGCATAAGTAATTTGTTTATTCCATGGACCATAGTAATATTAATACACTGCTATGATGCAAAACGGTTGACAAGTAATATATTTATACATGTCCTCTAGCATTTTTTTCCTAAGGACTTTAACTTCTGAGCCTCTCAACACAGGTTGCATGTATAATATAAACACTTTGGGAGGCTAAGTCAGGGAGGATTACCATGAGATTGAAGTCAGACTGGGTTATATATATAGCAAGGACCTATCTTTGGGATTGGGGGAGGAAGACCAGGAGGAGAGGAAGAAGAACTTAACTTTGGAAATCTTTTTTTCTTCTTCTCCTCCTCCTCCTCCCACCACCACCACCAAATTAGAATGATGCAGTTGATACCCAGCATTTGCAGGTACTAGAGTGCTCATTCTTGTTGACTTCCATCTCTGATCTACCTCATTAAGCTCGAGTTAGAGCATCTCTTAACTTTTTGCTATTTATCATGGGTAACCTTGTAAAAATTCTTCTCTCATAAAATATATCCCAATTGCAGTTTTACCTCCTCCACTCTTTCCAGGACCCCTCAACCCCTAATACCCATTCTTCCTCTGTTTCCCTTCAGAAAAGAGCAGTCCTCCTAGAGATGTCAACTGAACATGACATAACAAGATGGCATTAAACCTAGGGACAAACCCCTCATTAAGGCTACATGAGGTTACCCAGTAGGAGAAGAATGATTCCAAGAGCAGGTGAAAGAGTCAAAAGCACCTCTCTCCAACTAAGGAGTTCCACCAACGCACCAAACTACACAACCATAACATATATGCAGAGGACCTAGCTCAAGACTCAGGCAGGCTCCAAGACATCTGCTTCTGTCCCTGAGCTCCTATGAACCCTGCTTAGTCGATTCAGTGGACCATCTTCTCCTGGTGTCCTTGACCCTTCTGGCTCCTACAATTATGAAGAACATTTAAAAAAAAAAATCAGGATTCAAACAAAATACAAGTTGCTTTTGATTCTGTTAGTATTTTCTGAAGTTGTATTTGTTTGTTTGTTTTAATAGCAATCTGGAGTCCCCTATACCATCTGGAAGGCTCATTGTATCTTGCACCTCTAAAAGAGGTACAGATTTGAGGATACGTTTTTTGTTTGTTTGTTTGTTTGTTTTTAAGATTTATATATTATTTATGCAACATTCTGCCTGTATACCAGATCTTAACTATAGATGGTTATGAGCCACCATGTGGTTGCTGGGAATTGAACTCAGGACCTTTGGAAGAATAGCGAGTGTTCTTAACCTCTGAGCCATCTCTCCAGCCCGATTTGAGGATAAGTTAGAAATTAATTAAATTTATCACCCAGCTTCAGGAGTCAGTTGAGGTTAAGCAGTAATATATGTGAAGACCAGTTTGCATCCTTGCTGTACACACAAGTGCTCATTATATCCTGACATTGGTATTCTTTCTGCTTACAGTGTATATTTTTTAAGTCTTTATTTAAGAAGAAAATGGCAACCATACTATAAATTCAAATTCTTAATGCTATAGTTTTTTTACTTTAAGAATGTGAGTATTGTGTTTATGCTTTTTTTGTATAAACAAAAGGAATGTATCAGTTGTGATTCTGGGCTTCTAATGACTTTTTTTCCATTCAGGTGTGTGTTAAAGGAGTTAGAAACACTGGGAAAGGAATTATATGGAGCAAAACTGATTGCACAGAAATTCCAGGTTCGAAATTGCCCTCATTTCAAAGGTCCAGTGAGTGGATCAGAATGTCTCCTGTCCATGGTGGATGAGGGGAATCCTCACCATTATTTTGTGGCAACACAGGTAACGTTACTTTTAAAACTGTAAGGCAGTTGTAACCACTTTTATAAATACTTCATGTAGAGCCGTTTATAATCAGAAAATATAATCAGGAGAGAGAATTTAATGTTTGGAATTTTATTTACTTACTTATTGTGTGTTAGACAAGGATTCTGTCACTTAGCTATAGTCCACACGTTTCATTGTTTGGACTTTTTAAATGGAGTCGGTATAGACAGTTACTTGATCATACGAGGAGAAAACCTTAAGTCCACGGAACTTTTTTCTTCTAGTCATTTCCTTTTAGGGGATGAGTTGCTGCAGTAGTGTGTTGATTGCTTCAGGGTTCTTCAAGGAGGGAAGAGTAGGGCAAAGTGTCTGCCTTCTGTATTTGGAACTGTTTTTCATGTTCCTGAATTCATACTGTTTCTCAGAAAGTCATGGTGCATATCTTTTAAGACTGGCGTTAGTGGGCTGGAGAAAGGGCTCAGTAGTTAAGAGCACTGGCTGCTCTTTTAGAGGACTGGGGTTCTATTTCCTACAAGCTGCTCACAACCATTTGTAACTACAGTTTCAAGGAATCCAACATCCTATTTTTGCCTTCAAGGCCATACATGAAGCATCTATACACATAATTGTTTGAGTTGGAGACTAGCCCGCACTCACCATTCAGAATGATGAAAGTATTGAATTCTGAACAAAAACTGACCCAGTCAGAGGCAGAGTGGACTTGATGTCACGCTGTGATGCCAGTCTGTTTCTAAGGCAGGCTTTTTTATACGAAAAACCGTAACCAGATAACAACCAGGTTTCCATGTGTAGGAAGCACAGGGAAGGCAGCAATACATCATTTTGACTAGCTAAACAGAGCATTTTAAACTGATTGTCTAGGATATAGGGTATGGGAGCAGTGTGGGGACTTTCTTGCTCCCCACTGTTCTGGGAGAAAGGAACATAGGGTATTGTGGTTTTGTTTAAGTAGACCAGATATCATTAATTCAAGCAGAACATTGAAAAAGTATTGAACTGTATGTAAATAAAAGGCTATTCTAGTTTTCAGGCAGGCAGAGCCCGAGAACTTGAACTTAATTTCACCTTATGATCAAAATGGAGACTTAAAACAAAATTTCTGCCATTATGCTAGGCAGTGAGGCCTAGACATGTCTGGACATGTCTCAGTGTTGGTGTACCTCAACAAAAATAAATAAACCTTAAAAGACTAGCAATAGCATGGAATGTTGAAGTCATTTAAAGACTGGGAGGCAAAAGGAGAGACTGTCAAGGTTGATACTAAAACACATGCAGATTTGCTCAACTATACTTGCAGAATGATTTCTGAGTTAGCTCATTACTACACTTCACTTCTTCTCACTTTGATGTTTTGAGAGAATAACTTCCTAATGCTTTTAGTGTTCATTAGTTGATAATTTATCGCTCCTAGCCCAGACTGCTATTACTCACTTAGCTTCAGCTTACTTTGTAATCTCTTAGAAATTTAATTTTAGGTACCTAAACTTGGTTGAAAAACTAAATCCATTTTCTTTTAAAAAGGATCAGAACTTATCTGTGAAAGTCAAGAAAAGTCCTGGAATTCCACTCATGTTCATTATTCAGAACACTATAGTCTTGGACAAGCCTTCTCCCAGAACAGTGGCCTTTGTGAAGGCAGTGGAGTCAGGCCAGCTGGTCTCCGTGCACGAGAAACAAAGTATAAAGCAACTCAAGGAGGAGCAAGGCTTAGTGAAGAACCCTGAACTGAGGAGGAGGAGGAAAAAGAAGAAGGGTGGCCCCAATCCTCTCAGCTGCTTGAAGAAAAAGAAGAAACCGCAGGACACAAAGTCGCCTGCTTTGGAAAAGAAAAGGAAAAGGAAAAGGATTCGGAACAGATCCACGCAGAAAGTACCTTCTGAGCAGCAGGGTGTAGAAGGATGATGTGCTGTGGACCCTGGAAGACAGTGTGAGACTCATTTCCTTTTAAAACTGTGAAAGTGTTTATAGCAAAGGACTAAACTTATTTTTGTAAATTAATATTGGCACATATACTTTTGCCTAAAATTAAAGAGTGGCTGGGTTTCTTTCGGTGTTCATCTTCAGTTGCTTGCTTTAGGGGATACTTTTTATTATAAAATTATTGTATCTAGTTTCTCCCAAGAGTGGTTTCTCCACTCTCACCTCCCAAGTGGTTGTGTATATGTGTGGTGTATGCATTAGTGTGTGTGTTAATGAAGAGGCCAGAGGTCAGCATGAGGTGTCCTCTGTCACTCTCCATATTTATTTTTGCGTCCAAGTCTCTCACTGAACCAGTAACTTGCCAGTCAAGTGATAACTGGCAGCCATTAAGCCCAGAGGAGCCCTGGCTCCTCTCTTGTGCTGGGATTGGCAGCATGGACTGTTGAACGTGCCTTTTTGTATGAGTCATGGGATCTGAACTCAGATCCTCGTACTAGTGCGGCAGGTATGTGACAGACTGAATCATCTCCCACATGTATGTCTGTGAGATGGCTCAGAGGGTAAAGATGCTTGCTGCCTACTTTGATGACAGACTCTGATCCCTGAGACCACATGGTGGAAAGAGGAAACTGACTCCCACAAGTTCTCTTCTAACCAGACCTGCACAAAAGTACCAAATGTAATCTGCAAAATTCAGTTATAAGGGGAAAGGGGCCAGAATTCCCCATTTTTGTACAGGTAATATGGCAGTAGAAGTTTTAAAAGGCTTAAGATAAAAGTAGCTTTTTGGACACTGAGAAACCTTCCACATTCAGCTGCTTAATTTCTCTCTCCAGACTGTACACCGTAGTGCTACCTTCTGCCCTCAGTAGACTGGAAATAGCGGCTATCCACCTTCCATTTTCTAATGTATGAATGTTGGGGTATTTATGTGTCACAAACTCATTTTCAGCATTACTCATGGTGAACAGAGTGACACACAGCATGATTAAATTTGTTCCATTGTTTGCTGTTCCTGAAACTCACAGCATCGGACCTGTCTTCTACACTGCCCGGTAACATGGCAAAGGCCCTCACGACCCAGTGTTTGGACTTTCTGTACAGTTACCAACCAGTACTGCCACATTTTCCCCATGGAATACTTTATTACAAACTACTTGATTCTTACCTTAAAGTCATTTTTTAAAAAATCTTGTTTTTTTTATTGTCCTGAGGAAAACCTTCTATTTTACAGCCCCAGTGTGTTCAATGAGATGATGATTTTTGTATATCTGGATCTATGTAAAACACAGTTGTGATTTGACAATTATAATAATACTTTTTCACGTGTAGGTAGAATGAAAAGTTCAAAATCTATAATATTTTAAACTATGCCATTTATTGTATTAATTTATCCCAAGAATGTTTAGTTTAAATGTAAATGGAGGGAAAGAAGGATTGGTTACACCCATCCAAGACTATCCAAAGCCCTAGCCTGCTCCACAGAAATGGGGGAGTGTTGAGGGACCGTTCCAGGTACTGTAATCCTGCTAACCACCCAGACCTGGGCAGGAGGCCCATGTGGGAAGGTTATTATTGAGGCTTTTTTATACTGACATGGCAACAAACAACCTTTTACATAGCTATACTTACACCCATAACCAGAAAGCCCAGCCTTACTCTCAGAAGCCTTGCTCTGCAATGAATGATGGTTAATATAGAGACTCATGCCTCCCTAAGATGTAGCTGTGACAGTTGTGAGCCCAGCCTTAAAGAAAACTGTACCACCCAATCCAAGTCTCAAGAAACATTCCTGGAGAAGGCCAGAAGATGGGGCGAGGGGTTGCAAAATGCTAGTTTCTAGACTGAATACAGTCACTGCAATTATTAACTCAAAACTGTTATCTGCATTAGGCCCAACTGAGATGGGCCTTATTGACCCTCAAGGTTGGGGAGGGTCTCACGGGGCCCTACTGTTTACTTTTGAACCATTTGTTACTGGTAGATCCTGGGGTGGGGTGGGTGCAGCATCATGACTTTTGTCGTGTACCCACTGCTGAACCCGCCATGCTCCAAAGGATAGCTTCAAAGACATGGTCACACAGACAGCTCTTGTGAATCATAGCGGGCCCCAGTGAGAGATGTGTGGGAAGGGGGAGGCTGTCAGCAGGAATGGTGGGAGGACGGAAGGTGAGAGTAGTCACTGCCCATTTTGATTGTGTAAAATTGTCTAAGAACAATTTAAATTGATTTTCAAGAAAAAAGTCCTGGCTAATTGCAACACATCTTAGTTTTGTCTCAGAGTTCCTAGCATGTAATGTTAAGTTAGATCGTTTTAAAATACTGCCCCCCCAAATAATACTTCATTATAGAAACATGGGAATGTTTTGCTAGAGGGTTAGAAATGACTAACTACACCAGCACCCACCAAACATTTGAAGTGAAAGGTTGAACAGTCTAAGCCAAGTTATTCGTGAGCCATTTTTGCTTCCCTTACCTGTTCTAAACAACTGATAAAGATGGCTGTGGCCAGGATGTCTTACATCAGTATTGTCTATCAGCTTAGGTTAGATCTTAAAATAATTCTCAAAAAAGTACTTCATGTAAACCATAGAGTTTAGGTATCAAATTAACCCTTTAAAAGACTTTGTGGTTTACTAGACTGTATGAACAAGGCCAGGCCTAGGAAGATGCTTGGTGGTGGAGTGCTCACCTAGCATTGTGAGAAAAGAATTCATCTGCCCCTGGCCCCCCAACAAAACAGAGTAAGAGTTTCAATTCTTAAATACAGCATTTTTAAAATTTTATTATTTATTTTTACAATTTATTCATTTTATATCCCGATTGTAGCACCCTCCCTCATCAACAAGTATTTAACACTAGAAACTGTCTTGTAGATATTTAATATTATACAAAAAACAGTAAAACTGCTTACTGTACGTTGCTTAAGCTCCAAAAACAATCTAGTCTACATTTCAGTGTTGTCCTTTGGACCCACTTATTAGTCCTCCGTTCACATTGGGGATTACTGTGATTAGGTGATAGATAAGCTAAGTTATAAGTTCTTAGTCCAGTAAGCAGAGTAGGTTTGTTAGCCCACTGGTGTTTCCCCCAAGCTTCAGAATTTATAGTTATTAGACACACTTGGAAACTGCATCTGTTGTCATATTGTCTCCATGTATAGACAATGAATTATCAGGGTAGGAAAAGTCAAGTGTAAGCTGTTAGGATTTCTTCTATTAGGAGAGTAAATCAAAAGCTAGGCCCTCACAGGCAGAGTAGTGGAGATCACAGTCATTCCATGCTGGAGTGGGGCAGCCATTCTGATTGCCTGAGAGTAATAGGTGGACAAAGCAGAGCTAAGAATTCACCATGTTCAACATGGCAAACTGGCTAGTTCTGTTTTTGTTTGTTTTGTTTTTTGAGACAGGGTTTCTCTGTGTAGCCGTGGCTGTCTCTTTGTAGACCAGGCTGGCCTCACAGAGATCTTCCTGCCTCTGCCTCCACAAGTACTGTGATTGCAGGCAAGTGTTACATTGCCCAGCTAACCAGCAAGTTCTTAATACAAATACATGCAAAGGAACAATCCAATGAGAGAGAAAAAAAAAACCTGCAGGGATATGCAAACCTTTCCTTCTTTAAATTATTTCTGTCATGTATTTGTCACAGCGAGGAAAATTCTAATGAACAGCTATTGACTTTATATCTAATTAGCATTTCTTTAATACGCTCTGTTTGCCTAAGTGCTGTGATTCTTTCTCCCTCTTGAGCTAATGGAGAAGTTCTAACTGGCCAATCCTGCCTCTTGCTCTCTGGAGCTTGGGTAAAGCAATCAGTTCCCCTAAATCATATAAAGTCAGATTGGATAGGGGACAGCTGACCAAACAAAGGCAAAAGGAGTTACCAACACTTAAACACTTAACAGGCAGTTGGGGGCAAGGTCCATCGGATGCTGCTGTCTTTACAAGTTGTAAACTACTCTCAACCTTTTTCTTGCCTTCAAAATCCCTCTTATTTGCAAAGGTGAAAAGGCAAACAGTAGAATGAGAGGGCGCATGCATCTTGTAAAGAGCATATTAGAAAATAGAACAATGACTAATACTAAAAGAACAACACAGCAACTAAAAGGGTCACTAATATAAGCAGACACCATAACAAAGAAATTTGCAAATGGCCAATAAGCACAAATAAAGATGCTCCATATTATTAGCCACCAGAGAAATGGAAAGCACACCACCAGAAAGAAGGTCTCACCTCACACCCAGTAGGACTGCTATAATTAAATGGACAGAAAATAGAAAGTGGGTGAAAAAATCAAAACAATCACATATTGTTAGCACAATTTTAAAACTGTACAGTCCTTTAAATCATATTACATCATCATTGTTTTGCAGTAATGGTTAATAGTATTTATGGCACATTTTTAATGAATTTGATGACTGTTGAATGAATGAAACAGCCTTAGATGAAATCTACCACCATCTGTACTACAGGGTCTCAAGGCTTTATAACTGCTCATGACTATCTAGATCACAGTGTTGGTCTTTGATGCATTGTAAAAAAGTGGCCATCTTCACTTGGCTTGCCTACTCAGCTCATGCATAGGTCAACTCCTTCACCCTGCCCCCGAGACTCGTTGACATCAGGAATAACCAGCAGTTTAAAAAACAAAACAAAACACTAAATGGACTCTGGGTCTAAAAATAGAGTACATGTGAAGAGGATAGTAAAGGAATTAGAGGGATGGAAAGGGAGAGGGACTTGATCAAAGCTTTATATGAATATATGAAATTCTCAACATAAAAGGAAGTTATAAAAATTTGCATCTTGGTGTGAAGAAAGCACTTGGTGTGAAGGAAGTACTTAGGAAAGGAACTCTAGCCTGACCCAGCATGGCAGACATTGCTCTGGCACGCTGTGCCCTTCCCCCATTCCCTTGGTCTTGCTAAAAACCATTACATTCCTAAAACTATCCATTAAGGTCCATTCCCTTCTTTGGCTACTTTCTCCCCTTGAGGCTGACAACTAAGGTCTGCTATTAAAGTATTAAAGTCTAGCAATCAAAAGTCCCCTTTGGCTCATCTAATTAACATAACCATTTAAAATTAAATACCTCATCCTAAAATGGGTTTTCTCCTTTTACCTTTATAAACCACCATTTTCCTTTGGGTCACATTTGTTTCCTCTATCCAGAGGCAAGCCTTTGTACACCCTCAGGGAAATGGCCCTGCCCTGTCTCTGTGTAACAGACTGAGCCCTGGCTGTCTTGGACTTGCTTTGTAGACCAGGCTGGCCTCAAACACCCAGAGATTTTCCTGCCTCTGCCTCTGCCTCTGCCTCTGCCTCTGCCTCTGCCTCTGCCTCTGCCTCTGCCTCTGCCTCTGCCTCTGCCTCTGCCTCTGCCTCTGCCTCTGCCTCTGCCTCTGGCAGTGCTGGGATTAAAGGTGTGTGCCACCATGCCTGTCTCTGTATTTAACACTAACAGTTACCCTTTCTCACTACTTTGACATATGGAGGTAGTGTGTGTGTGTGTGTGTGTGTGTGTGTGTGTGTGTGTGCGCGCGAGCGCTCCAAATGCTATATAACAAGACTTTTCCTGGGGAGACATAATACACATGTCTATCCATCCCAGATAGGGAGCCCACAACAGATCAAAACATAGACACCACTGAAGTCCAACTTGAATCAACGAGTTTCATTGCAGTTACCTATAGGAATTTAGGAGAGGGATTACTTACAGGAGCAGAAATAACTCAGCGGCATTGCAAAAGCCCACCCCAGCATGGGTGACAGCTCACAAAAGCTGGAAATTTAGAACACACTGCACAGCCTGTAGGCAGCTCAACAGGGTGAAGAGAGTCCTTTCCAGGTGCTTCAGTTGGCCTAAATCTCTTCCAGTCTGCTTTGCTGGTTTCTGTTTCTTCCAGGCAATTCAGGTTGTGACAGGGTCTTCTTTGAGCTTTGCTTGTCTGAAACTCATCTTTGAAGCTTGGTTTGTGTAAGCCTCTTCTTTGCAGCTTGTCTTGTCTGAGAGTCAGCCATCTTTATTGCTTACTCTGGCAGGGAGGGGCCTAGTGAATCTGGTCAATTTCAGGGACTTCCTGAAGCTATTGTGAGTTGTTTACTTTCTTCTATTTTCGCTACAGGTTTGAATATTTCAATCTCAGAGGAAACTGTTATGCATCATAGCACATAAAACATCGATTATTTTATGGGAGCCCTTCACCCTGCTCTGCCCCAACAATTCTAAAGCTGTTTTGAGAGATCATCTCTACTTTTAACAGAACAGAAGGCTATGTCCTTCCTACTTCCATTAACCCAAAATGATTAATGATAGGTGAGCCATCATCTGGTCAGCATCTGGTTCTTATCTTTCTTGATGCATCATTACCTTTTTCTCTGTCATGTACCTGCTCTATCTTCTTGAGATGACAGCAACCCATATTTCTCAGTCCAAACAGAGAGTACTGTCACTTTAGTCCCAATTGTGTCCAGGACCTTCTGAGGATTTTGCAGGCAGAATTTGAAGTAGAAAAAGGGAAGGTAAGGAAGTAACTAAACCTGGACAAGGAATAAAAGAGTCAGAAATCATACTGAGATGGCTAATGTTGTGTTGATGACTAACTTTGTTAAAAAGTTTAAAATTTAATTGGGCATGGTGGTGCACACCTGTAATCCCAGCACTTGGGGAGGCAAAGGCAGGTGGATCTCTGTTGAGTTCAAGGCCAGCCTGGTCTAAAAAGTGAGTCTAGGACAGCCAGGGCAAGGTATACAGAGAAAGCCTGTCTTGAAAACAAAAAACAAAAAATGTTTTAAATTTCTGTGCTTATGAGAACTATAAAGCAAAACTCCTCTACAAAGGGAGTTCCAGGACACCCAGGGCTACATAGAGAAACCCTATTTCAAAACAAACAATCAAACAAACGTTAAGAGTTGGTTTTTGTCATTGTCTGGTCTAATACAATTTTAACAAAATTGTTGTTTATGCAAAGTGATAAATAGGTCATAAGGTTGACGGCTGTTTGTGCTTCTGTAAACAGAAGCTTGTTTTGCAGGAGAAGACCTTCTGCTTGCACTAGAACAGCGTGTAACTGTGTTGTTTGCAGTTATAAACGTCTGACTGACTCAGAATCCCAAGTCCCTGGTAAAGACCTGTTCCTAGTATATGAATAAAAGCCTCTTCCTTGTTAAAATGTATTGATAATCAGACTGGTGAATATCTAAACCACCCCAGACCCATAACAATACTTTTATAATCAACCGTAGAAGAAGAATACTGAGCAAGAAAGCATCCAGCTCTGACTGATAAAAGGAATCATGGGAAACCAAGTAAATGCCCAACCAAAAGAGTTAAGTGCCTTTAATTAAAAGTGAGGTCCAGGGACTTGCTTAATTTAAATATTCTCCAGGAATTTTCAGTGGGGCAGCCTGGCTGGACCCTTTGCTGTAGCAAAAAGAACTTGGGTTGGAGAATTGGATCAATCTGAGTATCTGTTAGGCTTCTTTCAAGTTTCAGGTTTAGGTCACCTGTCAGCTCCAGGTCCAGAGTATGAATCCTAGGCCTGTCTCATACAACCAACACCATCAGGCATGAGGAGAAGCAAGCCTTCTGAGGAAAGCTTAGAAACCATTTCTGTAACAATCCGCTAATCAAACACGAAGCTATTCTCTACATGCACACGTTATTGAGCTATTCTGAGGGTTATATAAAATAACTCACGTAAACATGTCATTCCACTGTCTGAAGGGAAAAGATTTAGTCACCTACACGAATTATGTTTATTAAAGCAGTGCATTGTAGATGTGCAGCATAATTGGACTAGGAAATAGAACCTTGATGTTTCTGGGTTTTATGTTTATGTCTATGACCTCTACTAAATTAACATTTGTGTAGTGAGCAAGTTAAGGGTAAATTTTGATTGTTTTCCTCTTAGAGATATCCTGTTGTTACAGGACCCTTAAAAAGGCTTTTCTAACTAAATTACCTTGTCTTCTATTTTTCCATTTTGATAGTGGTCCCTCTCCCACAGAGTGTAAGTCTTGCATTATATGCCTTTGTATCTGCATTAGAGTTTCTTTCAGTTCTGAATAATAGAGAACCGTAAAGACAATAGCTCAAACAAGCCAATTACATTACTTCTAAAAGACAAACCATCCCAAAGCTCATTGGCTTGAACAATAATCCCCTAGGATTGCTGACTATGTTTGCTGAACTTCCCTGGATAAATTTTGAATTGTGTCGTATGAACAATCTGACTGAAGGTCATGTGGTGATTCCTTCTGGAACAGGAGAGGGAGTGAAGCATTAGGGACTACCTGAAAGAGTAATAAGAACCAAATTAAAAGCATGATATTTGTGTTCTTGTGTTCAATAATTTCATTATAAAGTGCTGCATATGGAAGGGTCTTTACAGATTAGAGGTTCCTTATGATCAAACCAAGCTGATACCAGCAGGCGTTGAAAAGACCACACAAATGAAAAAGTCAATAGGGAATTGTTAATAGACAAAAACATATGCGGGCCCACTACTCTTGCATGTTCTTATTTGACTTAAAAAATTCGTATTTTGGGAGGTTGCACAGCTGTGCAGTACATTGTCTTCCCACCAACTTTAATAATAACATGTCTGACTTGTGGATTATGCTAACACTTTGTAGCCAGTCTTTTGCTACTTTGGGAGTTCTTCTTTCTTCCGCCCTTCTCCACCTTTTTTCTTCCAATCTTCCAACCTCCTAACACTAGAAAAGAGAGAGAGAGAGAAAAAAAAAAGGATAGAGAGGAAAGGAAAGAGATCCCTGAATAAAGCCAGGGGCTGGAAAGGGGGCAATGTTATTGTTAGACTACTTCCTGCTGAATAGGGACATGGAGTTCCTTGGGGCAAGTTTGATCTCCACCTTCAGGATATCTAATTTTTTTCTTGTTGTTGTATCTTTTTTTTGCATATGATTACTTAACAAACCATGACCAACAGCAACAAACAACGTCCAACAACCCAACAATCCATCTTTTGGGGACCTACTATTTATATACTCTCTGAAACATTTTCAGAATTCTTAATGTCACAATCACAGATGGCAAAACGATGCCTCTGCTGGAGCACAAGGCAAATCATAGTCAGCTGCTGTTGTTAGTCCAAAGCAACCTCATGTCTGTATGCTCATCTTTAAAATTCTATTTGGGTTCCTTAAAGCCTCTCCTTTCTAACCCCCTAACTTTCGGTATGAAAGAGAAGGTTACTGGGGAAAGGGAGCACAGACCCCTTTACTTCTCCTGTTTAGGGCAGATAAGTTCTTTTGGAACTATACTAATTTCTGTTAACAGCAGTTTCCTCCAAGCTGCTGTGTCGAACCACCTGTTTCCCTCTATCTGCTCCAAACGACCACGTTGTCCTTGGTCTCTCCAAACTGCCACAGGTCATACTTTCTCTCTCCAGGCTCCCATCAGAGTCCTAGACTACGCCCCTCTAGGTGCTGCATGACACAGGCTGTTAACAGCTGGCAAAGATCAAGCCCCACAGGAGGCAATTATCAGCTGTGGACAAACTAAAGCCCAAACTAAAATCCCACACTTGGGATTAAAACAAAAACATATTTACATTACATAACTGAGTTTTTAAAGAAACCAAAACTTCTAATACACACAACCCTACATTTGGGATTAAAAGGAAAACATAGTCTCACAATATTTCTGTGTTTTTCAAAGAAACCAAAACTCCAACATTGTCACTATAGCAGTTGTCAGCATTACTTCACAGCAGCTTGGAGGCCTCTTTTCCTAAAAACACTGACTCATTCTGGACCCAATAGATAACGGAGAAATAACTAAAATGAAGTAAAAGGCTTGATATCTGTTTTTATATCTGTCTATCTCCATTGGTGTCTTTTTTGGGGAGGGAGACAGAATCTCACACATCTCAGATTGTCCTTGAACTCACTATGTAACCAAGGATGACTTTGAGCTCCTGCCTCGAACTCCCAAGTGCTAGGATTACAGATATGTAACCATAGCTGACTTTCCTTTGGTGTGTTAATCTGCATCAGATCTGCATGTAGACTTGCTGCCCAGTTGAGAAATGATTTATCAGAGATTACAGTGTGGGTTCTCTGGACATGTTACCTGTTTGAATGATATTTTTCTTCTACTGTGTGTGTGTGTTTGTTTGTATTTGTTTGTTTGTTGTCAGTTAGGACATCCACAGTCCCAGATTTATCCTCAGGCACACAGCAAACCACAAGGCCATCTCATCACCATGAGAGATGGTGTTACTACCAATAAAAAAGTTTCACCAGCTTCTGCCTTATGTCACTGCCCATTAGTCCACCAACTCATGGCCAGAATACCTGAGCACAAGAAAATCTTCTCTAAACCTCTACCAGTGCCTCCGACAAACAGATAATATTCAAACTTTATTCCCCTCCTCCAACCAACTAAGGGCCTGATGCTCCCTCTATTAAAGGAGCTTGGTCAGAACTAGCTCCCTTCCACCTTCCAGCTGAAACCCTATCTTTTATCAAAGCTTTACTGGTCTTACTAAAAATATGTGGATTTGTTTATTCCACCTGTGTCCTTGCACAAGATCTTGCCACCCAGGATCAGAAATCTAAAAGGGTAGGCTAGGCAGGGCTGCTCCTCCAACAAAGGAAAACATATTAGGCAGAAATGCTGGGAGCATTATGAGGCTCAGGCTCAGCAGAAGTCATATGTAGAAAGACAGAACCAAAGGTCAGAGTATTTTCTCCCCATGGAAATGATGGAATGGGAGCAGGAAGGAGAGCAGAATTCAGGTGAATTCTTCAGTCTTTCCTAACAAAATAGGAGTTTATTTGAATCATACAAAATCATGCAGGTGAGTGGTTCGGGGCTGGTGAGGGGCTTGGAGTTTTCAGAATCTCAGGATATTTTCATTTTATTGATCATCTATGTGTAGCCCTCTGGTCAAGGTTCACTCCCAAACCAAGGTGACTTCTTTAACTCTAAGGTAAGAAAAAGGAAGAAAGTTGAAAGGGGGCAAAAGTCACATATCAGCTATTAGTTAGGGCGGGTTCCTAGAAGTTGCTATACCACATTTATTCAAGACACAGACATAGTTTCTTGCAATGAAAAGTATGATTTCTATTCCAGCCAGGCATGCATTCAGATGAATCAGGGGCACTATTCCTAAGAGCGAGGAGCAATGATTTGTACAAAGCCTTTCTCAAACTATGAAGTCAACACATACTTGTTGCTTTAAAATAATACATTCTATAAAACACCAGTTCTTCACACTTTTATGAAAGAAAGGGATAATAATTATCAATAACATAAAAAGAAAAATATTTTAAAAACATTGTTGGTTCAAATTTGTGTAACACTGGAAGTCTACTTTGAGGCATGACAGTTATTTTGTCTAATTGCCAGTATTCTTTCTGTCTGACTCACTGGCCTCAAGAAACACCTTTCTTTCTCTCTCTTTCTCTTTCTCTTTCTCTTTCTCTTTCTCTTTCTTTCTTTCTTTCTTTCTTACCTTCTTTCTTTCTTTCTCTCTTTGTGTATTTATTTTGATTTTTCGAGACAGGGTTTCTCTGTGTAGCCCAAGCTGTCCTGGAATCTCTTTGTAGACCAGGCTGGTCTCAAACTCACAGAGATCTGCCTGACTCTGCCTCCTGAGTTCTGGGATTGAAGGTGTGCGCCACCATGCCCGGGTAATAAACATTTTTTAGTAGTACGATTGTTTATTGTGTTGGAAGGGAGGAGAGAGAGAGAGATTCTCAGGCCTGCAGAAATATGATCGGAGGAAGGAAAGAAGACAATTCAGTTCTATAGAGGAATTTTAATTCAGAACATGGATGCTTTGGCAAGAGATCAAATCCAAAGATCTTCTAGGTCAGTGTGATGCAGGTGAAATACAAGCACACTTTTAATTCAGGGGACAGAGGCAATGAAGGTAAGGAGTAAAGGTAAATCAGAGAAAGGCTTGAATTAATAAGATAAGCCCCACTCTCATGAGAAGGGAGAGGAAAAAGAAGCTACTTAAGGGGCAACAAGAGAGAGAGAGGAGGCAGTTTTTTACTGGGACAGTAATAGACAGGTTGCAGAGAGAGAACTTGGGCAAAGACTGAAGGAGCCAGAAGATTAGAGCAGATGGCTTGAGTTAGTTTGAGGCCAAACAGAGCAATTCAGGGGCCGAGAGAAAAGCCAGGTTGAATAAGTCAGCTGGGAGAGGAGTTTGAACCAGAACAGCTGAGTTGAGCCAGCCAGCCTAGAGATCAGTAAGAACAAGAAAGGGTGAGCTTATTAAGGAGTAAATCTCAGAAGCTGAAAACATTCTAGGCTTAGTTTAGATTGTATGGAGTCTAGAAGAGTCCAGGACTAGGTTAGCAGATGTAGGCAGTTAGCCTCTGAGACAACAATTGAGCTGAACAAATAAAGGGTACTTTTACCCAGTTCAACGACTTGTGTTGAACTTGTATTGAGCTTGTGTTGGTTCAAACTTCAAGGGATTGACCCCATGTAGTTTATTTTAGGTGTATTTAAGCACAGCACAACTTGGTGAAAACTTTTCTGGTGATAATTAACTCAATACAACATGTACAACATGAGGAACAAAGTAAGCTAAATAAAAATGGAATATGACTACTTCAAAACTCTTTGAAAAGTACCCATGACACTTTCTATAGACTGGAGAAACGAGTTTATGATGAGGCTCTTCGGGAGGGTCCCAACCACACTGATAGTGCAGAGGTCACCAGTTTTTTAGAAAGCACAACCACTCCAAGCCTTCTGAGCAGACACCAGGTCTTCTCTTGAAGGAACAAACAAGTGTGCTTAACATTCAGGGTTCCGCTACTGTTTATCTTGAGCACAAAGGCCTCCTGCCTTCTCGTATGTGTGCATGCCATGGCACAAGAGCTTCTAGGTCAAAGGAGAAGACAACTTTCATCCATCAGTTCTCTCCTTCCACTTTGTGGATCCAGGGGTAGAACATAGGTAGCCGTATTTGGTGGCAAGTGCCTTTCCCTGTTAACTTATCTTCATGCCCTTCAGTAAGAATCTAATCATAGAGTTAGAACTAATGAAATTGACAGTCACAGCAAAGTATTACTCTATATCTACTACAAAAGTCACATTTCAAAACCTGTTGGTTGGATGGGTTGATTAGAACTCCAATACATTGATGGCAGTCATGCAAAACAATACTCCAAAATCATTTAGAATTGCTTACAAAGCTAAATATTCATTTGTCATTACGACCAGTAATCCCATTCCTCAGTGATGACCCAAGAGAAATACAGAAATCTGTTCACACAAAAACCTTGCATACTGCCGCTTTATTTATAGCCACTAAACCCCAGGAATAACCTTGGGTCTATACATAGGCAAATGAGTGACCAGTTCTATTATACGGATGCATTGAAATATGATTCAGCAAGAGAAAGAAATGAATTACTGGTACATGCAGAAACGTGCATGTATCTCAAAAGGATTATGCCACAGGGAAGAAGCCTGCAGCAAAGGCTACAAAGGGTATGATTTTATTTGTGTAACATTCTGAAAAGAACAAGACAGTAAAGACAGGGAATAGGTCAGTGTTTGCTGCAGGCTGGAAGTGAGGGAGGGGAGAAGGGAAAATACTACAAAAGGCCACAAAGGAACATTGCCAGGTGATGGAAATGTTCTTTCTCTCAATTATAGTGAGATGGTTGCAAAATCATAATTGCTGCCAATTCATAGAAGGTAGACATAAATTGAGTGAATTTTAGTATATATAAATTATACTTAAAAAAAACCCAAAACCTTGACAAAATCCTCTGCTGCTTTTCCCCCAACCGTGCTTCTACCTCGAGTTTCACAAGTCTGATAAAAATCAGGAGGGAAGAGTGACTGTGGTTTAAATTGATGAGTGCTACTTGAAGAAAATAATGCACTCAGTTAGTTCCAACATCAAAGGTTTAAATACAGCTTGCAATTAAACCTAGCTTCAAAGAATGCATTACTTTTGTATTTTAGTATCTGCAACTGAACAATTTGAAACGGATAGATCTATTTAGGAAAATGCTTCTCTCTCTCAGCATTATCTGACACTGGGTCAGATGAGTCGCAAGCCACAGTCTTTTCTTTTGAACAGTGAAGGGCTAAAAGAGGTTGTTCCCGTAATGAAGAACGCCAAATCCTCGAGTCGGGAAAATAATATAGGAAAATTCTATATGAAAAATTGTTCTGTTCTTACAGAAAATTAACAGTCAGTCTCAGACTCCAGACACAGCCGTTTGCTCTCATTACCATCTAGGCTTACTAATTTCAGGAGAAACAACGATTTTCCGGAAGGAGGGCTGGGGAACTATGGTTGTGAAAACACAGAATTCCCTCTGGCGAGGAAAAGGGTCCAGAATAGACTGATGGGGTGAAGGGGTACAGGAAGAAAGTGGCAGGGATGAGACCTGTTCCATGCTGTAAATAATAGGAAACCATTGTGGAAAATACTCTGACCTAATATGAATGTTGGATTAAATTATACTTGCCCCTCTGAGGAGTATGGGTAGGAGAAGATGGTGGGCAGTGGAAATGTTTAATCTAACTGAGACAGTGTTGCAATGTCCTGGTGAAAGATGACCAACCATGTTTTGAAATAAGAAGAGATAGGTTTTCTCAGAAGATGAAATAAGCCAATTCAAGCCAAATTAGAAGTAAAGAAGAACAGGTCTATTAGACTCTGCTCCCAGATGGGTTGACCAATCTCAAGGAACAGGGCCAAGGAAATCACACACTCCGGCTGAGGCAAGGGGGTTTTATGGATCTTAGGTGAGGGTGATGACACGTCAGCTAGGAACTGGGATTGTGGCCATGTATAGTCAAAAGCTGAGCCCCAGGGCAGGCATTCTTGGGTGGGTTGTCGGAAACAGCGAGGCGAGGGCTGATGACAGGTTAGCTGGAGCTTCCTCCGTTGAGGGAAGGAGAGCAGATGAGGTTTCCCGACTTGTGCGGGGAGCAAGGGTTCCAACCAAACAAGAAGTCACTGTGGCGTGGAAATGAACAATTTGACACGGATATGGATCTGTGCTTTCTTTAGGACAAGGTCCGAGGAAGACAATAGAATCTTAGAGATTCAGGATCTTAAAACATTACTTACGAGCTCTGTCAACAGCTGGATCCGGCCTCTTTATTTGACTTCATCCACCTCGGTGTCTTTTGGTCCCCACCCCTTCTTTCATCTTGTTAGTTTGGATCTCAGGAAGGCTTGTTGAATACGCCAGAAAAAAAGAGCCTAACACTTTTAGTCCTAAAAGGCAAAAGCTTAGCAATGGTAAATGTTGGCCAGGTCGTAGGGCAGTTACAACTCAGAGGCTCGGAACACAGTGCGGTGTGTGAGTGCATTGTTATAAAGAAGAGAGGCTGAGCTTGGAAGATGATTCAAACGGTAAAATGCTTGCTGTGAAAGCATGAGCAACTGAGAGCAATCAGGGCATCAGACAGGAAGATCCTGGGAGCCTGCGGGCCACACTGTCTCTAGCACAATCAGTAAGATCCAGGTTCAGCAAGAGACCCTGTCTCGAGAAACAAAGACGAAATTGACTACTGAAGACATCTGTACACACACGTACATGCATCTACACACATATAAGCCCTTCCGCTTGCCAAAAAAAAAAAAAAAAAAAAAAAAAAATGTTGAAGAGAGGTATTATCCGAAGGATGAAAGTAACTGGGCATAAAAAAAATTATTCAAAGTCTTTGATTATGTTCAAACTTCTTGGAAAAGGTGCGGTTTTGAATCGCTACAAAATGATACAGAATATGAGGTCACGGAACAGCAAAATAAGGAACAGTTGGGAATCCTGAACTGCTCTTGCATTTGGCGCCACCTGCTGGCCCGTGCCTGCCTTGTCTTATTTGGAATTAGCACTTTCTCTAAGTAAATGCTAGAACAGACAAACAGATATGGTGAACGTGCAGAATGGTATGGTCCCACAACAGCTACACCACACCGTTGTCCTCATTCTGAGTCCTCTGTCTGCTGGGGCTTTTGGGAATCTGGCTAATTAGAGCTCACAATTACGTGGCTGTTCATGAAACAAGGAGCCAAGGTTGTAAGGATCCATCCTCCGCCTCTTTGCTGTTTGAGATAGGGAAAGGGTTCTGTTTCTTATACTTGAGCTGACCCTTTCCTCCTCCTCATCACCAGGAGATACGTCACGAACCCTGACAAGCCAGGATCCAGATATCACATGCATTAGGTTCAAGGTGCCACGTGTAGCTTTTGTTCTATCTTATTTCTATAATAATAATTAAAAAAAAAAACATTAAAGACGCAAAAATAACCCCCCAAGGGAGGAACAGTCCTGTTAGGCCACAGAGGAGAGCTTTGCAGCCAGTCCTGAAGATACCTGATAAAACAGGATCAGATGAATGGGGAGGAGGTCCCCCCTATTAGTGGACTTGGCAAGAGGCACGGTGGAGATGAGGGAGGGAGGGAGGGACTGGGAGGGAATGAGGGATCGGGACACGGCTGGGATACAGAGTTAATAAAATGTAACTGATAAGAAAAAAAATAAAATTAAAAAAAAAGACGCAAAAATAATCTCTGTTATTTTTATGCCTCTCTGTCTCAAAGAATTCTCTCCACATCTTCAGTTCCTAGCAGGCAGTACTGCCCGCATCACTCTCTGTAACCAGCCTGCGGGCATGATCTTTCTCTCTCGTCACCTCCTGTCACGGTGCTTGGCCCTTCTCAAGCACTCAATATATTAAGCTAAAGTACCATTTCAATGAGTGAGCGATAATCTCAGCAATGAGTTAAATTGGAGGATTGATCCACAGTCACTTGTCAATGTCATAATACGTTGTTTGATAGAGACAACCTTTTATCTCTTACCTTCCTGGCAATAGTAATCATGCAAAACACCATCGTGTCAATGTACATGAGGACATGGATTTATTTTTAGTAATACTTTTAGCTCCTTAGAGAAAGACTATTTTTTTTAAAAAAAATAGTAAACTAAATTAACTAAGTTCTGACATATATTTGACCTCACAGCTAAAACTGAGTTTGTAGCATTTTTCACTATGGTCGGTGTATTGGTCAGGGTTCTCTAGAACAGCAGTTCTCAACTTGTGGATCATGACCCAATTGGGATCACATATCCGATATCATGCATATCAGATATTTACTTTACAATTCATAACATTAACAAAATTATAGTTATGAAGTAGCAAAAAAATAATTTCATGGTTGAGGGATCACCATAACATGAAGAACTCTACTAAAGGAGAGCAGCACTAGGAAGGTTGGGAACCCCTGGCCTGGAGGGTTCCTGAGAGTCACTGGCCTTAAGTCCACGTTGGAGGGCCAAAGGGGCTGGGTTCTAATGCTGGCAAAGGATAGAAGCAGCAGGGGTGGTGACCTCCACAGATAGATGAGCTCCTGCAAACAGAGAGATGAACTCACCAGCAGGACATGAAGGCAGGCAACAAGGAAAAGCTTTTCCCTTCTTCTTCCTTATATCTGGCTTGAGTGGAAGATGTTGCCCACATCTTTCCATTAGGTTTAGTCTTTCCATTTTAAATAATCTACTCCTGAATAGCTCTCAAAAGTATTCCCAGGGGCACTTTTCATACCCTGTCAAGTTAAGCATCAATATTAATCAGTATTGAAATTGGTGATAATATGCTACCAAATGTGTGTAGGAATTAGCTTTCCTGAAAACAGACTCTGATTTGTAGGGTTTGCCCATCACTGTGGTGTAAATACTCTCATGATGACTTTTTCCAAATTACCATGTGATGTCACTTAACAGGAGAAAAGAGATGCAAACTTCTCCCCAAAAGCTCCTGTGAGCAGTTTCTACATAGCTCTGAGTAGGACAGCACATGCTGACCAAGGCCTATGGCTGATGCTGTTCTTTGGGCTTTAGTCAGCCAACAGGTATTTATTGAGCAGCTACTATACAGGGAAGACCAAAGTACAAAGATACCCAACTCCTGTGGGACTAGGAGACAGAAGACGAAAAACAAACATAATTAAATAACAGTGTGGAAAGAGATGATGTGTGGGAAAAAAAGGAAAGATCAGGATAAAGGTACTTGAGAGAGTGAAGAAACTGTGATGGTAAACAGTGTGTCCAGTGTGAGCTTCTATAAGAAGGGGGGCTTTTCAAGCAAGTCACTCAGCAAGACTGTTTGGCAACTAGAGCCAGAGTGCTCTACAGAGATGGCACAGCCAGTGCCAAGGCACTGAGGTAGGAGAGCACATGATAGGTTTAATGAACTATAGGGAGAGCAGATGGGAGAAGTGGGAGGAAGGGATAGAGGCTTTGTGTAGAAGCGAGGAGTGGTCCACACGGGATGGAGTAAGGGCTTCAGGAAGAGGGGAAAGTCATCCTGGAGTAACATAACGACAACAACCCTCACTCAGAATGAAATAGTCACTGCAGGCAGCATGACAAGAGACATAGTCTATCTTGAATGTTAAAGCATCCCTCTTTCACGACCCACACAGACTCTAGCTGTGATAACAGCAGATGCCTGGAGGCTGGTTACGGAGCTATTGCTGTTTGGTGGCAGTGGACACGGTGTCTAGAGGCGCTCTCTCTTCTTCTGAATGTACGCTGCTCACCAGTTGGCTGGAGAATTAGTTATGTTTCTAGTGTGACCGTAAGAATGCTACAGAGTGAGTGGCTTGGAACAGCACAAATCTGGTGTGTTGTAACCCTGGAGACTGGAAGTCTAGAATCAAGATGTTGGTGGGGTCGTGCTGCCCACAAGCTTTACAGGGGACAGTCCTTCCCTGTCTCTTCTTAGCTTTGCGAGCGACCCTTGGTGTTTTTCAGCTGTTCTTGCCACGCTGCCATTTTTGCCTCTCGTGTTGTATGGTGTTCTCCCCTCAGGAGTCTGTTTATGTACATTCCTTGTCTCATGAGAACACTGTTCATTTTGGATAAGAGCACAGCTTGATTCAGCATGCCCTTATCTCAACTAGTTATACACAAAATGACCTTATTTCCAAATGCAGCCTGACCATGACTTATTATGGTTTGACTTATCCATTTTTTTTTTTAAATTTCATAATGGTACAAAGGCAGTAAGTACCCACCAGAAGCTGTACTTTGAATTTTGAGTATTTCTTCTGGTCAGCCCTATATGGCATGCCACACCCTGGGTTGCTGGGTAGCAGCAGTGAGTTGTAGCAACTTCCTAGACCCTTCCATGAGGGAGAACAGCTCACAGCCTACACTGTACTGTGTTGCTAAGCTGCAGATGTCCAAGAGTTAGGTATATTAAACACTTTTTTTGTTTTTTTCTTCTTTCATTTTCTTTCTTTCTTTCTTTCTTATTTATTTATTTATTTTTTTGAGACAGGGCTTCTCTGTGTAGCTCTTGGTTGTCCTGAAACTAGCTGTGTAGACCAGGCTAGCCCTGGATTCATAGAGACCCTCCAGCCTCTGCCTCCCGAGTGCTGGTGTAGAAGGTTTGGGCTAACACACACAGCTTATGCATTTTCAATTTAGGATAGTTTTAACTTATAATGTATTTATAGGAACAAAAACCATGTCACACATCAAGAAATATCTATAATATCAGACTCTGAGGTTCATAGAGAGAGGACTTTTACAGTTTTAAGAGACACTATCCTTGGCCAAGTGCGGTGGTGCATGCCTTTAACGCTAGCACTTAGGAGACAAGAGTGAGGCCAACCTGGTTCGCAGAAAGAATTCCAGGACAACACACACACACACACACACACACACACACACACACACACACACACA
>NW_026596079.1:24900958-24956864 GCF_907164565.1 Psammomys obesus | reverse complement strand
ACACACACACACACACACACACACACACACACACACACACACACACACCCATCTTTAAAAACAAAAGAAAAACGTGGGGGTGTGAGGATCCAACCTATAATGAGGTCGGAAGAAAAGAGTGAAAAATCTCAGCTGTTGCATGAGCTACAATATGAGGATTGCGGTGAGTGGGGTAGAGTGGAAAAGATCAAGATTTTCAAAGAACACAAAATCATAGCCTCTTAGACACAACTGGCTCATTGTTCTATGGCTGAATAGGGTGCAGAGTCTAAAGTATTGTAAATTTATGTGGATTACATCACAAAAATCCAGAGAAAAACGTCTCTTATTAGGAAATCTAATCTACTCTAAACAGTATTCCACTTCCTGGGTAAGAACTTGAATAATTTACATCAGCTGGAAGTTCTAAGTATTCTTCTTTACACTTGTAAAAAATATTTTTTTTTTCAAATTTGTACCTTTGGAACAGATATTTGAACTCTGGTGGCTGTGGGAGGGAGGGGGGGTCAGTGGACAGCTGCTTTTTGGAAATCTGTAAAAGCCTTCAGAACTGTAAAGGGGTAGAGCGGGCTCTATGGACAGAAGTCTGGTAAATGCTTGCTCATTATGTAAATTAGCAGTGGGTGCCACATTGTGACAGTAATGCAGTTGAAAGCTACTTAATGTTCAGAACTTTGAGTCATTTTCAAGCAGTTCTGTTTTAGGGATTACTGCATGACACAGACTGAAACCACTATGAAGTGTTACCAATAAAGGGACTGTCCTATTAAACAACAACAGAGTGTCTCCCTCGGTCTCATGGAACACAAGAAGCTGGGCGTTACGATGACCAACAATAGAGAAAGCAAGAGAGCCCTACCTCCCTGTAGAGCACAAGGGCTCCCGCTGTGTTCGCTCTGTGTGTTGACTTCCTCCCTCCTAGCTGACCACTTGCCTCAGCTCTGCTTGCCCATGCCACACGCAGCGGCATCTTCAGCCTCTGAGTTCACATCACTGTACAAACCTAACGGCACCTGCTTTTGTATTCGTCCCCACCAGAACCCGTGTTCACATGTGTGTGAGAGGCACTCGGTTGTTCATCCCTGGTCTAAGCAGCTGGGTTAGAGGGTAGATGCTGATTGAGACCCTAGATTTTACCCCTACTACAGGGAGAAAAGACCTCACTTTCAGTGCAGTTTAAAATGCAGTGGTGATAAGCAAAAGTAAATGTGTGTGAGCATTTGTGTGTGTGTGTTTCTCTGAAAACCTGCAAGTAGTGTCAGCTAGCTAGTGGCTAGGCTTAAAGAAAGGCAGAGGCATCCTAAAGCAATGTTCTGCCTTCGAATCAGCCTGTGCTAGGCCATCCATTGAGCCTTTTGGCTCTAGTGATACTAAAGGGTTTCATTCCTCTTAGGATCCCAGCAGAAGCCATGAAGCATGCTGCTCTTGCCTTTTTGCCATTAGTAAGAATTTTTAGATATTCAACAGTGATGCCCAGGGATGAGCCAGAGCTCCTGGTGATGGCTGTGTATGAGAGGCTGTGCTCCTGTCTACAATGAAACTTTGGCCAACAAGGTGATTGATGTTCTATCAAATAGCAACAACTGTGGTTAAACTTTTAAAATTACTTTTAAATTTTATTGTAGGCTCTCTTCTCTTGTACTCACTCTCTCTGCCTCTGTTTCTCGCCTGGGGGTCCCCCACCATCCCTCTCTCTTTCTCTCTCTTTCCTTCTCTCCCTCCACCTACATCCAATAAATGTTTTTTATATCAGAAAAAAAATATTTTAGACAGAGGCTTATTGTGGATAGGCTGGAAGTCTCTGTGTAGACCAGACTAGCCTGGGGCTCTAGCTCTGCACCCCAAGTTTTAGGATTAAAGTCTTGTCATGTGTATTACCTTCCAAGGAAAATATTCTCATTTTATAGATGAGAAAAATTAGCAAAATTCTCAAGTGATTCCTTAATTATTTGTTTAAATAACTACAGATTTAATTATTCATTAAATCTCATGATTCCTTAGCTATTAAGTGATCATTCAAATTTGGACCTGGGGCCTATGGGACAATTCCTAATGTGCATATACTTCAAGAGACTTAAGGTGTTCTCAAAAACCCAGGGCTTCTAACTGCTGTTAGTATTTTCCTTGGGATAGAAATTGCAAGGTCCATGGAGATGCCCACTTGACATTTTCACTGATTTGATTCATAGATATTTATACTTCAAATGAAGAAGCAAGCAGGTTTTTTTTTTTTAACCAAACAGCCTTAAGCAGAGTATCTGTGAGAGTTATAGGTTCTTTATCATCAACATACGCAACTTGTCTTTTAGAAAAAGACACTGTAAGCTTGCAAGCAGCCTGAGTAGTGTCTTGCACATTTGTTTAGCTAAGAAGTGATGCTGAACACTAAGGCAGTTATTCTGGAGGCCCTTGTGATGGTCAGGGAGTCTGAGAGATTGTGAAGAAGCTGTGACCTGTGAAAACCACCTGCTCATTGGTAAAAGAAAACAAAAAAGACATTTGTATGTTGGAGTGGAAAAGGTGAGGGTTTAGGAGAAAGCTTGTAGGAGATTTGCCTAAAGGTCTCAGCTAAAATCTTATAAGTTCAACCCTTGTAAACACTTCCAGCTTCTATGGCATTAAGCAGAGTTGACCGAGGCATCTAATATCCTATAATGCTCCTCAGATGTATGTATGTTCATTAAATTATGCTATGCTGGGTATGGTGGCACATGCCTTTAATCCCAGATCTGGGAGGTAAAGACAGGTGCATCTCTATGAGTTTGAGGCTAGCCTGCTCTACAAAGTGGATTCCAGGGCACCTATGGCTATTACACAGAGAAACTCTCTCTCAAACCACATCCCCCAAAGTAAATCATGCTGTTGCCCATACTCATACTCTCATTCTGTGGATTTGTGGTCTGCGAGCGCCTAGGGATGAAGGGTGTCTATGTTCTGTGCTCTGCTGACATCCTATTGCCCAAGAACTGTTCCTTGTTATGTAGTGGACATTTGTGGATGTCCAGATAAAAGGAATAGAGGTGGTTTTACTAGCAACCTTGCGAGAGAGCCATCCTCTCTGGCTGTTCTGGAAAGCTTTTCAATTACCACTCTCCTTGTTTCTAGAATTAAATCCCTATAAAATATCTGAAACATTTGCCATCAGATGAGGAATCTGTCTCTGTGGCTTCATTTTATGACTTGGTAGTGAGCCCAAGGTCAATTATTCACGACCACTTTGCGAAGTCACAAACGAAGCCTTCGACTGTCTGTCTCTTTTTCTTTCTCACACATATCCATAATAAGCACTTTACGACAGTTTATGTATTTCATGTTTTCTCTACCAGAAAGTCAAATTGAATTTCATTTAAGGCTACTTCGTCATTTCCCCATAAAATGTTATCAGAAGTGAAATTTATCCAGGTAATCATAAATCTACTAATAGATTTTAGTCTCAACGATAGTAATCTTATTGTACACAAACCTGTGTGCTTTAGAAGCAGGCTATTATCTAAGTTATGATTTGAATTGATGCTGTGGGTAGAAAAAGCGACATCGCAGGCAATACTGACAGAATCAATTTCCAGACTTAGGGCTGGTGCAGATGTAAATCCCAGACGATAATCGGAGCAATTATGGCTACAAGTGACAGAAAACTGGCTGGCAGAAAATAGGCTATTTTGGGTCACATAACGAAAAGTTCACAGAGAGACTTTGCTTCCATCGTAGGTTCCATTTCTAGGAAGCTATCCCTCTTTCTGCTCCGCATTTTCCTGGCTTTACTCTGAGGTATATGCTCCATCGATGTCTTTACTGAGGCTTTAGTTTCAAGAAGGAGAAAAGAGATGACCTGTGTCATCTGTCTCCCTTGCCCGAAAAATCCCAAGAACATACAGCTCCTGCTGCTCTGGAGGAAGCCACAAGCATGGAGCTAATGCTCTGGTTCCACAGCCATGTCACACACTCACTTAACCATCATTCTGATAGAGAAGCCAATTCACCGAATGGCACAAGTACAGGATGAGTGAATGTCCTTCACAAGGGAAAATGCTGTGCTGCCTAAGGAAGGTGGAATGAGAGCTCCCATGCCAGAAACAGGCGGCCTCTACTTATTCTGTGTAGTAGAGTCAAATTAAAATTTTATTTGGACTATTTTATGTGTTCATATTTACCAGTATTCCCACAAGCTTTGGAACAATGTGCTATAAGCTCTGGTAGAAACAACTGACCTCTCAGCAACAGTGGGACTAGCAGATCAGAGGTTCTCAACCTGTGGGTCTTGACCCCTCTAGCAAACCTCTATGAAAATATCTGCAAAATTAGTTATAAAGTAGCAATGAAAATAATTTTATAGTTGGGGGTCACCACCATGAGGAACTGTATTAAGGGACTGCAGCACTGGAAAGGTTGAGAACCATGGCATTAGATGAAGAAAATACTTACTATGATCTGAATATTTGTATCACCTTTGCTCCCAAGTCATAGGTACAACTTTATCCACTAATGTACTGGTATTTGAGTACAGAGCCATTGAAGAAGATCAGAAGAAGAGAACATTAAATAGGCAAGCAAGCAAACATCTCCCAAAGGCTGCCACTCTCTTCTGTAAAGTGAAGACATAGACACAGGCACACCTATTATCGGGAACAGAGTCCTCAGCAGCCATCAGGTGTGCTGGCTCCTTTGTTTTGGACCTCTCAGCCCCCGGGGCTGTGAGAAATAGCTCTCTGTTGTTTATAAGCCACCCAGTTTATGATATTTTGTTATGGGACCACAAATGGGCTAAGATAATATCCATTACCTAGATGAAACCTTTCACAATTTATTTGCATCTGTGGCTCACCATTCCTGCTTCTTTCATCTGGTTTTGGCCTCGAGGTATAATTAATGGAAAATGAATATAATTTGGAGAAATGCCATGGTACATGCATTTGCTTTTCTTGTTGGATCGCAGCTCAGAAAACACGTGACAACTCAGTTTCTCCCAGGCCCATTTGAAAGCACACGGTGAGATCAAGCAGATCAACATTCTAGCATGGAGTGGGAAGGAGGTCATGAGCTCCTATCTCTAACTGAGGAGCTGAGGATTGTTAATGGCTTCTGGAGAAAGGAGAGTCAGTTTTCTTTAATGGTGTCTTAGTTTACATTTTATTGCTGTGAAGAGACATACTGACTGTGGCAATTCTTATAAAGGAAAACATTTAATTGGGGCTGGCTTACAGTTTCAGAGGTTTAGTCCATTATCATCATGGTGGGAAACACGGAGGCATGCAGGAAGACGTGGTGCGGAGAAGCAGATTGAGAGTTCAATATCTTGATTGCAGGTAGAGCCATACCGTGTTTCCTGCGAGGCCCTGACGCCACTAGCCTGGAAATGCACACTTCTCCCTCTGGAATGTCCCAAAGCTTGCAGCTTCTGGGCAGAAAAGAATGAACTGTAGGGTCAAAAGTAAGGCTTCACCTCTCCCAGGAATGTCTGTGCCAAGGATCTGAGATTTGGGCCAAAAGATCACCATTTCAGCTGGATTTTTCCACAATTAGTGTTATTGTTTTTTTAACTGGGCTGCCAGCACCAAGCCAGTTGGCATCGAGGAGCTCAGGGCTCTGAAACCTGACCCAGGTGGCAATGAGGGACCGGCCTGACTCAGGCCTGTCGGTGGCTCCAGTGACAGAGCCTTGGAGCACCAACATGGAGAGGCAGTGGTCTGAGCTCAGTTTGATTGGACAGAATAGCTGCTTGAAGAACAGCCTCTGCTTGCCTTCATAGGTGGGCACTGTGCTGGGCTGAGTGACTGGAGGAAGATGGCAGCAGCAATCCCCACTGATAAGCCGATGAAGGGTGGAAGCTCACAGCGGCCAGCAGCATGGGGCTGCCTGACAGGAAGTCAAACCCGGGGGTTCATTGGTGAATTCTTTGGGGGAGGAAAGCAGTTCTTGTGTCCCAGAATAAATGGCAAGTCTCAGACGGTCATGGTGGAGGAATAGAGTGAGAGAGAGTTTATTTCATGAACCAGAGGCATTTATAAACCTAGGACGGCGGGAGGGGTTTTCGAATGAGTTTGATTCACCGGGGCTAGGGGTGCCAAGGATACTTCATTTACAGGCAGCAGCACAGTCCTCACATAAGAAGGGGAACGGCAGTCCATCATTATCCTATGGGCAGCAGGGGATGGCGGAAGAACTCCAGGTATGGTTAGAGGTATGGAAAAGGTCATTACTTGAAAACTAAGGTACCAAGACGTCGCAATAGCATGGGCAGGGTATTTCCAGGAATCCCCAGATGCACACGGAAGGGGTTTCTTATTAGGAAAGAATTGGAACTCTGATCTCGCTGAGGGCTACGTGACACTCCTTAGAGGATCTGGGGTTTCCAAAGATGAGGCAGGGAGGAGGGAATCCGGTTGAGGAAGGGAGTCCATCATTGTAGCACTGAGCTCAGGGCCTACCCGGTAATGCCTGACTTTGACCTTAACAGAAGGGTCCAACAATACTTGGCATAGCTTCATCATGACCTCAAAGCCCACCCTCACAGTGACGCACTTCCTCCAACAAGGCCACCCCTCCCCAATAGTGCCATTCCCTATGGGCCAAGCATTCAGACACATGAGCCTATGGAGGCCATTTCTATTCAAACCAGCACAGATTGTGTGGCTTCTGGTAGGCTGACTATGCTCCAGTGGCTAGGTCTGTACCAGGAGTATATGGAGAACATGATTTAAATAGATGGGCTATTTCTTTTAAAGGAGGACACAAAGTTTGGGGCCATAAGGAGGAGGACGTGGATCTAGGAGGAGTTAAGGGTAGAAGCTGGGGGTAAATACATTGCATAAAATTCAAAATACATTGCATAAAATTCTCAAGGAACCAATAAAATGTTTTTAAACATAAATTGCAAAAAAAAAAAAACCCACACCATGAACAATGTATATAATAAAAATTAAACAACAGAACCGAAAGTCTGTCCTCTGCTCTTGACTATTAGAACTATTTATACAGTTTAGGAATTTGGGATGGAAGACCTAGATGCCGTTTGAAGTTCACTTGAATTATAACATCTCACAAAAACGTAATAATATTAAATTCTATACTATTAAAATCACTCCAGTTACGCAGTGTATAAGAAGACTCATTTTTTTAGAAACACGGTCTATGTTTTGGGGTGTGATGATGAAGATGCTTGCTACCAGGCCTGATCCCTTGGGTTCTATTCCCAGCGTTGTCTTGGTGGAAGAAGAACACTTACTCTTGCAAGTCGTTCACTTACCTCCACATCTTGCCTGCATCTCCACGTTCCCTCCAAGGCCCCACAAAACAAATGAATAAATAAGAAGATGTGTAAAAATTAATAAATTTCAACTTTAATATTCAAATATCCTACATCTTGATATTTAATAGACAATTTTTTGATGGATGTGTAATCAAAAAATTGTTGTCAAATATATCATTCTGTGAAGTTGTTTCAACAATGCTTCCACATAATGTTGGGTTTTATTTCCTTAAAAATTAAGAAATTTCCTATCTGAGGCAGCACCACATTTTTAAAGATGCCTCATCTCTGCCCCTAGGGGGAGCTCCAGCCTCCTCTACGAATCGCCTTGGTTTTTTTTTTTTTTTTTGGTTTGGTTTTGTTTTTTTACTTTACATTCAAGACCAACTGAGAAGAATCTGCTAAGGGCATGTTTCTGAATATGTTTCTTGAAGTATGGATCTTCTGACCTATCAGCCTTTGAAAGACTTGCCCCAGGTTTCTGCTGTTTGGGACTACACCCACTACCAAAGTCTCTGGTTGGATTTTGCTGTCCACATTAAATGGATTTAACTTGTTATTTAAGGGCTGAGCACGTGCCAGCAGCGGTGGAGACTTGGAGCAGCATTTGAATGACAGAGGCTGTCTATTTCTTGAGGTATACACCCGGTGTGTTTTACTAGCTCTGCCTTGATCCATAGAAAGAAGTTTTAAATACAGGTCCAACCTTAGTAGGCTTGCCAAGGTTCCAGACTCCTAGTAATATAAGGTGTTCTAAGTCCTTACCATTTTGTCAGGGATTGGTACTTCAATATACAATTCCATTGTGTTAACATGTGTCCCTTCTCTCCTGACTCTTATACGCCCTGAACAAAGCTAATTGGTCAAGGGAGGCATTTGATCTGAGAAGTCGTCTTATGGGTTGATGACATTGTGGCCTGCTAAGGGCTTCATTTAGCAGAGACCTTGATCATCTACTTGGACTTATCATATTCACTCTCCTTAGTGTTTTTATCACGAGATATTGCATTGGTTTGCTCCAGCTGCTATAACAAGAGACTGCGTGGCTTTAAGAACGGAACTTAATTTTCTCACAGTTCCAAGTCTTAGAAGCCTGACATCAAGTGTTAATAACCTTGGTTAGTTCTGAAGTCTCTACCCTGGCTTGTAGAGGGCTGTCTTCTCCCCAGGCCTTCACTGTGTCTTCCCTCTGTGTGTCTGTGACCCTATCATTTCCTTTCATAAGGATACCAAACATGTCGGATTTGCACTCTTTTTTTCTTTCTTTCTAAGGACTATGTGCTAACTTAGTCACCCCTCTAGAAACCCTATGTCCAAACAGCAACACTTTGTGGCACTGGGTTTGGGACTTCACCATACAAATTTGCAGATGGCTCAATAATTCATCCCATAATAGATACAAGGAGAATGGGTAGATAATGGAGATGGGAAGAATGGGTTGGAAAACAGAGATGGGAAGAAAAGTAGACACTGCCCCACAGGAAGAAAGTGTCACAAGAAGCAAAAACTTCTAGGAGTTGAAAATGTGCAGAAATGAGTGTTTAAACTATACTTTAAACCCATATTAAACAGCATTCATTGAATTAATACTTACAAAGTACTTAGTTCGGCCTGGAGGTAGTGGTACACGCCTTTCCTCCCAACACTTGGGAGGCAGAGGCAGGTGTATATCTGTGAGTTTGAGGCCAGCCTGCCCTACCAAGTGAGTTCCAGGACAGTCAAGGCTACACAGAGAAACCTTGTCTTGAAAAACCAAAACAATAACAACAATAATGACAAGTACTTGGTTCATTGGCTTGGGCAAGAATGTTGGCTATGACTACAAAAGCACAAGCAACAATGGCAAATGTGAGGACTGTTGTAAGAGACAATTAATATTTACTATTGGTTTATCTTCTGGTAATGCTGCTGTTAAACCTCAACAGCTGTATAACCAAATCATCACACAGAGACTGGGTTTTTAGTTAACCTAGAACACAATGCTGGGCAATATTTACTCCCTCCTAAACCTCCAAGCCCTCAGTTTCCTAACATTTAGATTTCCCACATTATACTTGCTTTTTGTGAAATCTTATGTCTGGTTCATGCTCCATGTCCTCCAAGATCTCTCCTCCAGGTCTGCTCTCCTCGCTGTCCTCTTACCCTTTCTCCTCCCACTCCTTTCCTGCTCTCTAGCTCCTCCCCTCTTTCCTGTCCTCTGGCTCCTCCCATTGTACAACATTGTATCTAGTTGCTTTATTTTGTCCTGTTTACACAAGAGTTGAGACAGGATGCTTATAATGAGTATCACAATGCAATATCTGGATTGAAACCAGAGAGTTGGGGGTGGGGTGGGGGAGAAATCAGTATTTGAATGAACAAGGGTAAGGTGTATACATTAAAAAAAAACATTATACCAACAAGGACAAACAAAAGACTTCCATACATCAAAGGGAACAATTCATCTCAAAGACTAGGAAAAATTATGGACATATCACAATCTGACATAAGGACCACAATATTTAAAAATACTCAACTCAATAGTAAGGAAACAAATCATTCAATTAAAAATGGAGAAAGTAGGCAGGAGAAATGGCTCAGTATTAAGAGCACAGGCTGCTCTTCCAGAGGCTCTGGTTTCAATTTCCAGCTCCCACATGGTGACTCACAACGTAACTAAGTCCAGTTACAGGGGACTTAAAGCCCTCTTCGGGCCCCCTTGTAATACATATTTACCTGCAGACAAAACATCCATACACATATAATAATAAACAAAAATTCAAAAATGGACAAAAGCTGTGAAATGACATTTATTCAGATGGCCAACTTGTACAAGAATGAATGTCTGACATCGTAATCATTAGGTGATTGTTAATTAAAACAAACATAAGATATCATCCCACAATGGTTAAAGTGGCTTTTATTAAAAAGATGAATGCTGGACCCACTAGCTCCTTGTAAACATGGCTCCTTCTTACCTTGAGGACCCAAATGGAAGGAAATGTATGCCTGTTGTATAACAGTTTCCTCCTAGATTGATACATTTCATCCTGCAGGAAAGTTCCTTAAGCCGGAGGGTAACAACTCAAAATAGCTTCAGGAAGTCCCTGAACCTGACCAGATTCATTAGCTCCCCCTTCCCCTCAGAGTAAGCAATACAGTCAAACTGCAAAGAAGACTGAGACAAGTTAAGCTGCAAAGTCCGGAAACCAGCAAGATACCTGGAAGAAGCTTAGATCAATTGAGGTACCTGGAAAAGACACTCTCCAACCTACTGCTCGAAGGCTCTGCAGTGTGCTCCAGGTTCCCAGTTTTTGTGAGTTGTCACTCATGCTGGGGTAGGCTTTGGTGATGTGCCTATCTTTGAGTCATTTCTGTTGCTGTAAGTCACTCTTGACCCATATTCCTGTAAGTAACCCAAATAGAACTGGTTTGCCAAATTGGACTTTGGTCCTGAAGGTACTCTAGTCAGCTCAACCATTGCCTCTGTCTTGCCTAAAAACTGTTAGATTATATTTCTAAAGTTAGCCATCAAGGTCCATTCCATTATTTGGACACTACCTCCTCTTGAGACTGAATACCAAGGTGCAGCTATCAAAGTGTTGAAGACCAACAATCAAAATCCCTCTTTGCTTCACCTAATTAACATGCCCAATTAAACACCTCATTGTAACATGAGATTTTCTTTTTATAAACTGCCATTTTCCTTTGTGCTACATCTGTCTCCTCTTTACCAAGAGGCAGTCCTTTGTCCTGCAGGACAAATATACTGCCCCTTCTCCCTTGTTTCCTTCCTCTTATCTCTTGTCTTCTGTCTCCTGTCTTTGTGTCTCATTCCATGCCCTCTGTGCCTTTAAGAACTTGGTCTTGGGGATCCTGCGCTGATACCAATCACTTCAGATTGTATTCATACTTTGGCCTGTTGTGATCTCCCTGTCTGGGATGAGTACACGTGTTTATTGTATCTCCTCAGGAAAACATCTCACCACACTACAATTTCTCCTACAAATAGGTGGATGGATAGATAGATAGATAGATAGATAGATAGATAGATAGATAAGATGTAAAACCCACAAATTCTAAGTGTCAACTAGAGAAACGGGAATGCAGCAAGTTTGCAGAGTTGTGTGCAGAGTCCTTTAAAGGCCACAGAGAAGAATACTACATGATCTAGTGTGCTCAGTTTTGGTATCTAGCCAAAGGATCTAAAATCAGTATGTTGTTTTGTTGTCTGCACTCCCATATTTATCGTAGTGTTGTTAAGAGCAAAACAACAAGCTGGGTGATGGTGGCTCACCCTTTTAATCCCAGCACTTGGGAGGTAGAGGCAGGTGGATCTCTGTGAGTTTGAGACCAGCCTGCTCTACAGAGCCATTTCCAGGACAGGGCCACACGGAGAAACCCTGTCTTGAATCCCCTACCCCCCATAAAAAAGAAAAACAAACAAATAAAAAAACCCAAAATACCTAACAACAATAAAACCAAAACCAAGATACAGAATCAACCTAAATGCCCAACAGTGAATGAACAGATGTGTTGTATACACGAGGGTGATATATAATATGGTATATATGCAAAGATGATATATAATACATATGTTTGGGGTTCTATGTATGCATTGATGGGAGTCCTGCCGTTTGTGACACATGGATAGATCTGGATGACATCATGCTAACTAAAATCAACCAGGCATAGAGTGGCAAATATCATATGATCTTACATATGGAATCTAGACAAACTAAGCACATAATTAGGTGGCTCCCAGAGGCTGGAGGGGTGTGCTGAAGATGGTGATGTTGAGCAAAGGATACAGGATTTCTGACAAGGAGAAGTAGGTTTTAAGGTTTATTGCACAGTAGAGTGGTTACCATCAATAAAAATACTATAATTTCAAAGATAACAGTGTCTAGTATAAAACCATATATATTAATTGATTTCATTTAGTTGTTCTGGACTGTAAACATTCACAAAATCACCTTGTATCCCATAAATGTCTAAAATTATGATTTGTCAATAAAAAATGATAGTCATGTAAACTTTGTCAACTAAAATTACTTTAAAAAATGCTCAGTGTAGAGGGTATGATAGTACACGCTTTTAATCCCAGCATTTGGGAGGTAGAGGCAAGCAGATATTTGAGTTGGAGGCCATCCTGATCTACATAGTGAGTTCCAGAGCATCAGGGCTACACTGGGAAATCCTGTCTCGAAAAACAAAAAAACAAAAGACCAAGCTCAGTGTAGTGATAAAAATACAGTGGCTCCTTTCACCCATTTCAGAGAGAAAACTGAGGGTCAGAGAACGCAGGCACTTTTCCTACATTGAAGTATTTAATGGCAGAACTGAGGTTTGAATTCAGATTTCAAATCAAGGTGGCTTGGAGGCAGATAAGGCCTCAGGGGCAGAGTGGAATCATAGTGTCTGGACTGGATTAAAATATATGGAGGCCATCCAGAAAGCATCTTTACCTTGAGGGTGGTGCCTTAGATTTTTGGGTGGAATATAATTTTTACATACAGCCATAAGTAACTTATGGTTACTTTTAGAGAGAATAGATTGTTTGATGGGGAAAAGAAAAGTGGAAATATGTTAATATTTCTTGTTCTCTTGTGTGCTTTTGAAACTTGTTCTGGAGATGGTTTTTAAATTTAGAGGAATTTTAGAGAGTGTCAGCAGTACAGACAAGTGGACTCCTACCCAGGGTGTTCTTTTGATGGGTAATATCCACATGGAGTCTGTTCCGTTATGTATATCCGTATTCATTTTCTGGACACTTACATGGATTGGGAGTCAATAATGAGTAAGATACAGTCTCCCCTCATGGAGTTTGTGATGCACTTGGGAAAGCAGACAGGTAAATAGTGAATTTTATTACACTGAGATCAGAGTTATGATAAAATCCCTATCAACCATAAAACCCTTTGGTTGGAGACTATGCAGGTTAATCTTACTTCGTTTGGCATAGGCAAGATATTGTAAATAAATAAATTTATTTCCTTACAAATATTTTTTGAAATCATTCCTCTCAGAAGCTTAGAGAAAGCTGGGTGGGGAGTTGACATTTGCAGCAGGTCTCAAGGTAATTTGATAGCAACAAACACATACATGCGCACAGAGAGTGGGTGAGGGAGCGAAGGTGCGTTCAGTAATGCTTCTTAAGTGGACTAGGGAAGAAAGCTGTTAGTTACTTTTTTATTGCTGTGATAAAACACCATGACCAAGTCAACTTATACAAGAAAGACTATTTGGGATTACAGCTTCAGAAGGATAAAGGTCCACCGTAGTAGGAAGGCAGATATTGCAACAGGAACAGCAAGCTGAGAGCTCGGATCTTAAACCACAAGCAGGAGGCCGAGAGCCTGCAGGAAACAGTGTGAGTATTTTCAAATCACAAAGCCCTCCACTAGTGACATGTTTCCTTCAGCAAGGCCACAGCTCCTAAACCTACCCAAACAACACTACCACTGTGAAATAAATACTCATACCTCTGAGCCTTCGAAGATGCCCTCATTCAAACCACCACAAAAGAATTAATCTTTTCCTTTCTCCCCCTTGAAACAGAGTCTGCCGTATATAGCCCAGGTTGACCTCAAGCTTGTGTTACTCCTGTCCCCACAGAAGGCTGGAATGATGGGCATGTAGCACTAGGCTCCATAGGAAGCTCCGGGGTTTTATTTCATGTTCTGTATCTTCAATGTCTTTATATGAGCTACCCATCCTGCTTAGAATATGTTAGCTCTGGCAGAAAAGGCCTTTTGACTTCATGTGGCAGGTTCACTGGATGAATAAATGACAGTAGCACAATCTGCTGAATGCAAGTTAAATAAATGCTTGTTGCTCAAACATAAAATTTGAAAAGAGGGATCAGTGCCTCACAGCCCTGATTTCATGCCCCTGAGCAGTTAATCCAGCCATCCCCAAGTACCTGGTTGCATTTCATCATCATTGAAGGGGCTTAACACTCTCCCGGGTTACAGACTCTGTATTTTCTTAGGATTGACTGCCCCTAAGTGTTATTTTTCAGGCCCTTACTTACGAAGGCACCAACCCAGAAATGAAATAAGAGCTGGATTTCTTACATTCTCACCCTGCCAGGCACAGACATTACTGTAGCAGATTCTTCTCACTCTGGCTAGGGTTTTCCCCAGTATGCTGCAACAGCATCGTGGAAGGCTTCAGCTCCTTGGTGTGCACTCATCTGGGCCCTTGAGACCTACTCAGTGCACACTTTTGCAGAGAAGCCTAGACTATGTATTTTATTTAATGTCGATTTTTAAAGCTAGCCTATAAAATAATGTTTCATCGTAGTGTTTTTATCCCCGGGCCATTATTACCTGTGTTAACTTATTCCTCCCATTAACCTTCCCTGTTCTCACCCTTACCTCCAAAGAGCCACCTCTTCTAATTGCTAGGGACATACATCCATTGTTCTTTCTTGTCTGTCCTCTCACTTTAGACCTCACCTTCCTATCTCCTATTCTTTGGTGTGTGTGTGTGTGTGTGTGTGCCACGCGCACGCATGTGCAAGAACGTAAGTGATGATTCTCATGTACCCTGAAATTTGAAATCCTTTAATAAAGACACAGGAAACGAGACTCTTACCTTTCCCCTCTGTGGCTTCCAGTTGTCTTAGGACATGGCCAGCAGCGAGTTAGCCTCTGACCTGGGACTGCCCTTTTTTTCAGACTTCTCCTCATGTGACAATTCAGTTGCATAATTGTTGCTAAGCCTGTTTTTACCGATGATTTGTCTGGTTACAGAGGTCAAGTGCTCTGAAATTCACAGGTAGCCCTGGGGCTTTATAACTGGGAAGTCTGAGTTAAGGGTTCTGAGGTTCTTGCTCTCTCACCGATGTCCATACAGAACAAGGGAGTGTGGAGAGGCCCCATAGAAATGATAAGGTGCCAGACACTGCAATACCTCCAGGACTTCAGAAAGAGCAGATTAGGAGCTCATTTTATTTTACTTATTATCTTCAGTGCTGGGATGAACCTGGGGCCTTTGGATTCTAGACAAGCCCTTACCACTGAGCTCTAGCCACCAACCCAGGCTGCCAGCTCTTGAGGAACAATAATTTTTGCTTCTTTAATTTCCTTGTTTCTTTAACTTTCTTCCTCATCCTCCCTTTTATTAACATGAATGCCATTACACATTTGTAGAAGAGTGAAGCATAGTAATATGACTTATAAAGTGGATGCTAAAATCAATAACCACTCTTGGTAGGGGTTGGGGAAATAAAACACAGCACAATTCTTCTCTACAGACTCCTATGGATCCCTTAAGAAGATCAAATCCTCACATTCCAGAAGCAGAGGTTAGAGGATCATAGGCAAATGTGAGGGCAGCTTGACCCATATAGCTGTTCCTGTACAGTCAGGGCTAGACTATAGAGTCAGCCCACAGCTAAAACTGGAAAACAACAATAACAACAACAAAAGCAAAAGAGGAGATTAAGGCAAAGATACATGCATAACTGGACAAGTGTGTGTGTGTGTGTGTATATATATATATATATATATATATATATATATATATATACTTATGTACATATATGTATGTAAAATGAATGCCAGAACATTACTATAATATGACCCCAAATATATGCACATCCATAGCTCTCAATCTTCCTAATGTTGTGGCCCCTTAATACAGTTCCTCGTGTTGTGGTGATCCCCCAGCCATAAAATTATTTTTGTGGCTACTTCATGACTGTAATTTTGTTACTATTATGAATAGTAATGTAAATAGCTCATATGCAGATGGTCTTAGTCAACCCTTTTGAAGAGGTCATTTGACCTCAGGGGGGAACATTACCCACAGAGAACCACTGGTATACAGCAACCCAAAAAGATGCACTTATGTATGTGTACTCACACATATAAAGTCTATAAATGAAGAAAGAGATGCTCACAAACAATGGCAGTAGAGTAGATAAGAGAGGAGCATTTCGGGTTTGTTTTTTTTTTTTTCACTTTATTTATTCTCTTTCTGAATTTTATTTTTCCATGGGACTGTTTTAAAATATGTATGCAGCTTAGAAAAAAAGCACTACAGCTTTTCAGAAGTGAAAGCCCAGAAAAGCTTAGCTAGTCTGAAAATGAAGAGCTTGGCCTATGTATGTGCATGCAGTCATTGTAAATACTTATCTGCTGGATGATGGAGGAAGCACTAAAGATCAGTAAATACCTCCCCCTAGAGCTTCAGATAGACAGATGAATAAAAAACAGTTGAGGACTAGGGGCAGGCAGCTCGGCAGTGTAGCACCAGACTAGTGTAAATAAGGTCACGAGGTCAATAAACAGCACTGAAAAAGAAACCATTAAATACAACTTGACAAAACCACTCAATCACACTTTTATATTTGCCATGAATGGGATACATATGTGTAGTAGGACTTGAACTTGGAGCAGTGGATCTCAACCTTCTTAACTCTGTGATCCTTTAATACAACTGCTTATGTTGTGATGGCCCTCAGCCATGAAGTTATTTGTTGCTACTTCCTCATTCCAATTTTGCTACTTTAAGGATCACAACAAAAATAGCAGATACACGTCTTGACCAACAGGTTGGGAACCCCTGATTTACACAATCAGGCAGTGTTTCCTAAGGAAGAGGCATGTGCTGAAGGACACTTAGGAAGAGAATAGGGAGCCAATTCTGCTTAAGTAGAGAGTACAGGTGATGACTCAGAGGCAGGTGAACTGATTTCTTTCAACCTGCTGAAAAACACTGGACTAAGTTTCTCTGGAAGCAGGCAGAAGTTGTTCTAGGATAGAGGCCAGAGAATAGAGATTCTGTCTGTTCTCCATCTTGGCCTCTTTCATACATGGAAGAAATGAGTTAGTAACTTGGGACACACCGGTAGTGTTCTTTCGATTTTGAGTGGCACTTAAAACACATGGACTCAATTGACACCGTAGAGGCATTGGGAAAGTGTACATGCGAATGTGATACAATTAGCTTTCGTTTGGGAAAATACTTGATGATTTGGTTTTATTGAAGGGACAAGAACTGTCCGCTTCACACCATCCATGTTTGTCTCATTGATTTGTGCTATTTATACCAGTTCCTCTTGACACTTGGGTTCTGATCTCTGTCAGTCGGTGTATCTTTCTTTGACACCTTATAGCGATTGGTGGGAAGACTAGCAACACTGTACTTGGGAGAGAAGTTCAGGAACTTCCATGATTCTCCATGACCAGCAGAGTGGCTACAGTTGTCTTACTGTCCAAAACTGAGACAGATTCATTGAGCGTGGCAGTACCTCTAAGCAATACACAGTGATTAAAAAACAAAACAAAACAAAACAAAAAACCAGTTCCCATCTTTTCTCTCCAAATTACCTTTGCATATTTACTGCAAATTGAAAAGTGATGTGTTAGTTAATTTCTTGGCTGTATTGTAGCTTATCGATGTATTTGTCTACCTGAACATCAATGATGTATTTCTTGATAACTACATCTTTATAAATAGTTTTGGAAGACAGTGTGGGTTTTCAATTTTGCTCTCTTTCAAAGTTGTTTTTATTATCCCAAGTCTTTTGCTTTGCATACAACTTACAGAACATGCTCATCAGTTTCTATAAAAGTCCTGCTAAGGTCTTCAAAGAAATTGTGTTGAAATTTTAGGTAAATATACAGATTTGACATCTTAACAAGTTTAGGCCATTTGACATGATGTCTCTTATTTAGGTACTTAGCCTCAAAAAATGGCAGGAAAAAAACATTCATAATAAGTCTAGTGGTTTTGATAAGTTTATCTTTCAGTGTCTATTGGCAGCACCCAGTATCCCTTTGCAGTACCTGTCAGGACTGGCAGTGGCTGGCAATAAGCTTTTATATTCCACAGTTTAAAAGCTGATGTTGTCTGATCAGTCTGTATTGCCTTGGCCTTTGTCCAAAATTGGTATCTCACCAGAGTCAAGAGACTTTTCTATATATCAGTGAAAAAAGGTTTTTACCATTAGGGAGAAGAAAAAAAAAAATACAGACCCAGCAAAATCCAGCCAATCTGGGTTTTGAAAGACCATTAAGGTCTTTCCTTCGGTCTCACCCTTTCAAGCTCTCGTGTATTTTTCTTTTTTTAGTACAGAAAGAAAGATATTCACTTAACATGGGTTGTAAAAAGCAAGATGAAAATGGCTAGAAAAGAAGTGGCTAGGAGCAACTGCCTTATTCTTTTACCATAGTTTATGCACTTCATCAAGAAACAATAAAAAATATTACCCAAATAACAAACTAAAACCACAAAATCCATTTCCCAAAGGTGCTGGAGGCAGGAAGGAAAGGTAGGAGGTGGTGCTTAAATTAGATATGTCTCTCAAAGCCTCAGACATTTAAACACTTGGTCCCCAGATGTGGTGCTCTATGGGGGAGATGGTTCAGTCTTGCTGGAAGAAGCGTGCAACTAGGGTAGGGTTTTAAGAGTACCTGACACAAACACAGTGGCTGGCTCTTTGATCACCTCCTCCTGAAGGGGAAGCAGCCTTACCAGGCCACAGAGGAAGAAAGTGCAGCCAGTCCTGATGAGACCTAACAGACTAGGATCAGAAGGAAGGAAAAGAAGACCTTCCCTATCAGTGGACTGGGGAAGGGGCATGGGAGGAGATGAGGGTGGGAGAGCAGGATTAGGAGGGGCTGAATGAGGGGGCTAAAACTGAGATACAATGTGAATAAGTGGTAATAAATAAGTAAGTAAGTAAACAAACAAACTAAAGTTCATAGCCTTGCTTTTCTCTCAGTTTTCTCTCTCTGCTTTGGGCTTGTGATTGAAGATGTGATTTCTTGGGCCTTTACTCTATCTGCCTGCTGCCATGCTTTCATTGCCATTGTGAACTTTCTCTCTGGAAACTTAGACCAAAATAAATGCTCCCTCCTGTAAGTTTCTTTTTATCATAGTAATAGAAAAATAACTAATACAGACGGTAAACTGCAAAGGGAGAAATCCAAGTATTCAAATTCTTCCAGGCACAGGAACTGGAGAGAAACCTGTGGTCCCTGTAGACTCTGGTGTGGTGAAGGAAATCGTCACACTGCTGTCAGAAAGATTCAGCCTTCTGTGTGAGTTCCAGCTCTCAAGGAGAGGGAAGCATAGCTTTGGCAGCAGATTAATTGTCCCTGGTGGGGAAAGAAGAGAAAACGGAGATGCCTCAGCCTTTGCCCTAACCCTCCCATCCTTCTTGGCCTGTAGAAGTCTTCAGTTAAAAAAAAAATAGATAGACATCTCTGTAGAGACAGAGTTGTTCAGGGACAACTGCAGGCAGAGGCTGTCTTGAGGAAGAGTCTGTTGCTCATGCCTGCTTCATGTATGTCTTCAAATATGTTGACAGAAAGCTGTCAATAAAAACGATAATATAGGGCTAGATAGATGGCTCTGTTGGGAGCACCGGCTGCTCTTAAAGAGAACCCAGTTTCAATTTCCAGCACCCACAATGCAGCTCACAACGGTCTGTAACTTCAGTTCCAGGGACTTTGACACCCTCACACCAATTCGCATTAAACAAACAAACAAATAAACACAACAATAGAGAAGAGATGCGACCTGAAACAGCCCATTTTCTAAGGTGTTGGTGATGAATAACAGGAAGGGACTAGAGACAGGGAAGCTACCGACAATGTAGAGGGATCCACTGTTGCAAGGAAATACAAGCTAGCTTCACAAAGCCAAAGCAGTTAGCTTCAGATTTATCAACTATGGAAACCTAGAGATTTTAAGATTAAAAGGTCAGTGACCTTAAGGAGGCAAGAGAATAAACACAGTTCAGTTTTTAAAGAGGAAATTTTCTTAGGTTTTTAAGGAGGAAAGTTGTATGTATTGTTTGATTATCCCAAATTAGGTTTTTTTTCTGCTTTATAATGAAAGTTTCATGAGACAAAATAAAGCTATTTTCTCTACTGGCCTCATCCTAGATACGGCTATGTGGAACAAAAGTACCTGAGGAGATGTGTCTTCAAAATCTGGGGTCACTGGCTATCTGGAGGCATTAGGCTGCATGATTTCTAGACATGGGTGTGGAATAATAGTAATAATAATGATAATAATATTTATTTTGCATTTATTATTTGTAATAGCAGCAACTATTATATTTCAGATACTTGTTGCATATAGAAAACCCACTCTGTTATACAGTGTATATAAGTATACAATAATTCCAATATAGAGATACTTTATCTTGACTTTCTAAGTGATGAGATTGTAGTTCAGATAACAAATTCTCAGTGATCCGCAGCTACTGAAAGTTACAGATGAGATTTGAAACGAGGTCAATAAAATTCCAAATCTTCCATGCTTGTGCCATATGACCTGCTAAAGGCACTATAGCCAAACATATAGCAGCTTTTGGGAAGACCTTAAAGGACCCAGAATTAAGGTGCGTGAATATAGCACAGTGCTGGATTTGCATAGCAATGTCAGTGGCCTGCCTAGCATGTGCAAGACCCTGGATTTTCTTTCCAAAACTTTGAATTCAATCTCAAACACTGAGAACAGAAAAAGAACTCAAGAAGTGAGCTTTGCCTCCATCCATGCTTAGCAGAGCATCTTGAGGAAGGGATTAGAGCTGTCATCAAGCAGGGCTGGCCTGACTTGACTCATTCCAGGGCAAGGGAAATGAGGGGGACTTGAATAGTGCTCTCATCATGAATTCATTTGGAGGTTCAGGACACTGCTGCATTCTGCCCTTTGAAATCTAAACTCAGCTTAAACAGAGATTGACAGGTTTTCCTTAGAAGAAATATCATGTTTGTTCAAAGCCTGGGGGAGAGCTGGCCAAGATGTCATGCTGTTCCACTTTAGCAAGTCCTTTGAAAACAGAATCAGGAAAGTTGAATTTTCATGATCTTTAGTAGGAGCTCTCAGGGTCTGTTGCTGTGGCCAGGATTCAATTTAATCTAATTCAACAAACATTTATTAAACAGCCTATATATGCCAGGTGCTGTTTCAGACTAGGAAATCAAAGAAGATGAGACACAGTTCCTACCCAGCAGGAAATCAAGGTAGCCAGGGAGATGGATACAGTCATTACAATAAATATGACACAACAAATAGTCACAGAAAATGAAGAAGGTTGTGGGGAGCAGAGATCCTACACGGGGCTGGGAACGTCAGGCCCAGACTCAGTGTCACGTGGTTGTTGTAGTGCAGGCTTTAGTTTGAAGACTTCTACTCTGAGCCTGAACAGCATGCAGCAATCGTGTTGCTTTCGTTATTGTTGATTCTGGTGATTGCTAATGTATTTCCAGGCCTCCATTCTCTGGTTAAGGAGAGGAAGGAGGGAATTCCAGGCGGGTTTGTGGTTTGCTGACCCTCTGGTGTCCTGTGTGACTTAAGGATGGCACTCAGCCTTGAGTTGCCCCACAGAGTTGATCCTATCAGTATACTTTGTTCGGTCCCTTGCCAGACCTTAACAGGAGCAGCCAAGAGGTTTTTTGGTAGAAAGTTTTGGCAGAAAGAATTTACCCTTGAAAGATGGCATTTTTCTCAAATATGTGTTGAAATTATACCACATTATGATTATATTTTATAGTCCCAGAAAACAAAAAAGCTACATTAAAGAGTGAAAATATTATTAATAACACACCTGATAGAATCCCATACTAGTTACTTCTTTAAATTATTTTTTTTCTTTAAAAAAATAACCTGTACTCCACCAAATTGGAAAAATCTAATAGAAATGGTTAATTTTCTTGATACATACTACTTTACAAAGTTAAATTGAGATAAGATGAGCAATTTAAGTAAAACAGAAAGCAGTAATTAAAACTTTCTCAACCAACTGTCAAACTGACCAGCTCAGCTATCACCCAGGTCCAGATCGAGGGCTCAGAGCTGGCCCACCCCAAATATCTACCCCATCTACGAACTGCTGGAACACGTAAAGGCTGGTCTTGAAGGTCCAAAGCTGCAGGATCTTCATGAGACAGGGGAACAACAGGATATCTGAGAGGAGTCCCTGTGAGGATCTAGCATTGATGGTGTAGCAGAAGCCTGAAGCCTTAATCCAGACCAACAACTCACTGCAATGAACATTTTTGTGTGCTTTCTGAAACAGGGTTTTGTTGGTATAATGTTCTTTTGAAATGTATATACCTTACCCTTGTTCATTCAAATGCTGATTTCTCCCCCTCCCCAACACTCTGGTTTCAATAGGGACATTACTTTGTGATACTTACTCTAAGCATCCTGTCTCAACTTGGTGTAAACTTCCAAATAAAGCAACTAGACACAATGGTGAGCTGGGAGGAGCCAGAGGACAGGAAAAAGGGGAGGAGCTAGAGGGCAGGAAATGAGTGGGAGGAGAAGGAGAGAGAGGAGAGCTAGGAGACAGCTGGAGGAGAGATCTTGGAGGATGTGGAGCATGAACCAGACCTAAGATTTCACAAAAAGCAAGTATAATGTGGGAAATCTAAATGTTAGGAAACTATTAGGGCTTGGAGTTTTGGATGGAGTAACTATTGCCCAGGATTGTGTTCTAGGTTAACTAAATAAAACCAGTCTCTGTGTGGTGATTTGGGTATACAGATGTTTAGGACTAACAGCAGCATTACTAAAAGATAATTATTAGTAAATATTAATCACCGCTTACAACAGCTGGTAAACAATTTCAGCCAAGTAGGTAGATACAAAATTAAGTCCTCCAAATCAGTAGCCCTCATATATATTAGTGACAAATGGCCTGGACTGAGAAAGAAACCAGGGAAACAGTATCTTTCACAATATTCTCTAATGATATAAAATATCTTAGGGTAAGTCTAACCAATCAAATGAAAGGCTTGTGTGATAAAAACTTCAAGACACTGAAAAAAATAAATTAAAGAACATATCAGAAGATGGAAAAATCTGTTGTGCTCATGGATGCATATGATTAATACAGGAAAAATGGCCATCATACGTAAAGTAATCTACAGATTCAGTGAAATCCCCACACAATTCCAACACAATTCTTCAGAGACCTTGAAAGGACAAACCAAATCAAGCCAAACCAAACCCCAGGATAACTAAAATTATCCTGAATGATAAAACTACTGTTGGAGATATAACCATCCTCAAACTCAAATTAGACTACAGAGCTATAGTAATAAAAACAGCATGGTATTGGCACAAAAACAGACATGTTAGCCAATGGGACCGAATTAAAGGCCCAGACATAAGTCTATATACCTATGGACACCTGATTTTTTTTTCTTTTTGTAACGAAGATAGAAAACCACACTAGATGAAAAAAAAAAATCTTCAACAAATGGTGCTGATCAACCTGGATGTCTGCATGTATAAAGATGAAAATAGATCCATACTTATCAACCTACACAAAACTCAACTCCAAATGAATCAAAGACTCAACATAAAATCAGATATATTGAACCTTGCAGAAGAGAACTCATTGGCATAGAGACTTTCTAGACAGAACACCCATAGTGCAGGCAGTAAGATCAACAATTAATAAATGGGACTTCATGAAACTGAAAAGCTTCTGTAAGCGAGGAATTTGGACAAAGTGGCAGCCTACAGAGTGGAAAAAGATTTTTTTACCAACTACACATACAACGGAGAGTTAATATCAAGCCAGGCAGTGGTGGCAAACACCTCAAAGCTCAGCACTTGAGAGACAGAGGCAGCCAGATATCTTTGAGTTCAAGGTCAGCCTGGTCAACAGAGCAAGTTCCAAGTCATCCAAGGATATGAAAAGAAACCCTGTCTCAGCTAGGTGGTGATGGCACACATCTTTATTCTCAGCACTTGGGAGGCAGAGGCAGAGGCAGGTGGACCTCATGAGTTCGAGGTCAGCCTGTCTACAGAATTAGTTCAAGGATAGCCAAAGCTACACAGAGAAACCCTGTCTTGGAAAAACAAACAAAACCAAAACTAGATATCAAGAAAACAAGTAACCCAGCTTAAAAAGGGGAACAGATTTAAACAGATTTCTCAAAAACTCAAATGGCTAAGAAAGAAATTCTCAACATCTTTAGTCATCAGGGAAATGCAAATCCAAGCTACTTTGAGATCTCATCTTAGACCTGCCAAAATGGCTAAGATCATGAAAGACCCCCAGGGGGTATCTTTCGTCTGAGAGACCCCCTCCCAAAGATCAGCGAGTCCAGGCTTTCGGATGCAAATAGCAAGAGGCTTTATTGGATACACAGGCACCCGGGCGGAAAGTCACTCAGAGGACTTTACGCGCCTTTCCGGGCAGCAAGCTGGGTTTTTTATAGGGTTTGAGCAGAGGCACTGATACAGAAGCAAAGCGAGAGGAAACCATAACATGAATCAAGTTGGCAGGGACATCAGAATTCCAGGAACTGGGTGGCCATAACAATTATGACGGCCTTGACTAGTGCCGCCATATGTTGCTTTTCCCAGGACTCTTATCTCAGCCGGACCACCTGTCAGATATCCCATGAGGGTGGTCAGGACAAAGTTGTTTTGTTTTTGGCTCAGCTAGGGCAGCCTTGACCGCCGAAATCCTGAGGGGAGTGACTGACTTAGCTGCTGGATTTTCTCAGAGTAATTTTTAGTTCCCATCCGGCCTTTACTATTTTTCCCAGAACTGTGGTACACTGCAAAATGGCATTAGCTATGTCTAACTCTGTTTAACTCAGGGGGATATGGGGTCTTTCAATCAGATGGCACATGTGGTGAGGATGTAGAATAAGGGGAATACTCATCCATTGCTGATGGCAGTAAAAATGTGTAATGCCACTATGGAAGTCAGTGTATTGACTCCTCAGGAATATGGGAAGAGATTTACCTTAAGACCCAGCTATACCACTCCTGGACATAAATCCAAAGGATGCTTTATCCTACCAAAGAGACACTTGCTCAACCTTGTTCACTGTTGCTCTATTCATAATATCCAGAAACTGGAAACAACCTCAAAGATCCCTCAAAAGACGAATGGAAAAAGAAACTGTGTAATCACAGTGGAATATTATTCAGCCATTAAAAATTGAACTTGGGAAATTCACAATAAATGGATTTGACTTAAAAAATCATCCTGAATGAGATAGCTTAGACCCAGAAATACAAATATAGTGTGTGTTCACTTATATGTGGATATTAGCAGTTAATATAGGATAAAAAAGCTACAATCCATAGAACCACAGATTTTAGGTATACAGCAAGGGACTAGATTGGTAGTCCTATTTCTCCAAGGAAAGGAAAATAGAATCTATACTTAAGGATTGGAGGGTGGGACTAGAACAGAAGAATCAAGTTGGGAGGGGAAGGGAAGAAGGGAGTAAGGAGGAAATATGGGGATAGACAGCTAAAATTAAGGGCTAGTTTGAGTGGTAGTATGAAACACAGTAGAAGCTTTGTAAAATAATCTACATATATGAAGGGGATCTAAATGAAATCACCAAAGAGTAGAGGGAACTGAACCCCAACTGGATATCTCTTGTCACCAAATAAGGCTTCCAGTACAGGTACTGGGTTATATATAATTGAGTTGTTGGCCATGAGAACTCTGAACAACCACGCTGTTGCCAAGTCTACAGTGCTCTCCACATACTGACAGTAAGGCCCCATTACTGAAAACAACACCTACACAACTCATTGAATATGGAGAAGTTGAGCTGGTTCCAACTAGAGCGTTCACTTCTGTGTTCTAGTGTCTTTGGTACAAGAAAATACTCAGCCCACTATCAAAGGAGAAACGTAAACTCCAGCCCAGCCACATAGCTTTCTACAATGGTGTCTTGCCTGCAAGATACTTTTGGGCAATGGTGGTACAAAGCTTGTGGAAATAAACAACCAATAACTGATTTCACCTGAGGCCCATTCCATACCATGGAATCACACCCAATATAACTTAGGTGACCAAGAACTTGAAACTAGATAGCCCAGGGACTTAGGCAAAAAATAAATTGACTCCTAATGACATTCTGCTCTACTCATAGATACACGCCTTGCTCAGTCATCATCAGTCACGCTTCCTCCTGCAGCATAAGGGAACAAGCACAGAGACCTACAGCTAATATGCAGGAAGTGAGATACTCAGCTCTAAATGGGATGTTTCCATCAAATCTCTCCACTCAGGGATCAGAAAACCCTGCTAAAGACAAGGCAGCCTGTAAGAACTGGAGAAGCGGGAGGACACCAAGAAAACAAGGCCCTCTAAATCAACAGGACTGTTCTCACAGAGACAGAGGCAGCACGCACAGGGTCTGCACAGGTCTGTACCAGATGGGGTCCTGGAGTTGAAAGAAGTGGACACATGCCCCCAGTCTTTAATCCAGAAGGTATCTCCAATTGATCATCATTTGCAAATGAAAATGTCGTTTTTTTCAAGGGAGTCTCACCCAAGAAACAAACTACTCTTAGGTTGCAAGCCCAGCAGGAGATGGGTGACAGAACACGAATTCAGTGACATCATTGGAGGTTCTTTGTCTCATACTGTCATGTTGGGACTTTTAAAATCATTTTTTTCATATATATATATATATATATATATATATATGAAAAAAAAGAGAATATATATATATATATATATATATATATATATATATATATATATATATATTCTCTTTTTACTCTACTGGTCCTCTGCAGCTATTATGGCTTTCAGCTTAGTGTTTTTGTCTGTTCTTTTTTTTTTTTTTTTTTTTTTGTGTTTATGGGATTCCTAAGTGTGGAAGGAGTATATGTTTCTTGTGTCTTTTCTTGGGCTCTTTTCCTTCTATTTGCTTTGTTCTATCCTAATGCATTAGTTTTTGTTTTATCTTATTATTATTATTTTTATTTTACTTAGAAGCCTGTTTGCTTTCTAGAGACAGAAAGGGGGTAGATCCAATAGGAAGGGAAGAATGAGGAGCAAGTGAGGAAAGAAGAGGAAGGAGACACCATAATCGAGATATATTATGTAAGAAAAAAATTTTTTTCAATAAAAGGAAAAATAAGTATATTCTGGTTTAGATGTTATTGTTGGGGAAAATCCTAGTGAAACAAACACAGAAACTGCCTGTATTGTTTTGGTAAATCACTTAAACAAAAAACATTTTAAAAATCAAAAATAAAGTGAAATATCTTACCATTTTGTCTTATAAAAGTAATATATTGATGCAGGTAAACTACCAAGACAGCTACTGCCTTAACTTACAACTGCCGCTGCAGAACTTTGACATAAATATGGGGATTTCAAAGAACACAAGTTTATTCCCTTGAAGTTCTGTTAAGTTGGAAATCTGAACCATAGTTCACTGGGCTGAGTCAAGGTGTCCAGAGGGTTGATTATTTCTGAAAGTTCCACAGGAGAGATCTGTGTGTCATTTTCACCTTCCAGGGATCACTGTCACCCCTCAGATTGTTAACAACTTCCATTTTGAGGAATATCATATTGGTCTTGCTTCTAGCATTATAATCTTCTCTCTTCTGCCTCCTACTCTCCTCTCTTTTATAAGGAATTATGTGACTAATTGGGCCAAAGCAGAAAAAAGATACTGTGTTTCAAGGCCTTTAATTACACCAGCAAAACTCCCTATTTTGATCATATTTATCCCCTCTTATTCCTGCCAGATCCACCCCTCACTTTTCTTACCTGCCCTTTTTTTTTTTTTTTTAACCCATAAGGTCCAATTTGTGCTGTCTATTTACTCTTGAATGTGGGACCAGCTATTGTGGTATAGCTGACCTACTATGCCCCAAACCTTAAAGGAAAACCAACTCATCTTCTTTCACCATTTATCAATTGCCAATATCTTTTCAGTTAGGGGTCGGAGTTATTGAATTTAATTTTGGGGACTTCAGTCACTGATGTTAATAATTATTAAGGTCTTTGCTACTCAGACAACAGAACATACATAACAATAGCATTAGAAATACCTAAGGAATATTGCTGAGAAGTAACAAATCATCTTTGGCCTGCATGCCCTTCAACAGTGCCATTTAGTTGAGGCCTTATTGTCCTTCTTTGATTTTTGTTGATGTTGACAATGCCTGTATTGACTGACCAGCAGTCAAGGTGGGTTATAGTAGGCAGGAACAGGAAAGAACAGTACACTGAGAGTGAAAGCATGCAGCCCCACAGGACTGAGAGCCAAACTCCTCCAGAGCATCATTATCCCCATAGGACAGCACCGCCTGTCCTCCTGGGTACTTAAGCGGGAACAGGCAAGACCTGAAACAGTGTTTTCCATAAGTTGTCTGAAGCACCTCAAGAAAATACGGCTTTGCCAAGGAAATGAGTTAGGCTCTATCCCTGCTTGACTCTCCCAGACAGCTAGCTAATTGTCCTCCCATATGTCTGCTATTATGGTAACAAACTGGGCCAACTAGGGTAAAGCCATGATAATGTGATGTCATTGTCGATCATCTGTGAAACTTTTTCCATCATACATAAATAACCTGTGGGGACTTGCATCTGGGGTGGGCAGGTCTGATGCCCGTTCTGTTAAGAAGCATATGGCTTTCATATTGTTGCTAGGCAAGGCAATGTTCCACTCTGAGTAACACCTAGGAGTGAAAACCAAGAGGATGTGCAGAGGAAAAGAATGACTTTAAAAACCATCTTTAGAAATATGGACAGGTAGGCAGTAGAGTTTTGAGCATAAGATACACTCACACTGTAATAGACTTGAAAAAAAAAAGGCATAAATTCTCTGTGCTTAAGTCCAGATCTTAGATATTATGTTGATCAGAAGTGACTGTTGCTTCAAGTAGCAAACTTTTTAATGCAACAGAATGAATAATAAGGTTATGGATTCTCCCAGCTAACCCCTGACTGTGAAAGCCATTTAACGACTGGAACCCATGCCCTTCTCCTTGATTTCTTTTCATTTTTTTCTCTCTTTGGTTACTTACTATGTGGCCAAGGCTGGCCTTGAACTCTTGACAGTCCTCCTGCCTCAGCCTCACTAATGCTGACATTACAGGCATGAGCTACAACAACAAGATTCCTGAAGGCCTTTCAATTCTGTCCTCTATCTGTTGGCATTATCTATAGATTGACAGAATAGCCAAGATATTACTCTTGTGTTTCTGTGGATTATACTATAAACACATCTGTGGCAGAAGCCAACATAACAGGCCACAGAATGAGTTAGACATATAAAAAATATTCTCTGGACTTGATGATGTAGCTAGCGTTCTAGGAGGACAGAATTCGAAGAGAAAGAGGAATAAAACAAAAAATAGGATTGTGTGGAGAGGAAAAGGCAGAATGTAGATGGATGTGATTCGATGACTACAGCATCAGCCATAAGGTAGAATAGCATCTACAGCTATGGAGTTCAACAGAGACTCTGTTCTGTGGCTCAACAGGAAGATTTAAGAAGGATCGGCCATGGCTGGAGTGGTTGCTTAAGAGCTTGTAATGCTCTTGCAAGAGGATCTGACTTTGTTTTTCAGCATCCACGTTAAGCTGCTCACAGAAGCCTGTAATTCCACTGCAGGGGATCCAATACCCTCTTTGGCCTCCATAGATTACACACTCACACCCATCACACACACATCACACATACATACACATATACACACATATATCTCTCATACACACATCATACACACATCACAATACATTTATACATGCATACATCTCTCATATACACATATATCACACAGACACACATATTTCTCTTACATACATAACGTTACACACATCACACACACACACACTTTAAAACATAAAATAAATCTTCTAAAAAGAAGTAGTTACCCAACAATATTTCCCACACTAAGAAAAAGGTTTCCAAAAGCTTTTTATGCAGAACAAAAATAGGTATTACCAGAGCTGTAAATAGTATCAGATTCAGCCAGATTTTCAGGGAATAAATCCTACCTCATTTTCTTCCTAATTCTTCAGGGTCTGGAGAGAGGCTCTAGGCATCTTTCTGACCACAGGTGGGGTGGAATGGGGGACATAGGGGAGCAATTTGGAGGTATTCATAAAATACAACATGGTCTATCTTTCTGAGCTTGTATTCTCACAGATTAATATCAGCACCCTTTCTGTGGTATCAGAATATAGTTCTATAAAAAAGATGAAACTGAGCAAATGGCAGCTAGGTTATTATTTCTTACAATTTCAAGTAAACCTGGTAGTATTTCAATATACCAAATTGAAGTAAAATATTACACTGATGTAGTATTTTTCTTTATAACTGTTTTTTGCATCTCATTAATGTTTCCCATGACAAGTATCTCTACTGCCTGGCTTCCCTTTCCACACTTAGATTACATTTTTACTTAATTATCTTTAATAATTAAGGTATCATTGATGTGCAGCATCTTTATTTGCAAAATGGCAATGACAGCACCTCTTCCTACGGGGGTGTGTGCATCCATGTATGTGTGTGCATGATGGACAGAGGCACATACACAGAAAGATGTTGTTATTATCCTCAGGAATAAATACAAATGCACACAAAATAATTTATTAAGAGCTAGACAGATAACCAATTCTGGTTAAGTGTTCTTTATATAAAACTCTAATAGAACCAAATATCCAGAATGTACACATAGTCATAGAACATTGGGAAAGAAGAGGCTTCATTTTGTTTAATGCTGTTTCCAAGCAACAGAGGCACTGTAGGTCCTGAACACTGTAGGTCTTCCAGGATGAGTTTCATAACTGTGTGGTATGAGCAGTGTCTCAGAACCTTATGCTTGATTTAATGTGTTGCAGTTACCACCTTAAATTTTTGATTAATTTTTCAACAGGAGGCCTTAAGTAAGTGTGTGTAGGCTGTATGTGTGTGTGTATGTGTGTCCATGTATGTTTGTTTGTATGTATATGTAACATACACATGTCTGTGTATACATATTTGGTTTTGCATTCACACAAAAATCACATAGCTGGCTTACTCTCTCTTAACCAAACCATCAAAGACAATACCTTCCAGAGTGAGCAAGACTTGCCATGTTGTTGCTCCATCCCATGATGGGGACTGAAATCCTTTGTTCTCTGTAGCCAAAGCAGAGGTTCACCAGCTGATCTCCCCTGACCTTTTCTCAAGATGTCTCATTGGCTTTGTCAGTACAAAGCTAGGGGTAGCCTGGAAAAAATAGCCTCCAAGTTTGTGGGTTTGGTACTTTTGCTTCACCATTGTTTGCTAGGTAGAAGGATTCTATGGACAAGTTCAGGACTTTTTACGACCACAGTAAAAGTAATAACCTGTGGGTCTTCAAGAAACAGAGGAGGATGAAGAAAAACATGGAAAAATCACTAAACTATTGTTTTAGTTTTGTTTCCAAATTGCCCAAACCACTACAAAGACAGAAGTGTCAGGAGAAGGATTCCTGGAGTTTTACAGACAGCATGGGGAAGGCATTTCTCTGTGGTATGTCTGAGGATGCAGACAGGAAAATGATCCAGCAAAGAAATATTGTCTTTGGAGCATGAAGTGAGTCCTGTTTGTCCAGGTGCCGTGCTTTTGAGCAAATGTGTGCACTCAGCAGCTGTGCCAAGACAGCCAGGTATGCCCCAGGTCACCTACTTAGCCTCTGAGGAGCTGGACCCCTTGTGAAGCAGAGAGAACCCAGGGGAGGAGTCTGAGGTGTACCTAGAATGACAATAGAAGCAAATCGAAACCAAAGGAACCCACAGCACAGAAATTCCCCGTAGGCTTAGCAAGGATGGAAGTAAAAAAAAAAAAAAAAAAAAAAAAAAAAATTCCTGGGGTTTAGACCGGCCAGGCTTGTGACAGTTCATAAATCAATCAGGAAAACACTGTTCTAATCATAAAACTAGGAAGTTGCAACACTGTTGTTAAATTAATACTATTTTAAATACTGATTATTGACACTCCTGCCTCTTTGCAGAAGCCTTTTCTTTATTCATACCAAGGTTTGATTTCTCCAGAAGACAGTGGGACATATTGGTACCTAAAATAGGTCCTGCCACCCTGGCTATGTGACCATAGGTGAACTGTTTAAGATCTCTGGACCTCAGTACATTCCTGTATAATTGGATTTGATAGGAACTATTTAGATTGTTCTTCAAATATTTTTCAGCAATCTGAAATGAGAAAAATAATTTAATAACATCATGCAAAAAACTACATCCATATACTGACATATGTATATGTATCCATATACATCCATATACATGCCACTGAAACAAAAATTTTTTACGAACTAGTGTTTTCAATGACCACATTTGATACAGTAATGTATCTCTTCTTTTCTCAATTTATTTTTACATAAGAAATTCTAGTTGTGACCAATCAAAGTTATTTCATAGTTGAATGTTTCCAAAAAATGAGAAATCATAATGAATGTTCATGTTTAGCTTATAGTGTTCAGTAAATATGAATGCCCTTCTTTTTTCACTCTTGGATAGCTAAAGTAACATTTACTACAGTCTGTGCTTTGGAATTCTGTGATGTTTACATGTGATGCTCATGTAATTTGCGCAATTCAGTAAGGTGAATACATCTTAGTAGCTCAGTTGATATGAACAGACAAAGTTAGATATCTCTGAGCATTTACAAGGTGATTCATATGACCCAGGTTCATATTTAGTTTACAACAAACCCATAACCCAAGAAGTAAAGATTTTTGTCTGATTGGGTTTTTTGTTTGTTTGTTTGTTTGTTTTGAGAAAGGGTCTTTCTAAATATCCTTGGCTGTCCTGGAACTCACCAGGTAGATGGAGATGGCTTTGAACTCCCAGAGACCCATGAACCTTTGCCTCCTGAGTACTGGGACAAAACTTGTGTGCTACCACATGTGGCTAGAAGTAAATAGTTTTAAAAGTTAAGGGCTGGGTTGTGGTAGCACACACCTTTTATCCCAGGACTTGGGAAGTACAGGCAGACAGCTCTCTGGGAGTTCAAAGCCAGTCTGCTATACAGAGTTCCAGGCCAGCCTGGGAAACCTTGTCTCGAAAAACAAAACAAAAAAAAAAAAAAAAAAAAAAGAAAAAAAGAAAAAGGATCACATTTATGTCCTCGCCCTATCTATAGATTAAAATAATGTTGGGGAACTTTCACAAAGTAGCCAGTGATATTCTCACCATGGTGTGTACGTAGCCTGAACACCAGTGTTTTCCAAATTAACCTTGAGTTAATTTATTGTGTTTCCAGGTGACATAGAGCTGAGAAGATGGCACAAGTGGATAGGTATAAAAATAGTGAGTACTCTCTACTATTGACCTCGCTGCCTAAGCCCCTCAACATTACACACTTGAAATCTTTGCTGGAGAAAGGGTTCAACAATTTGTTTAAATTGTTGCACGTGTTTGCCAATTACGAAATGAAATGCTTTAGAAAGCATTCTCAATGAAGACTTTATGAAAATTACTACTGACTGTTTGGAGGGATTTAGTATGAACTGTGGGGTCTAAGTGCTTATCATCTGCCTTAACAGATCATCTCCTTCATGCCTGCTACCAGCAGCAGCTTCCTCCTTTCTGTGCCTATCACATTGGGTTCACTATGCTGTCTCACTATGCTGAAGTTCATCTCTTTCCAAGCTTGTTTCACTTGGACTGTGTCTTTAGAGTGTTGTTTTTTTTTTTGTTTTTTTTGTTTTTTTTTTTTTTTAAATTTCCCCTGCTAGTACAGATCCCAAGGCATAGAAACTCAGCCAATTTTGCTGAATGAACAATTGAGCACTGTTGGCCTGTGGTGGTCCAGGAAGATGAGGCACTGTTGAGTGTTACTGTACCTTCTGAGTTCCTTTTACTGCTATGTCTCTTTTGCTAGCAAGATGCATTACTTTATTACAATGGCAAAAAACAAAGTGTCTTCTGTTTACCATTAAACCACAGCAAGGTGTACTGGTGTAATCCCAGCACTCTAGAGGCAAAGTGAGGGGCATCACTACAAGGGCAAGCCTAACCTGGTCTACATAGTAGGACCTTGTCTAAAAATGCAAAGCCACGCCCCCACCCCCTCAACCCCACCGCCCAAGAAGACAAAGTCTAATCACTTCTGGTATGCAATCTCAAATCCTGAGATGGATTTCTGGAGTTTGGCATCTGTTTGCCCAAAACAAAAGTCCAAGTGGATCAATGACCTCAATATAAAACCAGACACAATAAACCTCTTAAAAGAAAAAGTGGGGAAGAGCCTTAAACCCATTGGCACAGGAGACAACTTCCTGAACAGAACACCAACAGCACAGGCTCTAAGATCAACAACCAATAAATGGGACCTCATGAAACTGAAAAGCTTCTGTAAAGCAAAGGTCACTGTCATCAGAACAAAGCGACAGCCTACAGATTGGGAAAGGATCTTCACCAACCCTATATCTGACAGAGGGCTAATATCCAGAATATATAAAGAACTCAAGAAGTTAAAAAGCAATAAATCAAGTAATCCAATTTTAAAAAGGGGGTACAGAGTTAAACAGAGAATTCTCAATAGAGGAATATCGAATAGCAAAGAAACACTTAAAGAAATGCTCAACATCCTTAGCTATCAGGAAAGCTCAAATCAAAATGACCTTGAGATTTCACCTTACACCCATCAAGAATAGCTAAGATCAAAAACTCAAGTGACAATACATGCTGGAGAGGATGTGGTAAAAGGGGAACCCTCCTCCATTGCTGGTGGGAATGTAAACTTGCACAACCACTTTGGAAATCAATCTGGCACTCTCTCAAACAATTAGGAATAGTGTTTCCTCAAGATCCAGCTATACCATTCCTGGGCATATATCCAAAATATGCTCAAGTACACAACAAGGACATTTGCTCAACCATATTCATAGCAGCTTTATTTGTAATAGCCAGAGCTGGAAACAACTCAGATGTTCTTCATTTGAGGAATGGACACAGAAATTGTGGCACATTTACACAATGGAATACTACCCAGCAATTAAAAACAAGAAAATCATGAAATTTACAGGCAAATGGTGGGATCTAGAAAAGATCATCTTGAGTGAGGTTAATCCAGAAGCAGAAACATACACATGGTATATACTCACTTGTAAGTGGATATTAGATATATGATATAGGGTAATCTTACTAAAATCTGTGCACCTAAAGAAGCTAAGCAAGAAGGATGACCCTGGCTAAGATGATTAATTTTCATTTAGAAAGGTAAACGGGATGGACATCAGAAGAGGGAGAAAACAGGGAACAGGACAGGAGCTTACCACAGAGGGCCTCTGAAAGACTCTAGCTAGCAATGTATAAAAGCAGATAATGAGACTCATTGCCAAACTTTGGGCAGAGTTCAGGGAATCTTATGAAAGAGGGGAGACAGAAAGACCTGGTGGGGACAGGAACTCCGCAAGGAGAGCAACAGAACCAAAATATCTAGGCCCAGGGGCCTTTTTTGAGACTGATACTCCAACCAAGGACCATTCATGGAGATAACCTAGAACCCCTTCACAGATGTAGCCCGTGGCAGCTCAGTGTACAAGTGGGTTCCCTAGTATTGGGAACAAGGACTGTCTCTGTCATGAACTCAGGGGCTGGCTCTTTGATCACCTCCCCCTGAGGGGGGAACAGCCTTACCAGGCCATAGAGGAAGACAATGCAGCCAGTCCTGATGAGACCTGATAGACTAGGGTCAGATAGAAAAGGAGGAGGATCTTCCCTATCAGTAGACTGGGGAGGGGTGTAGGAGAAGAAGGAGGAGGGAGGGTGGGGTTGGGAGGGGATGAGGGAGGTGGCTACAGCTGGTATACAAAGTGAATAAACTGTAATTAATAAAAAAAATAAATAAATTAAAGGCAAACTTTCAAGTGTGACATGCAATGGCATGCACTTGCAGGCCCCCAGTGCCTCTCAGGTGGAGCAGGGTCATCAGGAGGTCATGGCTACCCTCGGCTACACAGGAAGTTTAAGGCTACCTTGGGTTTTATGAGACTGTCCCAAGCAAATAAAAGACAACAACAACCAAACAACTTTTTGTAACTTCTAATCTGATCATAAAGGCAAAACATTAAAAAAATCTATGGAAGGCAGTAAAGCCAATCATAGTCTTACTCCAAAGGGGCACACCAGAGGCGTGTTTACATGCACATTTGCATTATTCTAATTACATGTAGGTGTGAAAATATTACACACAGCTTTGAAGCCAAAATATTCACTTTAAAATAAGCAGGAGGGTCCTGAGGCTATATATACAGTTAATGGTTGATAGGTAGCAAGTGAGAGAGACTTTTAAAATTATTTATTTATTTTTTATTTTTTTCTTGGTGGCGTAGCTCTGGCAAAGTGCCCATGCCTTCACCCATTGTCCTGTGATGGGCCCAATGAAACTAATTGGGTTTTACTTATATGCACAAACACACGGGGGTGGGAGGAAGAGGGGGGGTAAAGGTGGGGTATAGGAAGAAGGGAGAAAATTGAGTGAATATGATCAAAATATATTTGTACATTTATAAAAGTGTCATAATGAAAACAATAACTAATAATAAACATGCAGTAAGCTGGGAATGTAGTTCATTCATAGAGCACCTGCCTAGCATGTGTTGGGTTTTATTTGCAGCACAGGGGAAAGGCCAGAAAAATCTATTCCTTTCTTTGAGATAAAAGTGTTCCTCTCAGGGATGGAGAGATGACTAGTAGCCACTGGCTGCTCTTCCTGAGGACCTAGGTGAAATTCCCAGCACCTACATGGTAGAGCACAACCATCTGTAATGCCAGTCCTGGGGGTGGGGGGTGGGGGGTGGTTGGGGGTCTGATGCCCTCTTCTGGCCTATGAAAGAACTGCATCAATGTGATCCGGGCACAAACAGGCTAAACAACCACACACACGGGACAAAATGTTCTTAGCGTTAAATAGCCTTCAAAGCCATCATCTTTATCTAGCCCAGGAATCTGCTACCAGGAATTTCATGAAAGCCATCCATCTCTTTCTAGGCTAATCATGCTCTTTTTTTTAAATTAAATTTTTATTTTTTATATTAATTACAGTTTATTCACTTTGTATCCCAGCTGCAGCTCCCTCCTCCTCCCCTTCCAACCCCACCTTCCCTCCCTCAACTCCTCCTATGCCCCTCTCCAAGTCCATGGATAGGGGAGGTCCTCCTCCCCTTTCATCTGACCTTAGCTTATCTGATCTCATCTGAACTGGCTGCATTTTCCTCCTCTGTGGACTGGTAAGGTTGCTCCCTCATCCAGGGGAGGCCGTCAAAGAGCTAGGCATGGAGTGCAGGTCAGAGACAGTCCCTGTTCCAATTACTAGGGTACCCACTTGGAGACTGAGCTGCCATGGGCTACATCTGAGCAGGGGTTCTAGGTTATATCCATGAATGGTCTTTGGTTGTAGTATCAGTCTCAGAAAAGACCCTTGGGTCCAGATAGTTTGGTTCTGTTGCTATGCTGTGGAGCGCCTGTCCTCTCCAGGTCTTACTATCTCCCCTTTCTTTCATAAGATTTCCTGCATGCTGCCCAAAGTTTGTTTATGAGTCTCATTATCTGCTTTTATACAATGCTGGGTAGAGTCTTTCAGAGGCTCTCTATGGTAGGATCCTGTCCTGTTTCCTGTTTTTTCCTTCTTCCAATGTCCATCCCATTTGCCTGAGTGAAGATTGATCATCTTACCCAGGGTCCTCCTAGCTCACCTTCACAATGGAATACCACTCAGGAATTAAAAACAAGGAAATCGTGAAATTAGCAGGCAAATGGTGGGAACTAGAAAAGATAATCCTGAGTGAGGTATCCCAGAAACAGAAACACACACAAGATATATACTCACTTATAAGTAGATACTTAGATATATAATATAGGTTAATTGCACTTTTGTCTAATTTAGAATCACAGTAGCTGCTGGGCACACAATATCCTGAGCCATACCACAGATGCTCCGCTGTGCAAATGGGACAGAAGGACTCAGCTATCACTACATCCAGTTCCTGTGTGCTCAGCACTGTTCAGGGAGGTAGAGTTCCATTGCAAATGGGATTCCCAAAAGACAGCCCTTCATTCAGGAGTCCAGGTGATGCGACTGGACACATGCTCAGTTCACAGTATGTGCCCTAGACAGGACTACCAGGTCTGCTGTGAAATCTGTGGTTCAGCGTAGGCTAGATTAATGCCCACCTCCCAGGAAGGTGATGGGACAAACCTGAATGTTCCTCGGAGTAGCTGTGGAAATGAGTTTTCTAAAGACCTTCAAGGGAGTAAATTTCTTCTCTTTTCAGACCACACATTAGATCGCAGCTTTTCAAAATCCCTCTGATAAATAGGACCGAATCAGTATCCTGCAGAAGCTCCGCTCTTCCGAGTTTAAATTGGGATTCCATCTCGAAGTCTGCTTTTATTTACAATCATGGCTCATGTAATTCGGGCACCTTTTGGTCCCTGGGAGTCTGGTTTGCTTTCTCATGACATCTTTCAGCTGCATTTGATTTGCTTTTGATGAGCACATGCCCTCTAGACAACAGGGAATCAGTCAGGTTAGGTTACATTGACAGGACAGAAAATTCTGGAGGTTTGTGTGGTTCATTCATTTATTTGTCTGTACATTAGTTCAGTCAACACTGAACATTTTTTATGCCTGGCATTGGGATAGGTGTGGTATGCACTACAGAGGTAAAAGGTACTGGTTTTGCCCTTTAGGAGCTCACATTGCTGTGGAGCTGGCAGACACCCAAGAAACAATTATATTGTAGCACGGTAACACTCTAACAATACTCTCAATATTTGTGTGCCAGACTGCCTGGAGCTGAATTTGAATAATGTATTCACAGAAGTACACGCTAAAAGTTTACATCCTAGTGTTAAGAGAAAGTTATAGTTGGCTGCTATGGGCACAGCTTTGAAGATATTTAAATATATTTACCTTTTGTGGAAGAATCATAAAATGTGGCTGAGTCCTTTCAGTTGAGCAAGAGTTTTCTGAATAAAGGCTAGGGATAGTAGAAGGCAATAAGGAGGATAGTCTATCATAATGCCAGGCAGAGAAAATGTCTGCCAGTGCAAGTGTGACAGGTGGATAAGGATGAAAAGGTGAGGCCATACCGCAGAGTAAGTGACTTAGTAGGAGCACAGACATCATTGTTCAGAGGCTAGGACCGTGCAAGGGTTTAACTTGAAAACATTAGTGGCTTAGAATGCTTTTCATTTTTGAGACAGGGTCTTACTTTACTGTCTAGCCTGAGATTTGCTACATAACCCAGTCAGCCCTCAAATTCACTCCACCTTCCTCTGCCTCCATCTCCCAGTGTGGGGATTACAAGCCTGCACCATTAAGACCAGGTTTTAGAATGATTTTCAATGGTAAATAAATAATAATCAACCTACACCCCATAGAGAGAGACTAGGCAAGAGAGGAAGGGACTAGGGGGAACAGGTCCATCTCCCTGGGAGAGGAAAATAGAATAGATTTTATGGGTGGACTGAGGCCAGGTGAGGAGTAGGAGGAGAATGGGAGGATCAGATGGGGAGGGGAGGGGAGATAGGGTTGAGGAAGAGAACAAGGAGAGAGATAGCTGGAATTAAGGGGCATTTGAAGAATGATATAGAAACCTAGTGCAGTGGAAACTTCCTAAATTATATGAGGCTAATCCTAATGAGGCCTCTTAATAATGGGGGAGATGGAGTCCTAACTGGCTATCTCTTGTCACCAAATGAGGCTTTCAGTAAAGAGACTGGATTATATTTAATTGAATTATTGATCAAGGAGGGTTCCATGGAAATCCCCAAACAACCAAGGCTGTTGTTAAGACAATGGGTTGCTCTCTGCAAACTGACAGTGGGATCCCCTTTCTTAAGGACAACACCAACACAACTCATTAAACAGAGAAGCTGAGATGGTGACCAACAAGACTGTTCATCTCTACATTCTTTGGTCTTCGCTGTGAAAAAGTGCTCTGCAGTCTACCAAAAGAGAAACATAAACATCAACCCAGCCACAAACCCTTTGATCTAATTTGTCCTGCCTTCAAGATATGCTATGGCAACGGTGCTGCAGAACTTGTGGGAGTAGCTAACCCATGTCTGATTTGACTTAAGGATCCCTACATGAGATGGAATGCATACCCTACATTGCTTAGCTGAACAAGAACCAGAGACTGTATAGCACAGAAAGCCAAATATTATTGTTCTAAAAAAATAAAAGTATCAATAAAATGTGTTTTAATGATATTTATAAATGAGTGCCTTATTCAGTCATCATCAGAGAAGCTTTCTCCTGCAGCAGATGGAACCGATGCAAAGACCCAGAACCAGACATTGTGTGGAGAGTCTTTGGAGCACACAGCTCTAATTGGGATATCTCATCAAATCCCTCCCATCAGAGTTCAGGAAACACCAGGAGGTGGAGCAGAAAGAGTGTAAGAGCCCAAGGGGATGACAGACATCAGGACAACAAAGTACTCTGAATTGACTGAACAAGACTTATATGAACTCACAGATTCAGAAGCAGCAAGCATAGAGTCTACATGGGTCTGCGCCAGGTCCTCTGTGAATATAAACTTTCAGCTTAGAATTTTTATGGAACTCCTGAGTGTGTGAACAAGTGGGACTCTTATTCATGTGCCTGCTCTTGGGGCTCTTTTCCTTCTGTTGGGGTGCCTTGTCCTGTCTTGATGTGATGGTTTTTATTTTGTTCTAGTATGCTTTATTTTGTTATGTTTGATTGTTATTTCTTCGAAGCTTGTTCTTTTATAACGAGAGACAGAAAGGAATGGATCCAGAGAAGAGAGGAGTTGGGGGGGGGGACTAGGAGGAGTAGAGGGAGGGGAAACTCTAATCAGGTTATATTGTATGAAAAGACAATCTATTTTCATCCAGGCAGGAGTGGCTTTAATCTCAGCATTTGAGAGGCAGAGGCAGGTGGATCTCAAAGTTCAAGGCCAGCCTGGTTTTCTGGAATGAGTTCCAGAAAAGCCAAGGTTACACAGAGAAACCTGTTTTGAAAAAAAATTTTTCTTAAAAAAAACACTTTTTATTGATTTTTTTGTGAATTTCATATAATGTACTCCAATCGCACTCATATTCCCCCTCCCCTCATACATACCCTCCACTCTTGCAACCTCCCCCCAACATAAAAAAAATTTCATTGTGGAAGCTGTAGTGTGTCACAGTGTGTCCCACTGTATACCCTTTTGTCCATACTTCTTTGCTTGCAATTGTTCATTGAAATGACTTATTGGGCTGGTATGAGGCCTCTGGCTTCTGCTACTTTATAAATACTGGTACCTTACTGGTACTCCTCTTGGATATCCTGTTATTGCTGTGCATCATCTTATATTTTTGGATCTGTATAACTGACCTCTTCATGTCCTTCAGCACTTCATCAATGGGGTAGATGTTGTGGTAGGGCCAATTCAAATCCCTGGATGGTCAGCCCACTGGCCCTCATGCCCTTGTGACTGGCTCATCTGCAACCCCAACAGCCAGGGCCAGCTCTACTATGCTGCACAGGAGAAGTTCAGGGCCTACTTTCCTGAGTGCTGCAGTAGGTGGTGGTCAGGAATAGCTCTCCTGCCTGCCATAGATGGCAAGAGCTAAGGGTAGGGGAGGGTATTTCTCCCTTGTCCATGCTGCCAAACAGCAGACAAGAGACAGGGCCAGATCTCCCACACTCATGCCCTCAACTGCCACATCTGGGGCCAGTTCTTCCGTGCTGCCCAGGTGAAGGGCAGGGCCTGCTCTCCTGATTGCTGCAGCAGGTGAGGGACAGGGCCTGCTCTCTCAAGTGCTACAGTTAGAGAAGAGCAGGACCAGCTCTCCTGCTCTCCTGACCCCAGGTCCAGGTCTCCTACTTCTCACAGGTGAGGAGGAGGAGGAGGAGGAGGAGGAGGAGGAGGAGGAGGAGGAGAATATCGATCCCTTGTCCATGTCACCACAGGGAGGTGAGTGGTAAGGCCAGCCCTTCCATGCTTGCATACTCAGGGGCCCTCTTATTTGCAGTTCCCACAATGTGTGGGGCTGCTCTCTTGATTACTGCAGCTGGCTAGAGGCAGGGTCAGCTCTCCTGCTCTCTTGCCCTTAGGGTCAGCTCCTGCACAATGCCCAGGTGAGGAGTGGGGCCAGTCTGCACAGCCCTCAGACATCAACATGTCCCTGGGTGGCCACCCAGACCGGGAACATCTGCCTGGCCTTTGGTGCTAACAGACTCCTGCTGCTACAAGGTCATGGACCCAGACATGGCTTCCTGTGGCAGCATAGGCCAGGACCCTACTATGGTCCTAGGTGGCATCACCAGCTACTCACATCAGGTCTACTCACCTTCAAGTCTCCAGTTTTGCTTCTCAGTTGTGCCCACATCTTTCTGTTTCTCTTTCTCTTCCATTTCTCCACCACTTACTTGGTCCTCTTAGTGGTGTTCAGGGTCTCTGAGTGTCTGGGATTATCTTAGGAGTTGTCTCAGGCATGCTAAACTTGGCTTGTGCATTTTGGCACCAGAACAGGGTCATCTCAAGCGTGGTCTGCCACCTCCCAGGTCCCCAGACCTTTGCATTGCTGGATTGTTGCTAATCTCAGGCTAGCTCGCTGTCTGGGACCCATAGCATCAGTCTGGTGGTTGTCTTAGGTTTTCTCCTGTCTGCCGGAGGGGCCATCTGTCTTGGGTTCACTCCTTCCTGGGACCACTGGCTCCAGGAGGGTTCTTCTAGTCTCTGGCTTGTTTATCCTGGGAGACAGTCCAGGTCTGCCTGGTGCTGGACTGATGGTTGTTTCAGGCTATCTCCCTGTCTGGGTCCCCTGGCACAGGACTAATGGTGGTCTCAGGCTCACCCTTCTTCAAGTAAGGCTACTCATCATTCAGAAGCTTATAGGTCAACACTGAGCATAGACATGGCCTCTTTCCTCTCTGCCACCTACTGATGCACACGTGACACAGCAGTCCCACTGGCAATGTCTCTAGGGGGAAGGTAAGAATCTTATTTTCAATAAGAGAAAAAATAAGAATGATTTTCAATGGCAAGTGATGAAAAGTTGTTTTTTTTTTTTTTTTTTTTTTCCCCAAGAAGGGAAGCAGGCAAAGGTACTGTCAGGGAGAAAAGTTGGTAGTCTTCTATATGTTGTAATAAATAAGAAAGATGAGTGTTTTGGGCTATATAACAATATTTATTATTTGCCCTATGATTATCACGGTGGTATTATCTAACCCGCTATCACAAATAATAAGACACAGACACCTGTTAGATTTTATTATTGCCTTATTTACCTTGGGCGGGGCAAATATTCCTACCTCTACTGTCTGAATCACCTCACCATCAATCTTCCAGCCCCCATCCAATGCCATCCTCCTTACCATCCTTTCATTCATGATCTTGTAAATACTTGCTTTTATTCTTTGTCTGGGCTTTTTTCACACCATTATTGGAGTCCTTCCTCCTGGCCCCATGTATTTTCTTTTCCAGGCTAATCCATCATCTTCCTTCTTCCTGTCTTCTTCTCCATCTGTCTCCTGTGATTATCTCTGAAGCCCAGGAACCTTACCATGCCTACCTTATTCTTCTCTGCCTAGGTATAGGCTCTTTAATTAACTGATCAGATATAATGACTTGGGCAGATTTACAAAACAAGCATAGTTGTAACCAGATCTTGAGGGCCAACATTAGAACAGCCCCCAAGATATGCAGTTATCTAAAAAATAAAGTAAGTGGTTGATCTAGAAACAGTGGTATTGCCCTCAGAGAAAAGAATGATTACTATATTGGTAAGGAAGAAAATCTGTGGATCTATAGGATATATGAATTGGATGAGAAGCATTAGAAAGGATGAAATTCAGACTGAGTTTGCTTTCTGTGGCTGACATATTACCATGAGACTGTGTGTTCGTTGGTGTTTTATGACTGTGACAAAATGCTCGAGAAAACAACTAAAAGGAGTGTGGGTTTATTTCAGCTTGTGGTTCTGAACGTTGCATTCATGATCAGCACGTGATCCTCGCTTTGGAGCAGAGATGAGACAGCAGCACAAGCACACTAGTGATTTCATTGCTGTGGAAACCTACACTGAGAGTTCAAATGTGCAATACATCGTGGTTAAGTTCTGCTAACAGGAAAGTGAGGCATCTGGATCCATTGCATTTGTGGCAAGAAAGCAGAGGACAGAGGGTGCCAATACTCAGCTTGCTTTCTCCGTTATATTTAGCCTGACAGAGTGGATCTTCCCTCCCCAGTTAACCCTAATTTACATGTTTCATCACAGACTTTCCAGTGTTTAGAAATTTGTCTTCAAGGTGATTCTAGATCCTATAAAGTTGACAAGCAGTTGAAACTGTCACAATGAGCAAGTGGTAGAGGAAGCTTCTTCCACTGTGGCAGCCAAGAAACAGAAAGCTGAAGATGAAAAGGCATATTTTTCAAAGGCAGTCCCCAGATAACTGTTTCTCCCATTTGTCCCCACCTTCTGTAGTTCTACACCTCCCAATAGTCTATCCAAATGTGGACCCATCAGTGGGCTGGATTGTTGTTTAGGCCAGGCTCCTCATGATCCACTCATCTCTTGACACACCCTCAGTCATACACAGAGCTCCCTTAAGCACCTCTCGATACAGCCAGACTCACTAGAATAATCATCACAGACTAGAATCCTTTGGTATTACCTTGGGTGATCCTTTGTTAACTTTCAGGTTACTCTGTAAAGAAGTCACCACTCCCATGGTGCAGATTATGAGTTTGATGACTTATGCAAGCCCTCTTAGGCTAGGAATAGTTGTGACATGCATACACATGCGTAGGTACATATATACCTTCATTTGGCTGTGTTATTATCTGTGGGCTTTTGGATGCTGCTTCTTTTTACTTCTATGACATGTTAAGATATCAGGGCACTGTTGAGGTCATGTGCCTGGGCTCTGGAGCCAGAGTGTCTGGGCATAAGCTTAGCTCCACTCTTCAGTTGAGCAGTAACCTAGGATAAATAATGGAACTACTTGCTTGATCACTATCTTCCCTCCATAGAACTTTCGAAACAATCACACCTGCCTCATGGGCATAATGTGAGGGTTAAATTAGTTCATTGTAATTCCCTGATACAGTAGCTTGTCTGGTAAAAGGTGTTCACTAAATGACCATCAAGTCTCCTTGCCAAGATTGTATTCACAGGAACAAACCCCTCTAAGGGTCTGTGATGCTTCTTGAATGGGCTGTCTGTTGCTTACTTGAAAAGCCCCAGCTCTCCACCAGACCTGTGGCAATGGCCCTGTATTTGTTCTCTTCATCCATTTCCACAACAGAGTTATAGGGGCCTGCAGTACTGTGATCCCAATGTTGGAGAAAAAGCACAGTGAGTGGCGGTAATAAATGCACCCCAAACAATCATATAGCTAGCCAGCAGAGGAAGGGTGCAAGAGACAACTGCTTCATCCATCACCATGGTCACATGAGCTGTTGTCAGGACAGTCAGGGGGTAAAGTTTCTTGTAGAGATCCATTGTAGCCATCCACATCTGTTCATGATCGTAATGGCTCATGGGAATTATGATTACCTGCACAGTATCTTCACAAGATGGGGAGCCTCCAGAAGAGTCAAAGACACCAGAGAAACACAGCTCACAGAATTAACTAAGCAGGGCCACAGGAGTTCCCAGAAACTGAAGAGAGAATGATGGAGCCTTCCTGGGTCCAAGGTCCTCCGCATACATTCTGTGGTTGTTTAGCTTAAGGTTTTTGTGGGTGTGAGTACGAGTGTCTCTAACTCCTTTGCCTGCTCTTGGGACTCTTTCTCAAACTGGGTTGCTTTGTCTAACCTTGATATGAGGGTTTGTGCCTACTGTTATTATTGCATTGTGTTATGCCACGTCATCACGATATCCCTGGGAGGCCTGAGGGACTCCGCTGATAAGGTTGAAAGTGTGATGTTTCCAGATAGCCTCTGAGCTTGGTCTCTAATGTCAGACTCCCTTTTTCATCAGGGTTCACTCTTTGCCTGATCTGGGGAATCCCAGATCCTGTAAGGAGCATCACATAGCCCTCAGGGAAGATTATAGGCTTGACCCTTTTCTGATTAGAAACCTGTTCAGCAAGCACCTGAAAATTCCTGGAGATACCCACCCTATGCTAATAAGATGTCTTGGTGTCTTGGCTTTCCAAAAATGGTCTTTACTGTACCTGGAGATTTCCCTCCACCCATAGGATAATTAAGTACTGTGTTTTCCTTGTGATAGGATTGTGCTGTGGTATGTAAATGAGGTGATGAACCACTACATGTAAATCAAGTATCCATAGCATCTCTAGCTCCATCAAATCAAACACATTCACCCTTGAAATCCCTCCCATTGCCCAAGACTTATAAGTTCTTGATGCACAAAGTAAAGCTCTCTTGTACTCTCTCACTCCACTTCTCCACCATGGCTACTTGAGACTCATCATTTATTCTGGGGAAGAGAGGGCTCCTCTTCTCCCTGGAAATTCATCGCTGAACTCCTGGGGCTTAGTTCTCTGGCTGGAGCCTGCTTGACAACCAGGAGCTCAGTGTTGACTTCTGGAAGGCATGCCAGGCCTGCCTTCTAGCTTGCTGGGCCTGAGCCTTGCCAGGCCTGTGTTTTGGCTGCAAGCCAATCAGGCATAGACTTTTTCCTGCACCCTTGCCCCTGCCATTAATACAGCAGCTTTACCAAAGGGCTGTAACCCACTTTGGTATCATCACCAGATTTTGGAATGCCTCAGTTTCCTCTGCCGTCTGGTACCAGCTATCTCATTTCAAAAGAGCTAACTGTAACACCCAGTGGAACACTCATTTCCACCTCCCCAGGTGAGACTGGGAGCCTTGCCTTAAAGTGCTCTAGCTGGTCCAGAGAGAAACAGAAGCTCTCATCTTTAAATCCTTCTGTTCTTCGATGGAAGCTGACAGTTGCATCCCAGACTACTGCTGGACAGAGAAGGACAGAGAAGCAGTGAATCTGAATGAGAAGGTAGGTGGGCAGCACTTGGAGGAATGACAGGAGGGGAATCTACAGTCAAGATGTATTTTATGAAAGAATAATTTAAAAAAAGATGGAGCTCCTCACATTTCATCAGGGGTGGGTAGGGACTTATAAGGGCTCTTCACTCCTCTAAGAATTAGGAATTAAAGGTTACTGGGGCAAAGGAATAATTTTCTTTAGTGATGCAGCCATTGTTAAGTTTCCTATGCTTCCATAAATAACCCTTTGCCCATATTCATGTAAGGAACCCTAATAATCTCAATGAGTCACGAAACAAACAAAAGACATGAAATTAAGGCAAAGATTTGTTCAGAGTGTAGCAAAAGTAAGAATAGGATGAGAAAGGATAATGGGGAATTGAAATGACAAAAATATATTCTGTGTGTATGAAATTGTCAAAGAAGAATAACTAAGCAAATACATAAAATACTGGATTAAGTCTGCATACGTTTTGTTGAAAATTTGTGCATCTATAGTTAAAGGCATTTTGGCAAATGGATTTCAGCTTCCTTTACATTTGACTTAATTTATTTTTGCTTTTATCTTCAATGTTTCTTTTACTATACTTATCATGGATTTAAAAAGTTCTGGTACTTATGTATTAAATAAAAGCTGAGGACACAGATCGACCTCTATGCTTCAGTGCAATGAACGTCCATGTGCTTGTTTAGCTGAACTCCACATGGTTTTAGACCCTAATTTTTTGTTATGCACCTGAATTGTATGTGACACGGGGCTTCGTTATCACTTTTCGTACCTGTATATAATGTAGTTTGGTTATATTCATCCCCTAGTATAACCCTTCTGCTCCCATCTATCCTTTTCTTTTTTCCATTGGTCTTCTTTCCTGCTTTCATGTCTTTGTGTGTGTTACTTAGCACTATGGGTAAGGACTTATGTGTAGGAGCACGTCTAACTTAAGCAGTGGCTACACCACTAAAGAAAAAAATGTCCACCTCCCCTAGTAACCATGAACTATTGATCCTCAGGAAAAGGATGGTCTTGTGAGGACCCCTCTCAGCCACTATAAACTGACATATATACTTAGGCAGGGTTAGGACTCTGTGAGACCTTTCCCTCTAAATTCCATATATTTTAATGGTTTATATTTTTATTTTCACCCATTTAATTGATTCATAACTTTCCTTTTGACTTAGGTGTTGAGTCATGTTGTTTAAAAGTCTTTTTTAGATCTGAAATTTTCTAGTTGATTTCTGGTTTAGTTCCATTGGGATCACAGATCATGTAGTTGATTCATTTTTAAGCTTTAATATTTTTGGCTTTTGCCTTGCGATCCAGGATATGACACATTTTGGTAAGTGTTCTGTAGATGTTTACAGAGAATGTTTACTCTTTTCTTTGTTGTTGATAGCAGAGTGCTATACATGTTGTGCAGGTTAAGTTGATTGACAGTTTTGTTTATGTTGGTCATATCCATAGTGATTTGCTGTCTCCTTTCTGCCCGCAGTTTTTTTGAAAGAGATGAGGAAAATATACAACTTTCATTATGCATTTGCCAGTTTTGCTTTGCCATCTATTGAGTTTCCTTCATGAATAATGAGATTCTAGTATTAGGTATGTAAATATTTAGGATCCTGTATTGTTGTGATAAATTGACTCTTTTGTGATTATGAGAAGTAATATCTCTGGTAATAGTTTTTTGTTCTGCAATCTCTGTGTGATATTAACATGGTCACTCCAGTTTTCTTTGGGTTATTGTTTGTCTACCCTTTTCTATTCCACTTGCTGTGTTTCTGATGAAAATAAAATGATTGTTTTCATCTTGGTTCTCTTCTGCATAATGAATCCTTGTTCACTGGTTCCTGTTTACTGGTTTTAAACTACTGATTGTACTGTATAATTTATCATGTTTATTGTATTGAGAGTCTTTGTTTATCTTGGTGGCTTTCAGCACATTTGGGAAAGTTTTCTCCATTATTTTCCCTTTTTTTTTTTTTGTCCTCCTTCTGTTCAGGGACTCTGTTTTATTTGTTAAGCTGCCTGAATTTTCTCAAGATCTTATTGGTTGTCCATTCAACTTTTGTCAGTTGCTTTCTCTCTAGTTTCATTTTGGGTAATTCTAATGGCACATCTTCAAGTTTGCTTTTTCTTTTACTACAATGTCTCATAGTCTAGTAATATTTTTGTCATTTTTTCATTTCAATCATTATATTTTTCACTTCTAAGAGTTTAGTTTTGATCTTTAAAGATTATAGTGTCACTTCACCTGTTCAGTCATCGTCTTCTTTAACATATGGAAAAGAGTTATAATAACCCATTACTGTTTGTCACTAATTCTGCTATCAGCATCATTTTGGCTCATTATGCCTTATGTTTTCCTTCTTATAGGCAAGTGTGGAAACTTTGGATTTGCTTCTGTGAGTTGTACTATGTTGGATACTGAGTAGTTCCATATTTCAGTGTTCTCAAGCTTGCCTGACTGCTTTCCTCCCTCCCTCCCTTCTTTCTTCCTCTTTCCCTCTCCCCTGTCTCTGCTCCCTGAGTACTGATTATAGGCCTGCAGCATGGTTCCTTGGTGTGATGGTTTGGATGAAAATGGTTCCCATAGACTCATAAGAAGTGGTGCAATTGGAGGTGTGACCTTGTTAGAAAGTGTGTCCTTGTTCGATGAAGTGTGTCACTGGAGGAGGGCTTTGAGGTTTTGAGTGCTCAATCCAGGCCCACTGTCACTCTCTCTTCTTGCAGCCCACTGGTCTGGATGTAAAACGCTCAGTTACCTCTCCTGCACCATGTCTGCTTGTGTGCCATCATGCTTTCTGCCATGAGGATAACAGACTAAACCTCTGAACTGTAAGTTAGTCCCAGTTATATTTTCCTTTATAATAGTTGACATGGTCATGTTGTTTCTTCACAGTAATGGAAACCTTAACTAAAATACTTGGTTCCTTCTAATTCTTTCACATGTTACTAGATGCAGAACACATTTAACCTTTTTCTTATCTCTACTCCTGAGGCAGTTACCTTCTGATATCTTTACCTAACCACCATTCATTATTAGACTTACCACTGTGAGTGATGATGGAACACAAACTCTGTCCATCTCTGCGTAGTCTCCTGACTACATAGTACTGAGCCCAGCTTCTTCTCTGTGGTTCTTTCCTGGGCTCTCATAGTTCACATGTGTGCACCAATTATCATTTAGGTGAAGATTCAAGTTGGACCGACCATCTTTCAAATGCTGAAATCTTTTCTTTGCAGTGTCCTCTTCCTGAGGGTGACACTGAATTTTAGTCACCTTGACTTTGTGGAAGGAAGTCGCAGTTCTACCAAATCAAATCAGTGACACTGTCGGGAGCCACTAAGGTTTGCCTGCTCAGTGTGGAAACCCGGGGACTTTCTCCAGTTGATGAGCTGAGTTTGGATCAAAATTGCTTCCTCAGGGATACTGTCTTTAGCTGTGTAGTGGTCAGCATCTGAAAACCAATGGATCATGTATTTCTTCTTCTCTTCGTTTGATGTAGAAGGTTAAATCTATGCCATGTCCCGTGCTTTGCTTAGAAGAACATCTAAGAGATGTTTTAATTTGTATTTTTATACTGTTTAAGAGTAATTTGTATTATGTTTAAATGGCCTTTTTTTAAATTTTACTTTCCTTCATGTTTTCTCCTGTTTCTATGTTGGGCAGCTGTACCTTTTTCATCTCCAAGTATTCTTTATATGTTATAAAGAATGGCATTCTTTTTTGTTTGTTTTTTGAGACAGAGTTTCTCTGTGTACCCTTGGCTGTCCTGGACTTGCTTTGTAGATTAGGTTGGTCTTGTACTCGCAGAGATCCATCTGCCTCTGCCTCCCTGAGTGCTGGGATTACAGGTGTGGGCCAGAGCACCTGGCTGGCAGTCATATATATATATATATATATATATATATATATATATATATATATATAATATGATATATTAATATATATAATTATATATATAAATACTCTTTCATGTCCTCACTTTGTTCCCAGAGCCATTGGGGAAAACAGTAAGAATAGCCAGCATGAAGTTTCTTAGTAGTTTGTTGAATGAAGTCTTACTTTTAAAATTAGGGAATTTTTCAGAAAACAAGAACATAAGAAAATCTTATATGTTCAGACAAGATTAATTTTATTTACAAACTTTTGACCAATGATCAGCACATTTTACGCTTCCCAAATTGAGGTGTGTGAAGAATAACATTATTTAGGTCTTTATTGATGGATTATTTGGGAGCATGGAGGTGAAACAAATGAATCAGATTCTATTCATCTCAGAATAGAGTTTAATTTGAAGTCAGACTTTCAAGAGATCTCCACACTTGAAGCAAAGGATGCTATCATTATTAACTCCAAGTTGAAAATCAGCATTCCCTGTCATCATATACATAGACAATGGTGCCAGTGGCCTCATCAACCAGAAAAAAGCACATACATTTCCATCTCACCCTCTAATTACTGAAAGGAGACAAAGTGTATAGTTTTTGTTGTTTGTTAACAATTATGGCTGAGATTGACTTGTTGCCAGAGCTTGTTATTTAAATTCATTAGTAAGAAGCATTATCCTTTACCGTAGATGTGTTTAAAATATTCTGTTAACTATATTTCAACAAAATTATTTTTTTTTTGTCATGAGCTTTTAACTTTCTGCATGAATAAGCACTGTTTTTATAATCAGTCTTTTCCATGGCTAGAGGGATAAAATGGACGCCTGGTTGGGGGCTTTTTAAGAAGAGAATTGGTAGCCACAAAGCAGTTCCTGGCTTTCACACTTCTAGCTCCACCCCAGCAGGAAGACAGAGGGTGTAACCTGACTCTCAGAGATTCTGACCCTTTGCATACATATCAGGCCCAGTGAACTACAGGAATCCAGCAGTTCTGACATGATGGCTTCCTTCAGGAGCAGTGCTCAGTAGATTCGGGGGCAGACTCTTCTCGGCAAGGCCTCACTGCCTGCCAGCAGAAGTAACTCTCCTTTCCTGATGAAACCAGGCCAAGATGACTTTTCACACGAAGAAAATGGTTTCACATCTGACAGTCCAGCTTGAGGCTACTTTCACTTAATCAGCACCATCCATCCTCTGCTTTGGAGTTCATTACACTCAGGGCACAAGGGCTGTATCATCTCTCCATCTCCCGCCTAGGCCTCTGCCCTCCCAATCTTCTTCATTCACACTCTCTCCAGCTGGGGCAGGTGATGAAGCCAGGAAGCTGCTAGGCTCCAGGATCCTGGCCTTGCCAACCCCTGCTGAGAGAAGCTATCAATTTTCATTCTTGACAAAACAGAAGGACACAAAATCAAACCCAAAACAAAGGTTGCTTGGAGTTGAAGTCTCTGATCTTGTCATTCTTTGACACCAATACTCTTTAACCCAGGACTCTTTTTCTAAGATTAAACCCAATGACAAAACTTTTCCATTTGTATTAGCGAAGAAAATTTTGCTGCACACAATGCTATTTTCTGGTTTAACTGTAGTGAAAGAACCAACATTTCATGGTTTCTGAAGCTCTTTCTTAGTAATTACTTAATTCTAAAAGTGACATCAGGTTTTCTTGTTCCCACCTGACATGTAAGAATGTCTGATGGCCAGGAAGACAGCGCGGTGGGGAAAGGTGCACAATGATGGCTAACTTTCATTTTGAACTTGACACAACCTAGAGTTGTCTGGGAAGAGAGTCTCGATGAGGAATTGCTGATACTGGATTGGCATGTGGGTATGTCTGTGGGGACTGCCTTAATTGAGTTCATTGATGTGGGAAGACCCAGCCCACTGTGGGTGGCACATTTCCTAGGCAGGAGGTCCCAGATTGTATAAAAGTTCAGCTGAGCAGCAAGCAAACGAAACAAGAAAGAATTCTTGCATTTATTTATCTCTGCTCTTGACTGTGGATGTGTTGCAACTACCTGAAGTTCCTAGCCTGACTTTCCTCCAGTGACTGATTGTAAGCTGGAATTGTACACCAAATCAAACACGTCTCTTAAGTTCACACACACACACACACACACACACACACACACACACCACTAATAAATGAATAGATTTGTAAAAAGCTGTCTTAGCTCAGATAGTTTTGTGGCACAGGTTGGGTAGTAGTCTGGTACTCTTAACCCAACAGGTAATGCTAGTTCTACTACTGGTGCTCTCAGAAACACATTCACATTCAGTGAATGTGTTAATTCACCGAAGACATCCCAGTCTAGTACTCACTTAATTTTTGTGTGTGTTCTACATGTGTGGTTCATCCCTTTCAGATAAAAATTATACAATTTTAAGATATTTGAAAATTTCAGGCTGGGGTGGGGGACTCATCCAGTAAAATACTTTCAATCAAGGGGAGGAAGAGATAGGAAAAACCCTGGGGCTTGCTGGCCAGCCAGTCTGGCTTGCTTGACCAAATTCCTACACAATGACAGGCACTGTCACAAAGAAAATAAGGTGGACAGCACTCAAGAAGTGACAGCTGCAATGTGCTCATGTACACACACACACACACACACACACACACACCACAATATATAAACATAGATATTTAGAAGGGAGTTTGGTAGTAAGTCAGCTTAGTTAAGTAGTAAGTTCCTCCCTTGAGCCATAACCTCACCAGGCCTAAGCTCTAGAGGAGGCTCACAGTGCCACTATGGGTTCTCTTCTGTGCACTTAGAGGATGGTTCATAAACACAGTGCTACAATTACACAGATGGAGACCCCTTTGCTCAGCAAGTTGCCTTTTAATTTGTAGCGTTCACAGCTGGTTAAGACAATTAATGCCCCTTCTCTCCCAGCTGTCTGCATAGCAGCTTCCAGCACTTTGAATGCTAGCCATCAGGGAGGACCTTTCCAGCTCAGTTCCAGTTTACCTTCTATTTAGCAACCAAGGTGTAAGTATGTTCAACAATGCATCTCATCCTCTAGAACTAAGAGACTTTGTGCTTATTTTTAGCTTGATTTTCCTGGAACCTGCAAAACTCTGAGTTTATGAGTTCTAGTCATATCACTTGTTCCCAAACGTACGTAGTTATTGTTTTGGAAATTTTGAGAATGTACAGGTCTCCAGGCTTCGCTATAACATTAGTGACCAAGACTTGTTAGAAGGGCTCACTAGTCACTGGTCATTTGAAAACATTCCTAGTTTACTGAGATCACTAAGCCACGGGTTTAATGCCCATGGATCATGTTTTGGGATGACCTCTTGGGGAACAATCTCTACTTCCCAGTGAGTCTTCTTCAACAACCCTTTGTGAAGAAACCAAAGTAAGCCAGAAGTTAACTGTTGCTGAGAGTCAGTCAGGTGGAAACAATCCTTTCAGAGTTTGTTATGTGTGGAATCTCATGAATCCACTGTGTTGGCCCTATGAAGTAAGGAAAGAAAGCACCAGATGATCACAGTGCAGATTCCTAGGCCTTAACAAATTCATAAAATTGCCTCTTAGTTCATGCTGAAAGAGCCAGTCCTCTTAGCCAGGTGCAGTGGTGCAAGCCTGTAATCCCTGAGGCAGGCGGATCTCTGTGAGTTTGAGGCCAGCCTGGTCTACAAAGTGAGTCCAGATCAGCCAAGGCTACACAGAGAAACACTGTCTCAAAAACAAAAACAAAAACAAAACAAAACCAACCAAACAACCAACGAAACAAACAAACAAACAAACAAACAAACAAAGAGCCAGTGTGATGTTTTGAAAGTGTGCTCCAGAATTCATGTGAGGGAAAGTCCCTGTGCAACAGTGTTGAGAAGTGAAAGCTAAAGTAGAAGCAATAGCATTCATTGTCAACTGGACTGCATTTAGAATCATCTTAGCTGATGTCTGAGAGCATTTCCAAACAAATTATTATTATCATTACGTTTTTTTCTCTGCCTCCATGAGTGCTGAAATCATAGGCTCGAGTTACAGTGCCCAGCTTCCAAACACATTTAACTGAGGAGAGAGAACCTACCCTAAAGGAAGGTGGGTGGAGCCATCTCACGGACTGGGGCTTTCAAACTGAATAGAAAGGGTAAAAAGAAGCCATCTCAATAGTAATAAAAACTGCATGGTATTGGCATAGAAGCAGAAAAGTGGATCAATGGAACTGAATAGAAGACCCAGAAATAAATCCACACACCTATGAATACTTGACTTTTGACAAAGAAGCCAAAACCATTCGATGGAAAAAAGCATCTTCAACAAATGGTGCTGGTCCAACTGGATATCTACATACAGAAAAATGAAAATAGATCCATATTTATCACCCTGCACAAAACTAAAGTCCAAGTGGATCAACAACCTCAATAAAAAACCAGATACACTAAATTGGTTAGAAGAAGAAGTGGGGAAGAGCCTAAAACTCACTGGCACAGGAGACAACTTCCTGAACAGAATACCAACAGCACAGGCTCTAAGATTAACAATCAATAAATGGGACCTCATGAAACTGAAAAGCTTCTGTAAAGCAAAGGACACTGGTATCAGAACAAAATGACAGCCTACAGACTGGAAAAGGATCCTTGCCAACCTTACATCTGAGAGAGGGCTGATATCCAGAATATATAAAGAACTAAAGAAGTTAAAAGGCAATAAATCAAGCAATCCAGTTAAAAAATGAGGTTCGGAGCTAAACAGAGAATTCTCTGTAGAAGAATACAGAATGGTAGAGAAATACTTAAAGAGATGCTCAACATCCTTAGTCATCAGAGAGATGCAAATCAAAATGTCCCTAGAATTTTACCTTACACACATCAGAATGGCTAAGATCAAAAACTGGAGTGACAACACATGCTGGAGAGGTTGTGGAGAAAGGGAACCCTTCTCCTTTGCTGGTGGGAATGTAAACTTGCACAACCACTTTGGAAATCAATCTGGCGCTTTCTCAGACAATTAGAAATAGTGCTTCCTCAAGATCCAGCTATACCACTCCTAGGCATATATCCAAAAGATGCTCAAGTACACAACAAGGACATTTGCTCAACCATGTTTGTAGCAGCTTTATTCATAATAGCCAGAACCTGGAAACAACCC
>NW_026596079.1:24831293-24900858 GCF_907164565.1 Psammomys obesus | reverse complement strand
TTGTGCTTCCTCAAGATCCAGCTATACCACTCCTAGGCATATATCCAAAAGATGCTCAAGTACACAACAAGGACATTTGCTCAACCATGTTTGTAGCAGCTTTATTCATAATAGCCAGAACCTGGAAACAACCCAGATGTCCATCAACGGAGGAATGGATACAGAAATTGTGGCACATTTACACAATGGAATACTACTCAGCAATTAAAAACAAGGAAATCATGAAATTTGCAGGCAAATGGTGGGATCTAGAAAAGATCATCCTGAGTGAGGTATCCTAGGAGCAGAAAGACACACATGGTATTATATACTCACTTATAAGTGGATACTCGACCTATAGGATAAACATACTAAAATTTGTACACCTAAAGAAGATAAACAAGAAAGAGGACCTGGGGTAAGATGATCAATCCTCACTTAGAAAGACAAATGGGATGAACATTGGAAGTAGGATAAAATAAGAAACAGGACCTGGGGTAAGATGATCAATCCTCACTTAGAAAGACAAATGGGATGAACATTGGAAGTAGGATAAAATAAGAAACAGGACAGGAGCCTTCCACAGAGGGTCTCTGAAAGACTCTACCTAGCAGTGTATCAAAGCAGATGCTGATACACTATGGCAGAGTGCAGGGAATCATATGAAAGAAGGGGGAGTTAGTATGACCTGGAGAGGACAGGAGCTCCACAGGACCAAATATATCAGGGCACAGGGGTCTTTTATGAGACTGTTTCTCCAACCAAGGACCATGTATGAATATAACCTGGAACTCCTGCTTGGATGTAGCCCACAGTAGCTCAGTATCCAAGTGAATACCCTAGTAAGGGGAACAGGGACTATTTCTGACATGAAGTCAATGGCTGGCTCTTTGACCTCCCCCCAACCCCCGATGGAGATGGAGGAGAAGCCTTGCTAGGCCACAAAAGAGGACGTTGCAGCCAGTCCTGAAGATACCTGATAAGCTAGGGTCAGATGGAAGGGGAGGAGGACCTCCCCTATCAGTGGACTTGGAAAGGGGCAGGGAGGAGATGAGGGAAGGAGGGTGGGATTGGGAGGGAATGAGGGAGGGGGCTACGGCTGGGATACAAAGTAACTAACCTGTGATTAATATAAAAAAATAAAAATTAAAAAAAAAAGCCATCTAAACACCAGCATTCACCTCCCTGTGCTTTCTGACTGTGAATGCAATGCAGGCACTCCTGTCCTGGCCCTCTTGCCTTCCCACTGAGAGACTGCTTCCCAACCCCCAAAGCAAACAAACCATTCATTAGCATTTTTACCACAACAATGGGGTAAAGTAGCCAGTAAGGATCCAGATTTCCTTTCATATGGAGGACACAGAAACAAGGTGCCATCTTGGAACCAGAGGTGGCACTTGCCAGTATCTTGATCTTGGATCTTGAAGCAACCAGAAATATGGGAAATAACCTTTAGTCCTTCGTAAATTACCCAGCTTCTGGTATTCTATTACAGCATCCCAAAGTGGAGGAAGACAGGTACCATGGAACCATTCACATGGGAAGTACTATTCCCTCTCTCTGCCTCTAGTATCTTCACATGAAAAAAAGTGCAGGGAGAGGTGGGTGACAAATGTCAGGGCTTGAAAGTGGCTTATGACACCTAAGATTTTGGTTTCTCAATTCAGACTTAATTTCATAGAACTTTCTATTTTCTTCCGAAAAGTGCATTTTTAAAAACAAATCTGGAGGACTAGATACAAGTCTACGATGTCAAGATTCAGTTTTCGGGGATGGGCTAAGTAGGGTGACTGTTTCATGAGTCAAGTGGGTCACAGAGAAGAAATACTTCCGCGTAACACAGGAACATGCTAGACCAAGAAGACAAGGAGAAAATAGCCACCTATAGGCAATATCTATAAATAAGAGTATTTATCCTTGTGTGTATATTTTTTCATGAAGGACCCTGTCAGAAGATGAGTTGCAGAAGTCGGTGCTCCCCTCCCATCATGCATGTTCTAGGAGGTAGAATTCAGCTTCATCAGGCTTTCAGTACGTGTCTTTACCCGCAAAGGTATCTTACCGGCCCCGAGTTACTTGTTAATACAGGATCTCGCTGTATATCTGGGTTGACTTTAAACTTGCAGTTCCTGCCTGGTTTAGCCTCCCAGTTCTGGGTGTACAGTCATGTACTAACACACCCACCTTGGAGCTACTTTTCAAGAAATTTTCACATACATGAAGTGTTATATGTGAAACACACATGAGTTGAATGCTTGCTCAAAGAACTCCAGAAGCATGGTGAGAGATTCTGGTCAGAGAATGTTGTCAATCAGCAAAATTGTGTTCCCCCAAGACCATCAAGAGCCCTTTCTCAGAGGATCCATACAGTCCCGATGAGACCTGATAGGCTAGGGTCAGATAGTAGGGGAGGAGGACCTCTCCTATTTGTGGACTAGGGAAGGGACATGGGCAGGGGAAGGGAGGGAGGGTGAGACTGGGAGGAGATAAGGGAGGGGAGTACAGCTGGGATACAAAGTGAATAAATTATAATTAATAATAATAGTAATAGAAAAAAAAAAAAAGAGCCCTTTCTCTCTTATGCATAAGCCACATAGATTCCAGTGCCATTCCTGAAAACTGTGTGGAGCACTTCTTTTTATTCATTCTTCGGAATTTAAAACAGTTTCAGGGTAGGAACAAAAGTGTTGTGTGAGAAAATAAAAACCTCCGGTTGTCCTGGTTAGTGACTAGAAGTCAGGTGACTGAGATACTGGGAGACACTGACAAAATTTTTTTTTCTTTTTACATTTGGAGAGAAAAACGTTGAAGGTGAGGTTAGAACACAGGACAGGAAGCTAAAAAGGAGCTCAGTTTACATGACACAGGGACCAGAATGCTATAGCATAATTACTCTAGATTACACTTTACAAGATGATCCTTGGAGCAAACTTCATACAAGATAGCTTTGGTGTCTGAGGATAAGCCTGTATTACCTTAATGGATTTTTGATGGAATACCAAAATTTGGGAGCAACGGGGCTGTGCTTTAATCAAGAAGTAATTCTCCCTACAACCCATTTTTCATTTTAATGTGCGGTGCAGTGGCTTGCTCATCGCACTTTTCCTCCTTTTTTCTTTTTCATGATCATCTTAAGTATATTTTTCCAAAGAGCAACCGCTGACAGCCCCCAGAGCTCTTGGGCTGAGCTCTTATTCCTGAGAGGATTTCAGGTGATATTGTTCTTAGTATTCTGTCATCTTTCTTACGCTTTCATTTACTTTCTCAGCTGCCAAAATCCCCCCATTTATCTGTCTGCTTCCTCTTGTGTCAGGCCACTCTGAGAGGTAATTTTTCTTCTTGTCGGTTTCCTTATCCCAATGGCCCATTCATTTTCTGCAGCCTCTTTCCCTTCTTCCTCTATCTCCTCTCATGACAGCCTTGCGTGAGCGAAGTTTTAAAGTGTCCAAGAGTTGACAACAGAAGATGGTGATTGGACTAGAATGCAAAGATGAGTTGATTTAACAGCTATGACAGGGTTGCAAAGCAATCATTGCTCTTGGTTGTGAATGGTAGAAACTCAAGTTACCTTAAGGAAAGGGGATAGACTTACTAGAAAATGATTGTAGGGTGCCTATTGTTGTCATGAAACACTGTGACCAAAAGCAACTTGGGGAGAAAAGGGTTTACCTTATACTACCATATTACAGTTTGTTACTGAAGGCCGTCAGGGCAGGAGCTTAAGCAGGGCAGGAATCTGGAGGCAGAAAGTGGTGCAGAGGGCAGGGAGGAATACTGCTTATTGGCCTGTTTAACTTGGTTTCTTACAAAATCCAGAACCCCCAGCCCAGGGATGGCACCACCCACAATGGGCTGGCCCTCCCACATCAATCACTAATTAAGAAAATACCCTAGGATGTGGTCACTTGAGTTTTTGATCTTAGCCATTCTGATGGGTGTAAGGTGGAATCTCAGGGTCGTTTTGATTTGCATTTCCTGATTGACTAAGGATGATGAACATTTTTTAAGTGTTTCTCTGCCATTCGAAATTCCTCTGTTGAGAATTCTCTGTTTAGCTCTATACCTCATTTTTTTTTTTTCCATTGGATTACTTGGTTTGTTGGCGTTTAACTTCATTCTGGAGAGGTTGTGGAGAAAGGGGAACCCTCCTCCATTGCTGGCGGGAATGTAAACTTGTGCAACCACTTTGGAAATCAATCTGGCACTTACTTAGAAAATTAGGAATAGTGTTACCTTAAGATCCAGCTATACCACTCCTGGGCATATATCTGGAAGATGCCTAACTATACAACAAGGACATTTGCTCAACTATATTCAATGCAGCTTTATTCGTAATAACTGGAATCTGGAAACAACCTAGATGTCCCTCAACGGAGGAATGGATACAGAAATTGTGGTACAATTACACAATGGAATACTGCTCAGCAATTAAAAACAAGAAAATCATGAAATTTGCAGGCAAATGGATGGAACTGGAAAAGATCATCTTAAGTGAGGTAACCCAGAAGCAGAAAGACACACATGATATATACTCACTTATAAGTGGATATTAATCATATAATATAGGATAAGCATACTAAAATCTATAGTCTTAAAGAAGCTAAACAACAAGGAGGACCCTAGGGAAGATGCTCAATCCTCATTCAGAAGGGTAAACAGGATATACATCAGAAGTAGGAGAAGACAGGTAACAGGACAGGAGCCTTCCACAGAGGGCCTCTGAAAGACTCTACCTAGCAGGGTATTGAAGCAGATGCTGAGGCTCATAGCCAAACTTTGGGCAGAGTGCAGGGAATCTTATGGAAGAAGGGAGGGGTAGAAAGATCTGCAGGGAACAAGAGCACAACAAGGAGACCAACAGAGCCCAAAAATCTGGGCCCAGGGGTGCCTGAAGAGACTGATGAGAGAAGACCTAGACCTCGTGCCCAGATGTAGCCTATGGGCAGCCCAGTCTTCATGTGGGTTTCGTAGTAAGGGGAGCAGAGGCAGTCACTGGCATGAACTTGGTTGCCTGCTCTTTGATAACCTCCCCCTGGCGAGGTGGCCTTACTAGGGCACAGAGAAAGAGGATACAGGCAATCCTGATGATACCTGATAGGCTAGGGTCAGATAGTAGGGGAGAAGGACCTCCCCTATCAGTGGACTAGGGGAGGAACATAGGGGAGGAAAAAGAAGGGAGGGTAGGACTGGGAGGATATGAGGGAGTGGGCTACAGCTGGGATACAAAATGAATAAATAATAATAATAATAATAATAATGAAAAAAAGAAAATACCCTGGGACTTCCCTATAGCTGGATCTTAGAGGAATATTTTCTCAAATGAAGTTCCCTTTTCTGAGATGAATCTAATTTGTGTCAAGTTGATATGAAAACTAGCTAGCATATGGGGTAAATAGGATGGAAGAAACTGATGGAGGATGGTTATAAACTAACACCAGCATTCCATGCTCCTAGGTCTTCTTGGTATATTAATAACTTCTCTTGTTGCTACAACAAAACAACCAATAAAAGCAGTTTAAGAGAAGAAGGGTTTATTTTGGTTTACAGTTTGAAAGAGTACAGTCCATCATAATGTGGAAGTCATGGCAGCACGAAAGTAAGGTGGCCGGTCACACTGTCTCCACAGTCAGGAAGTACAAAGTGATGAATTCTGGTATTGTGCTTAATTTTTCTTGTTTATTTAGTCTAGGACACCAGCACATGAAATATTGCCTACTGTTTTTAGGAAGTGACTTCCCATCTCAACTAACCTAATCTAGAAAATTTTCTTATATACCTGCCCAGGAACTTTTCTTTTAGGTTATTTTAGACCTTGTCAAGTTGGCAATCATTATTAATCATATACAACGAAATGACTGTAGTTAATATCATCCTGTCCTAACTTTGGCTTGTGTCTGCCTGGTCACTTCTCAGTCTTCCATTGAACAATCATCCCTACCAGCTACATTTACCTTGGTTATACTTCTGGGACCATCCATGACCTTGACTATGGTCCCAAACAGATTTTGTAATGTGTGGAAAATACCACAAAGCCTTATTTACAAATAAAGCAGATATTACTATGCCACTCAAAAATCTCCCACTATGGTAGCTCCCCCAACACTGATGTAATTATGTATTTATCTTTAAAAAAATGTTGTAACCTGAGCTTGGGCACCAAGAGACTTTTTGGAAGCATAAGCCTGCTCTTGGTCTGTCCATTAATACAAGGATTCAAAGTTTTAGTTGGCTTAATGAGCATGATTGTCAATAACAATCTCATGCATATCATTTTTATATAACCTGTTTTTTTTCCACCCAGCCCCTGTTTGTTTCATTCTGTAAGCAGGGTGTCTCTATATACTGGGAAATGTGGCTCTAGCTTTTCTATTCCAGATTTACGTCTTCCAGAATTTAGCATCTCTCCCCCTTGCTCTAGGGAAGTCAGCTGATTGGTTTCACTGGTCATATGAACTCATATGAACTGACACTCTGAGTGTCAGTCAGATCTGAGTCACATAGTGGGATGGAGAGGGGACAGATGTGGCAGTATGCCTTACAACTGTATTGTAACCACGTCCTGGAGAATAGCGGATCTCCACAGGAAAGAATGATGGGGAACTACAGAATATAAACTGTCTTTAAGAATTGTTTTCTTGCAAAACCGTGCGGGAAAATGTCTCTTCCCTTGGTGGTATTGTGAATATCCTGAATTATGATGTAAAGATTACTTTGAGGAGAATTATAGTGTAGAAACTTGCCAAATAGTTTTTGTTTAAAACAGCTGTAGTCTTTTTAAAATGTCTTCATTAATCCCCCTCTGTGAATTTTCATTATAAAAGTGTTTTCCTGTCATATTGTCTATGGACTTGAAGATTACATTTTCTTTGGCCAGTGAAACAAAAATAAACATAACGCAAGGCAGACTTCTGAAGTGTGTTTATGCACTATTCTTCCCACGCACCCCTGCTCTTCAGTCCTTTCAAGCAGTGGTGAGACTGCTCAACTGTAAGTGACATTTTGTGAGGTAGTGTCTGTCATCACTGAAAACCGTCACTCATAAATCAGGTACGAGCACGACACCCTCAACCAACAGGTGACCACAAACATACAAGTGAGGGCTCAGTTGCCATCTTACAGTGAGGCTGGATGGGTATGAATTGAGGGTCTGGAGATTCTTTTAGAGTAGGGATTAAAAAAACCCAAGTAGCAGTCAAAGGAAGGACTAATATATGTGAGATCACACAAGGTGAAGACTGATTTTCACAATGTTGTGTGGGGAGCAGCCACTGGTCATGGAAGTTGTGTATCTTTCCAGGAAACCATGAGAGAGGAGAGGAAAATCAAGTTATGCAATGTTCAACTAGTCAAAATGTGGACAAACATTTGAAAGAACTGTAGCTACAAGATAATGAAAGTATCTGCCTGTCTGATTTGTTTTACTTACAGAATGCCCTTATCCACGTTGTTACAAACGACAGGACAGTACTCTACTGTGTAAACGGACCACAATTTCTTCCCTGTTCACCTGTTCTCGAATACTTAGGCTGATGAAGAGAAAGGCCAGTGACTACATATTGCAGAAAACTGATCACAGAGGAAGCTGCTCTTCACTCTCCACTCTAGCCTAACTTGTCTGTTAGCACTTGCCATGACACCTTCAGCAGCCTAGTGAGGCATTTGAGGCCCCAGTGTTCTTCCTTTGGTTCCAGTTGTCAGTGTGAGACCTTGCTGCAGCCACAGAGGCTCTAGAGTGGCAGCTTGGGTTCCTGGCAGTAAGCTCACACCTAAACAGCACTGGAAACAGCACTGGAAACAGCACGTGCAAGGTCGTTTTACTCAAACAGAAACTTTTCTGGGAATATTTTTCAGCCTTGTATTTTCTGGTTTGTTGTGGTATATGCCCCGTACATCCAGAACAAAAGCTGAATGGGAAATTTATAAAGAGGCCTTATTTGTTGGTGTAACTCACTGTACTATAGGAAGGGGAATGAAGGAAAGAGCCTGCGGCCAACGCTCTCCTATGTCTGAGTTCATTCTGTGCTCACGATGATGTTTGCTTTGGGTCGTTATATTTAGGCTTTCACCTACACCCAGCTCCTCACATCCATGCCTTTCCCTGGGAAACCCCTCCCTCTTATGTTCTATTCTCTGCCTGTAAAGATGAAGTTATGCTCTTTACGGTCCAGTTGAAACTAGTCCTGCTTCTAGCATTCTTAGAAAGTATGATCATATGCTTCCAGCACCTAGCACAGCATCTTCTACTAAGCAGATGTCTAGTTAAAATATTCCCTTTCTCCAATAGGAAATATTTTGGAGAACAACTGTGCCAGAGTATGAGAGTATTTGTGGAAGTTGCTTCTGCTGGAATCCCTTTAAGAAAATCCTTAGTCTCCAAGTGGGGTCCCTAATAAGGAAAGCAGCTTTCTCTGGCATGAACTCAGTGGCAGGCTCTCTGATCACCTCCCCCTGCGGGGTGCACCCAGGCCAGGCCATAGAGGAAGACAATGCAACTAGTCCTCTTGAGACCTGATAGGGTAGGGTCAAATAAAAGGGGAGGAGGACCTCCCCTATCAGTGGACTAGGGGAGGAGCATACGGGAAGAAGAGGGAGTGAGTGTGGGATGAGATAAGGGAGGGGTCCACAGCCCGGATACAAATTGGATAAATTGTAATAAATGATAATCATAAAAAAAGATTAAAAAAAAAAAAAAAAGAAAACCCTGAAATGAGCCAGGTGGTGGTATAAATCCTGTACTTGGAAGGTAGAGGCAGTAGACCTCTGGGGTTGAGGCCACTCAGGTGTACATTGTGAGTTCCAGGACAGGCAAGGTTAGACAGAGATACCTGTCTCTCAAAAAAAACCGAACAACAAAAACCAACCAACCAAAATCCTTAAATGCTGAAATTCTCTCAAGTCTTTTATGTTCCTTATGTTTATAATACCTTCTCTGCCCATCACCGGTCTGAGAAAACACCTTTACTATGTCTTCACCTTACCTTGCTGGAACTGACTGCCACATGAAGGCCTAAAATTGCCGTTCCCTGATAAGGCATTCTCCTTGCTGGGGAAGCCTCATCCTTATCCTAACGACATTTGTGGAGTGTTCTAGATTGCAAAGTTTGTGCAGTACCTGTGGCCTGTGAAGCAGCTAGTGGGCTGTGGCTCCCATGGGTTTCACACCAATGGTGGGTGCTTTCCTTGTGTTATGTTAGTACCACAAATGCGGTAAATTTTCTAAGATCGCAAGACTTAAGGTGTTCATCATGGTTTTCTGGGTAGAGGGAGAAGCAACACTGAACTCACTTGACTTCATTCTTACTTGAAGAGCCGAAATGTTCTATTGCTGTTGATATTCACCTATTGGTACCCTTCCTCACTCATGCTCATAGCACTTAGGGCACTGTCAGCAGCTGGGACAATCAGAAAGGGACACGAAAACCCCTTTGACCATGTATTTTCTGGAAATAACACGGTACCAGTTGCTCATCTTGGCAAGCCTCATTGCATCTTTGAATTGTATGGGAATTCCCCCACAGCAGCTGTTGGCCCAATGAGAGAGAATGGATTAGTCCTGGAGCATCATTAAGGGCTGATCAGAGGACACATGCTCCCCAGCTGGAGCTCTGACCAGTGGGCCAGGCACTTGAAATGGCAATCTCACCTAGGAATTGTCTGCCTCAGTATCACGGGAGTGCCTGGTCCAATCCTGGAACAACCCTTAGGATTATAAGACCCACTACCTTCCATGTGTGTCATTCGATTACAAACACATGGAATCCCTGTGCTGTTTGGTTTTGGAGATTTGAAATGAGATTTTCTCTCTAGGTTTACATTTAAGTCTTGCTTGCGAATGTTTGTACAACAGTTAACAGGGTCATAGTGTGTGTGTAATATAAAAGTAAATACATGGTATGCATGTATGACTGCAAACATATGTCCAGTATTTGGCAGGGTCATTAAGAGTACACTCATTATATAAACTTTTAGCACGAAGTCGTGTCACTCACTTGTCCTTTGGGTCTGAAGAATAAAACAAAGGCCATGGAAGAAATGAAGGCAGCCAGCCTGTGCCATCTGAAGCCAACTCAGTAGAAACTCCAGGCGGCCATGCTTTAATGAAAATTTTTTTCACAGAGAAAAGGCTTGAGCTGATCGGATGGGTGCATACACCTGAAACTCTAGCACTTTGAGAGCCTGCGGCAGGATGGCTGTTGGAGGATATTTGATCCCATTGCGAACCCCAAGATTTTGAACTATAAAAACCTGTAGGGAGGAGATGAGGGAGGGAGGGTGGGATTGGGAGGGAATGAGGGAGCGGGATACAGAGTTAATAAAATGCAACAAAATAATAAAAAATAAAAAAGAATATGTTGTATGAAAAATATTTTCAATAAATAAAAATAAAATATGGTTTAAACTGAGGAAAAAAAAACCTGTTTCCAGTTGTGGGGTGGCTCAGCCCTAGCACACACCTTTAATCCAAGAACTTTCTGTATTCAAGAGCTAAATAAAGTTAAGCCTTGGTCAAAAGGCAGAGCAAGAAAACCAGCTGACAGTGATGAGGTAGAAAGGAGGGACATTGAGAGGATATTTAAGGCAGTGTGGAGAAGGGGCTTCGATTTTTAGCTTTGGCCTTTTTCCTTCTGGAATGTCAGATGAGTAGGAAGGTCAGGTGGGTGCTTTCTCAGCCTCTCTGAGCTACTTTTTTTTAACCCAGCATCTGGCTCCTGAATCCTTATTGGTAAAATCTAACAATTGGGATTTTGGTTTTTAAAAACAACAGAGGGCCCAGAGGTTGAGAGCTCAGTCTGGGCTACACAGTTGAGACCTTGTCACAAACAGAACAAACACACATACAGACACATCATGAGGCCTAAGGTATAGGTCTGTCTGCAGAGGTGTGGCTTACATGGCATTGAAAACAATTGCGAATTGGTCTCTGTAGGGTCCTCTGAGCCCACATTTTTTGGCTTTGTTCTTGTGGAGCTCCTGTCCTCTTCAGGTCTTTCATCAACCAAGGACCATGCAGGGAGAGGACCTAGATACCTTGCTCAGATGTAGATCATATGCAGCTCAGTCTCCAAGTGGGTTCCTTAGTAAGGGGAGCAGGGGCTATCTCTCACATGGACTCAGTGGGTCTCTGATCACCTCCCCCTGTGTGCGTGTGTGTGGGCAGCCTTCCTAGGCCATAGAGGAAGAGGATGCAGCCAGCCCTGATAGACTAGTGTCAGATAGTAGGGGAGGAGGACCTCCCCTATCAGTGGACTAGGGGAGGGTCATAGGAGAGAAGAGGAAGGGAGGGTGGGACCGGGAAATGAAGAAGGGGGCTACAGCTGGGATACAAAGTGGATAAATTGCAATAAATAATAAATCAATAAAAAAAAAAAACAATTGCAATCATTAATGTTTAAAAGTTGGGAGTGTTTGTTTTATTGGCCAAAAATAAACTGCTTGTTATGGTGTAACATTTTAATACAACACATAATGATCATAGTAACACACAGAATGATCATCGTAACTGGTATGTCCACCTTAGACATGGAACTTTTAATTTAGAACATTCAATAGCCTGTCTTCCGTTTATTTCAACTATCCAATTAATTGCTGTCAACTCTCTCTAATCCTCCTCCATCTCAGTGTCCCCAGACTGGGTCACACCTGAAGTCCTCTACTTTGAGATCAACCTTATGGCTTCCATGTCTGTGTCTGACTTTAATTATATATAATTTATTATGTATCTTGGAAATTTCATACAACATATATTCACACCTTCCCCAACTCCTCCCAGATCCGTCCCTACCTTGCTGTATCTATCCCAACTTCATACCCACTTTTCTTAATATCCTATCGACTCCCAATTTGTGCTGGCCATGTGCTCCTGCATATAGAGTCACCCAACGAAGTATGGTCCACGTATCAGGAGCCACACCCTCTAAGAAAACTGATTCTTTCTCTAGAAGCTATCAGCTAGCTGTAGTTTTTCAGTTAGGTGTGAGGGCTTATGAATCCCTTCTTACTCTGTGCTTAAATGTTGACTGGGTTGATCTTATTCAGGTCCAGTGCAACATGCCGACTTACGTCACTCAGTTCCATCCACACTGCTTCACGACAAGATTTCACCTTTTATGGTTCAATATTCCATCATGTATACATACCATATTTCTCATTTGTACATTTACCTGTCAATGGACACTTATAGGTTGTTACCATCTTTGGCTATTATGAACAGATATGCTATTGCTGGCATCTCTTAATACACGGATTTCAGCTCTTTGCACCTTCAGCTTTCTAAATAACTGGTATTGGTTACATAGTGGGTATGGTGTTTTGAATTTGAAGTGTCTTCCCTAAAACTCTGGCTTTCCTGCTGTTTGGTGGTTTTGGGTGACTGCACAATCTCTGGGAAACACGGGTTGGCTGGCACAAGCTTACTCACTTCTTCAGGGAGACTGTCAGCATGAGCAGCTCTGGATGCTGTGCCTAGCCCACCATAATGGGTTGGAGCCTCTGAAAACACGAGGACAAAAACCTTTCCATACTTACTTCCGCCTGGCATTTCATAGAAATAAAAAAGTAAAACAAAAGGATCCCTTTCCTATCTTTCTTGGGCTTCTTTCGATAACTCCTGAATGTAGCAATGCTGTTTTAGAAATCCTTCATCAGATTTGCCCACCTTACTCTTCTTACTGCAAGCCTAGCCACTGCCTGGCCCACTGCTGCACTCTTCCTGAGATCGTCTCATCAGAGAGAACCAACACCTCAATAAACAATTTCACCTGGGTCTAGCTTGGTGAATCAGTTGAACTGAAATTACTTACAGGAGGAGCTGTAATCCTGAGTTTCTGTCCCCGGCAACTCCTCAGAAGAGGGACAATGAAAACAAGGGGATATCAGTGAGTGATTTTGTGTGTTCATGCTGACTTCCAGAAGGCAATGCTGTATGCTCAAGAACAAGTCCCACAACATCCATTTTATGTACCTATGACAGCAGGAATGGACAACAAAACCCACAAAACGAGCAGATGTTTGTTGGGCAATGTGTTCTTTTAAGTAATGCTTCTTTTCACAATAGCAAGGACTAGGAATCAACCTTACTGTCCACCAATGGATGAAAGGACAAAGAAACGTTGACTTGTAACAAGGGACGAAATTCTGATTGTGGCAGGGCAGGATGAATGTTCCTACAGGACCAATGTGCCTGGAAGAGACTAAGTGAAATATAGTACGCACAAGTCAAACAATTGCAGATTTCTCGTGAAATGAAGAGAGCTGGATCTCCCAGAAATATAAGTTACCAGGGACTGGAGGTGGGGGAATTCATAAGATTCATTAAAAGCTATGACTACATTAAGTTGTGGTGTTCTACTACAGACGGATGTCCACAGTCAATTACATCAGTACTTGAAAATGGCTGGGTTTTAAATGGTCTCACTACAGAAAAGCAGTAAATGTGGATATCCTAGAAATCCCGATTTTATTACAAAATATATTCACAGGCAGAAATGGCATACTCTAGCCCATAATCACCAGTATCTTTTAAAATAGCCCCAAGCTTCCCACCCTCCCACCTGTTTTAAGGATCTATTCTGCCTTGCTAGTTGACTATGGCATAAGGTGGCTCAGGTTGTGGAGACAGAACATGCGGTTCCTACTAAAGCCATGGGGCCACCACGCCTAGGGATTCCTTCATAAACTTAAGGAACATGGAGTCTAGTTTTTAGAGATCAACTTTCATTCTTCATATAGAACTTTAACACCATTTACTTTTGGCACTTTAAATTGAATGAACAAGAAAGATTAGAAAGATGTTGCTCTATTCCCCAGTGCATTGTAGGTACGTGTAACTACTGCTTCACGAACTGTACAGTTATGTCTTGCTATACAAATTTATTGATCAAGAGCTTTAATATGATATCCTCATTAAAAACAAAACTAGTTTCAACTAGCTGTTTTTTCAAGATAGGGTTTCTCTGTGTATCCATGGCTGTCCTGGAACTCCTGTAGACTAGGCTGGCCTTGATCTCATAGAGATCCATCTGCCTCTGCCTCTTAAGTGCTGGAATTAAGGCACGTACCACCTTCTGGCCTTAAGAGTCGTAATTTGAGAGACTCCAGCTGATCCTTTCAGGCTTTTATATGGTGTGGGTGGTCAACCTGCCTGTGGGGTAGGATTTTATTACAGGTGACTCTAAAGGACCAATCCTGACAATTCTCAGAGTTTGGGATATTTTACATATATTTAGCATTATATAGTCAAACTGATGGAAGATTTTGAAAAGATCTTAATTTGAAACTGCTTCAAGTACTGCCAGTTATTTGTTTCCCGGGAGCCTAAAGAGCATTCAACCAGAAAGCCTGACCTAGAGTGACAGAGGGTGTGGATCAGCACAATTTCCCCTGAGGAATTTACCCTCAGCTGAAATCTGAAAGGTAAGCAGTGTTTACTGCTACATAAGCAGTCCACACTGCAAACAACGAAGGCAATATGCTCAAAGGAGGGATTCCTAGTAGACAGTTTTAGTCTCTCTAGCCTCAACACTCTACCATCATCAGTCCTGAAAATAGAATATTAAAAACAAAAAGAGTGAGTTCCTTGTTTTAAACATTTTCACAAGAGCTACCATCTATTGAATACCTAGTTTTAGATACTTCACTATTCTTTATGTCATGTGATTTTCAAGACTTTAAGACCAAATTCTGTAATTGAGAAAAGCAAGACCCAAGACCACACTACCGTTAAAAGGCAGAGTAAAGTTTCAAGTCCTGGTCCATTTTGACTGCATAGATCAAGCTTTCTTTCTTAAATTCAAGTCATGGTGGTACTATTCCAAGAACTACTCTCAATTATACTGTGAAAGCATCAGTATTACTCCAAGACTGTGGCAGAAGACCCACATGCTTTTTTTAGAGCTCCCTCCATTCACTCAATTATCACCAAATACAAAGCAAGAAGCCAGAGTCCACTGTGTAGGGCACAGGTCCATCTAGCCAGTCTGTCTTAAGGTTCACTGGGTGTGTGAGCGAAATGGACAGCACACACAATCTGAATCTTACCACCTTCTGCTCCATCTATTATCTTTACAGTTCCAGCTATACTGGCTTTTATCTGTCTGTGGGTCTCCCTTCCTCAATACTTGACCCATAACTAATACCCACCCCCAGGTCTAAATCTTCAAATCTTTTATTGCCCACAAAGTCATCTTCTCCGAAGCTTATTGACTGCCCAACACACTGCAGCCTTCCCTATTGTGGCTTCGGCTTCCTGTGACTTGTCTCCTGTCAGAATGTAAGCTCCAGGAAGGCACAAAGACTTGTGTGTACAGACTCCGAGCACTTGCTGAGGGCTAGAACTACCTTAAGACAGTGATGCCTTTCCACACCAGCTGTCAGATAATGGTCACTGTTATTCACGTGACTACTGAACATAAAAAAAATTCACTTTATTAGCATGGATTATTCTTGGTAAAGTAAGTGAAATATTTGGCCACGTTAATTTTTTCAGTCAGCGCTTCTTCTGGGATATACCACCAACTGAGTATATTCCAAAATGTACAGCTTAAAACACAACTTTTATTAGAAAAGTTATACATAACAGCATCAACTATTTTTAAGAACAATATTAAACCCAATAAGCGACAAAAACCAGACTAACAAAATGTGTAACAAGAAACTAATGACCTTTCTATAATCAAACATTCAATTATCTACAATGTCTTTTTACAAAGGGGCTGTCCATGGTTTACAGGCACGTTGTACTGAAAATAAAACTGCAAGATCAATTTTATACAATTATCATTCGAGAAACTGAATCATTAAAATAGTAATTACGAGTTCACAAATTTAAAATATTTCACATAATTTTAAATTACTGGGTATACATGGAAGTCTTAGTTTTAAAACTGATTTCCCCCCCATAAAAGTGCCAACACTTAAGCTAGAACTTTCAACATAATTGCCCTTCAAAGTGAAGACATGTTTTGATATTCATATAGTCACATAATTTCTGGTGCTATCTGGTCTGTTAATAATAAAGCCTTTATCTGGATGTTTTTCTCCATTTAAATTACAGGAAACTGATACAGGGTTACAGTTGCAAAGCTATTAAAATATTTTCAAATATAGGAGTGTGCAGTCTTGGAAAGAGATCAGTACTAACATTTATAATAAATATCAGAGAAGCCATTAGTTTTTACAGCGCTGTTTGCTTAAAGGAAAGTCAACCTGGTGCAGGTTCTCATCGGTCTTGCCCTTTGGCAGGCAGGAGGAATTTTAATTTTCATGATCTCATTCCTCAAGCAAACATCCGAACATCTTGAGAAAGTGACCTGCAGCCCCTGGAGAATCACGCCACTGTAGGAGTCACTGATCATTCTGAGCTGCGCTAGTGCCAGGTTCCTAAGACTCACGGAATGATTTCAGAACAGAATAGTTAAAGAGGATCAGCCACAACGCAAATTCACAAATTCTTGCTCATTATGGAATTACTTTAAAACATGATCAAGAAGACAACCATGGTGCTTCACGCACTATCCCTGGGCACAGTGGTTAACCAGACTGCTGGTGTCACTGACGGGAAGACATTTTCCTCTTCCTGTCAGTGACTCAAACCACAGTTCTTAAAGTGTCAGGCATTTTCCTAGGCAGGTTTTCCATCTCAACATAGTAATGGAAAAAGTAACATGAAAATGGGGACTTCTGACTGTTACTCCATATTACATGCACCAATATTGCACACATCTGTTCTGAACTGTTAAAAAGTCTTCTGTGTTCTTGGGGTACTGTCTTCTCCAGGAATACAAACCCGACCCAAACACGCAGTTTCCCTTAAAAGATGGTGGACAAATTAGAAACAGTGGGGGGAAAATGAAAAAAGAAAAGGCAAAGATTTTGTACAAACAAAAATCTAAAAACTTCCTTAAAGGGTTTTGGTGCCCTACACACGGGGGCAATTTGTACGTCCTAGTGAGTAAACACTAGTTCTAGCATGTCTAGCTCCTCAGATAATATGGAACCTTGGTCCAGGTGTTGCAATGATGTCACTGTACGGCTCTTCCTGTGTGAGCTCGATGGCTTGCTGCTTTTTAAGAACCAAAAAGCTGTAGAACTTTGCTGCCGCCTGCTTTCTGTTTGTGTTTCGACACAGCTCAAGCAAACTGATGGATTCTGCTCCAGTTTTAGCAAGAGCTCGCTGAAATTAAAGCAAAGCAGATGATAAAGTAGTAAGTGGATGATGAGATTCTGGTAAAAGTAAAGTGAATTCAGCTGGAGCTGGGACAGGACATTCATGTAGTCATATAAGTAGTTCTTATGTTAACTATTTAATAAGGGCAAGGGCCACAACATGCCTTTTCTAAAGGCAAAAGTCCAAGAGGTAAGCAAAGTTGCTACAATATAGACGTGGGACAGCAAAACAAATGCTAAAACAAAACCAAAATTAGAGCAGCCCCCATTCAGACGCCAAACCCTAACTATCAACCATTCCTTCAATCTACTGTAGGAAATCCCATTTGCCAGGCATTTCATGCGTGCTCAAGCTTCATCTGTGTCTAGGACACTGAGGCTCAGTGTTACTGACATTTGGCACCCTATGACTTAGCACATTAGTTTGCACATAAGTCTCTAGCACAGCTTCAAGGGTCTGTTTTTCAGAATAACTACTAACTATGTACCCTAGATGCTTTCTAGGTTTACTCTATGGATTATCAATTCACGTATGTAATTAAGATCCTTCAAACAATGTAGCCCTGGAGAAATTTCCACAAAGGTATGCTTCTAGGTTGTAAGAGGTCTTGCTTTCAGGGGAAGGGCTTTCAGTAGACTACGCATACCTGAAGACCATGAAGCATCTGCTGAGTCCTTTTGTTCCACCTCCTCTCTTCTTGATCCTGATCACCCCCTGAAGCATCTTCGTCCTAAATGAATGAGCACCAGAAGTTGAAAAGACTGCCCTACTGATGACTACTTCTCTATATCCAGAAAGCTTTTGACTAACACTGTCTGACTTATCTACAGAAAATTACAATCTTGCTGCTTCAAATCATTTGCCCTCTGCTATGAACTTTGAAACTTGTCTCCTGATCAAAAAGGAAAGTCCTTGAAAGCAAACATTTGAATATGATGTTTACATAGATGTGGTTTACACAGTACAGGACATGAATTATTGCAGGTCCTATTTAAGAACCTTGTGCCAGGACTCAAACCACATTAAGTACAATGTTTCTTTCAAATACACATAGCTGTAATATAACAAAGCAAAAGAGATTAAATAATCCCACACCATAATGGTCACCAATGAATGACACCAATCTAGATACTGGGGAAGGTTAATTAACATTGGATGTTTACTTTATAGTATGATTCTCTAGGTTGTCATCACTTACCAATACCAAAAAGCCTGCATAGTATCTGAGTAACTCAGATTATTTATATATTAAAAGATGCACACCATTAATTATTAATAAATACTTTATTTTATCCTAGCTGTCCAAATGGTTTTCTGAACCCTAAATGGGTGTGGGCCAGGAACTGCCATGCTCCCCAGATACACTGGCATTAGACACCATGCTTTAAGAAGCTAGTGATCAGCAACTTTACCTAGAACAGGAATTGTGCTTTGATACTGATTCATGGGGCTGGAGAGGTGGCTCAGTGGTTAAGTGCACTGGCTGTTCTTTTCCCAGCACCCACATTGCCACTCACAACTGTCTGTAACTTCAATTCCAGGGAATCCAACATTTTCACACAGACATATATGCAGGCAAAACACCAATGCACATAAAAATATACTGATTTATTATAAAATCTGAGATCATGGCATAAAATAACAGATTGGGAAACTAAATTTTAGTTTTAAAATAGTGTAACATTACACCAAAGAAAAATACCTACTTCTGTCACTGACATAAAAATAAACTAGAAACATGAGTGGCTGTTAATAAAAGAGTAGTCGGGCTAGAGAGATGGCTCAGAGGTTAAGAGCAATGACTGCTCTTCCAGAGGTCCTGAGTTCAATTCCCAGCAACCACATGGTGGCTCACAACCATCTATAATGAGATCTGGTGCCCTCTTCTGGTGTGCAGGTGTACATGCTGGCAGAGTTATGTATATATAATAAAGAAATAAATGTTAAAAAAATAAAAATAAAAGAGTAGTCAATGTATAAACAACAGTCTTGAGAAGAAATTATAACAACTTCATTTAATTATCTGGAAAACATTTTAGAAGCAAACACTTAAGACACATAAATGAAAAAACATCAAATGAAGAGTTAATTAAGTTATACTACCTCAATGATCCAGAAATAAGCAAGATGAAAACTTTAGAAAGAACCTTAACACATATTCTAGGGAAAAAAAAGGGAAGCCATGTCTAAAGCATCTTTATTCTGTGGAAAGTTAACATCTTTTCAGGCTTCCACTCACTAGAGCTAGGTCTTACTCTGGTCTAATTAAAACAAAACCAAAACTCACAAATGGAGTATGCCTGGCTATTTGGTTTCCAGGTCACACTGAGAAGGTTATACAAGAGGCTGGCTTTAATAGCAGTAAGAATCAACTATTGACCACACCATGATAAAATGCAACTGTAAGAAATTTAGAAGTCTCTAAGGGCATTCCCCTATCTTTCCTCTGAGGGAAACTCGGAATTACAGCATAGCACAAAATCTGATGCTTCATGACACTAAGAATTGAGTTCAATTTTCATCCTATCTGAGCATTTTCCATTGTGCCTATGCCTAACATTAACTGGCTTAGCTCAAACACGAAAAGCCAACAATCCTTGTTTAACTGGGTATGGAAATGTAATCACTGAAGACCTTTACAGTTTTCTTACCTCCTCCTCTTCTTCCTCCTCCTTCTCCTTCTCTTTTTCCTTCTCCTTTTCTGGCAGAAGCTCTAATTCTGGTATCAGCTGACAGATATTTGGAGGCTCTTCTGGGGGAAGTTCTACTGGTGGTATTTCCATTTGCTCTACCTGCTGAGGCTTAAAGAATTAAAGAAGGCAAATCAAGATGCAGGTTTTAATGGTAGCTTCTTTTAAAATATAGTATCAGGTCAACTACTAAAGATATGACAATAACTTACTATCTATCCTACAATCTTTCAGAAAAAGCTTTGGACTCAGCAGCAGGCAACATGGAAAAGGACATGCTTTCCAAGTCTGTTTGTACTACCTTCTTTTTAAGATTAAGATAAATATTCAAGAACCGTAAAGAGTCTTATGAGAGCAGTGCTGCAGTCACTGGTCTATGATCTGTCCAGATTTCTGCACTCAAGGACTCTTACCGACTCTTACTGTCCTTTTCAGCACAGGGCACTGAGAAAGTTTTCAAGGCTAGCAACAGGCTGTCCTGTCAATAGTTTTTTATGATGACTGAAATAGGAGCCAATGCTACCAAAGGCCTGCATTCCCCTCAAATTAATGTATTCCACAGACTTAAAACTGGAAGCCTTAAACCAGATGCTCTGATTTCATTCCTAGCTAGTATTTCTATTCTAGCAGGACTTCATGATAGCCAAAGTATGCAGTAGTCAGCTATTAATTCATCAGTTTTCAGTTCTTTAAGTATGTATCTATCAATCAATTAAAAGCCTGCCCAGTACTCGAGAGATGTAGGGATTTTTGAATAAACCAGCACAGGTTCAGAGCCACTGACGTCACACTATGGTTACTCATTTTGGACCACTCTGAAGCAAGACCATTCACAAAGAGCCAAGAGGTCTCTGCTGAGTTCATTAACATCCTTTCCCACACAAGAGAAAAAGACTTTGTTCCTAAATTTCAGTGGTGTTCTTCTGGATCCATTTCTTACCATTTTCTGCCTAAACCCAGACAGTCCTAAATCAGAACTCCTTAAATACCTCTTGCAACTAACTGTGTGACCATCTCCCAATGTTTTCTTTACTTACAGGTACCACAGGCTCTGGGTCAATTTGTCCAGCTTTCCGCTTAACTCCCTGAGGGGGTGGTGGGGGCATGGCTGACTCATCTATGTTTGTTCTGCTGGCCTCCATCACTGAGTCCTGGAGGCGGCTTGGCTCTTCTATAATGGGCTCATCTGCAATCATCAGGAAAAAAGAACTTACTTTTCAACAATATTTCAGAACAATTTGCTTTTAAAATTAGTACATTAAGACAAAGACATAGTTACTTTCCTTAATGAAGAAACCCAGTAAAGATTATTGAGGCTGTATCAATGCAGGTAGAGGGAGAAGTATTAAAAGTGGCCCCCACCCCAGTCCTGTGCAGATACCCTTTTAATTATCAACTCAACAGAGGCCTACAACTTTCTGAGGATGAGTTTCCAAACGCATCTCCATGCCCTAAATCGAGCACAGCCTTCCTCCTACACCACTGTTGCTCTGACAGCACAAAACTGTAAGGCACTCTCCCAGCAGAACTGACCGATGACTTCACGCTGCTGCTGCTGCTGCTGCTGCTGCTGCTGTTGTTGCTGCTGCTGCTGCTGTTGTTGCTGCTGCTGCTGCTCCTCTCTGGGAACTTCTGGATTCTCAAACTCTTTAAGGAACTCATCCAAATTATCTGCCTCTCCTCCTTTCCTTCTTTTCCTAAGGTCTTCTGGTACAAGTGGAGTAAGGCAGCGTGTAAAGAGCTATCAAAACATAAGCAGAGCATCAACTATAAAACCATACCAACTGAAGACTCATTAACATTTGTATTCTCTAGTCTCATTAAGGAATGTTTTAATACAGTTTGTAATCAGTAACCAGGATGTGCACATTTTAGTATTTTTTACTTTACGCTCTCATATTTCACTGGAAAAAGTGTTCAAATTATAATTACAGCGATTTTAGAAAGTTGAAAACAACTGTATCTATTAAGTGTCAAGGTTTCAAATTTACTTGCCTGCAGTTATTTTCACTAATAAATTGAACATGCCAACTGTCACAATACTCAATAGTTTCTGCTTTTCTTCACATAACTACTATGTGAGATTTTTACATATCACCAAACAACATATTCTTAACAAGCAAGCAAAATCTTATGATTTCATGAATGAAGAGGACCTCACATTTTAAATGATAAACAGCAATGTTATGAACATAGTCCCAGAAGTGGTTTTCCACCAAATTTTAAATTTCTACCTAGGGAGGGAAAATGAACCTACTAACTTAAAGACTAAAAATTTTTTACTAGCCTTCATCCATTATATAAAAATGGGGTTTATTATGACACTTTAATATATTAATGAGCTAGTCGTTTTATTTTCAAGTACGACTTTTTTTTCCTGTGAGCCAAGTGCAGTTACGTTTACTTAGTGATTCATATGTGAGCATGGGTGAGGAGTTAGTCATACAAACAGGCACATTACCAGTGTCCGTGCCACTGAAGAAAAGCCTCCATTTAAAGTGTAAATGTTTTACAGGCTTTCTTCAAACCTGTCTGACAGTGTTTCCAATAAACAGCAGCACGTCATTATCTTGGTGCTCGAGTATCGTGAAGAAAAATCAACTGCTTCTCTGCACATTTCAGATTATAAGAGTCATAGCCTAACAGCACCATTTCAAGCAGCAAGTGCCACACAAACTTATTTTGCAGTAGTTTGGAACTCAAATGAGCGGAAAACTGCACATTAGTATGTGTTTGAGGGTGTGTATGTGGGACATTACCATAAAGCCAGAATTCTACGGCAGGATAAACAGAACAGAAAGCCAAGGATATTACTGTTAATAATAGCATTCTACACCTGGAAAAACATATCCCATTAATACTTGGGCATGGCTGTACTCAGCATATTGTGATGTACCTTAGAAAAGTGTGACACAACTGAAGAGTACCTGATTAACAGTGATTTAAACAAAGGTTTTCAAAATTAATGTTTCTAGAAGACAAAATGCACACAAAATATAAACGGCCTATGGTACTACCTTCAGTAGTCTGTTATTCCATAAAGGCTGTGCAGGTAAGGAGAAAAGCTTTTCCACTCCTCCTGTCTCTTTCCACATCATCAGCTTCTTGGTGGGTGGGGCCAGGTCCAAAGTTGTAACAATATCAGAATAATCACTAAGTTGGGCTCTAATTGTCTTACTATCCAATTCTTTGACACTGTCAACAATCAGCTTCCTCTTCCTCTTGGCTTTTGTTTCTTTGACTAGAATAAAAGAATATAAGGTCACTTTCCCGAGAGGCCAGCCTGGAACATTCTCTTCCTCTTGGCCTGGTTGGTATCATCTGCCTTTCTAGACACAGATCCTAGAGGCATCCTTCATTTCCCATGAAGACAGTATGTCTTAAGTGATATTTTTCAAACATTATTTACAACAGAGATATTCAACAGAAATTTGCTGAATGAGTAAGTTAGTTCTTAGATTTTTATCATAATAGTACACACACCACACCTATGAGACATGAACTGGTGTTCTAAGTTCTGACACTCTTTTCTTTTGAAAATTTGCATATTTATTTATTTTAAAATCTTTGATTTTTGAGACTATAATTACACCATTTCCCCTTCACTGTCCTCATGTGCTTCCCTCTTCAATTTAAATTCCTAACTTTTATTTGCTACTGCACGTTTGTATGTGTGCATGGCCACAGAAGTATAACCTTCTTACTCCATATAATGTTACCTGTATTTATGCATCTATTTTCAGGGCTGACCGCCTCGGAGTGAATAGCCAAGCTCTGACAATCTTTTTTGTTTTGGAGACAGGGTCCTCCCCTGACTAGCAGGGAACTTGATATGTAGAACAGCCTAGCCCAAAACTCAGAGGATCTACCTGCTTCTGCCTCCCAGGTGCTGAGATTAGTGGCATGTGTCAGCAGACTGAGCAGTTCTAACAGTTTTAACTGTGACTATGAAAAGAAACTAACAAAATGAAAAAATATTTTGTTTGAAATAGACCACCTACTTATAGGAGCTGTAAAATGCTCAGGGTCTAGCATAGCCTGTGTTGCCTAGAAATGGTCCCAGTACTATAGCTTTTATTGCACAAGTTATGATTCATAAACAACAGCAGTATAGAGCTGCTTGATATAGGGTTGAAGAAGCGCAGGACAAGTCAGAGCGCCTAGAAACACCATGGCATACCTTACCTATTCGTTTTTAGTCTATACCAAGAAAGAAAGGACACTACTCAAATCTTCACAGAAACTTCTGGGATTAAGTCAAGCTCACGGTCATACGCTACAGGGTATGTTTCATAATAAAACATTCACAAGATTAAATAACACAAACAGATACCATATTGTGGGTCTCTAACTGTTTTCCAGCTATAGTTCTCTCCCTTCTCCCAAAGTAAAATATCATTCTTAGTGACTAGATTAGTTTCCACAGAAAACCTTCTCATCATATTCTTCCTAAAAATACATTAAAAACAAACAAGCAAGCAAGCAAACAAACAAAGAAGACATTTTGGTTTTGTGTATGCATGTCTGTGCTTGTGTATAGGAGCAAATGTGCAGGCCAGAAAACAACTTGGGGGCAGTGGCTCTTTCTACTATATAGATCACAGAGATCAAATGAACTCAGGTCCTCAGGCCTGGTGACAACCATCTTTACCAAGTGAGCCATCTCACTGACCCCAAGATTACTGATGTTAATACGTGAGAACTCCAAGGACTAAGATACACAATAAAGACTTGTTGTATAATTTTACACCTTTAGCTCCCTGCATGGCTCTCCCACCAGACATCACATTATAATGGCCAGAGTAAAGACTGTGAGAGAGGTATGAGCAAGCAGCTTATCTCCAACAGCAAATAAAGACAACACCTAGGACAACTAAAATCTATTGCTCACCAGTTATATCAATGGGCTCCAATGCAAAAGCTTCTTCCTCATTCGGAACAAGTGTTGTCTGGTCAGTCATAGTTGGCATTGGTTCAACAGGATCCACAGAGTCAGGACTATCGGGCCCACCCACTGTAAAAGCAACATGGTCAGAACAGACTTACGCATAACATGCATACCCTAGAAAGGGAAAAGAAATCCCTTTTATGAAGTATAACAAAACGCCATGGATGTGAAAAACAAAACAAAACAAAACTACTTTAATATTTGCCAGGCAGCCCCTGCAGAGTTCAACTCCACTGTACAAAAGAGGGGGATGGCACAGAGTAAATAACACTAAAAAAATGAGATCTGGCAATCAACACTAACCAAGCGATTCAAGGACAGTCACAGTTTACCAGGAGGGAGATCTGTGTTACCATATGCTTTGTGACATGTCTTTTTGGTTGCTACGCCATTACCCCAAGAATCCTGAAACATAAAATGCTCACTTGACACGTTGTCGTCTTCATCCATATCATCATGTGCCGGCTGCTCTGGCAACATGACCCCTGCCTCAGACAACGCAGGGGGGTCATCAAAAATGCCACCATCATTATTACTTATAAGTTTGTCATCTGAAATAGGAAATATAACAGTTAAAATCTGAAGAGGAAATGCTAAAATTATATTAACTAATCCAGGGGAAAACAACTATTAGGTTTAAACGGATTAATTTTAAACCTGAATTCAATTTGTATCTGTTTTTCTCAAGGCAGTTTACAAAATTCTGAAAAAAATTTCTGCTCTTGTTTCTAGTTTGTATTTCCATAAAAGTAGCTAGTTATTAGATATCAAACATAAAACAGCAGCTTAAATAACTAGTGAAATTCAGAGCTCTGATAAAAGCAAGCACACAAAGCTCAACATTTTTGGCTAGTTGAGAAAGAATGAGACAACTGATCCCATTCACACGCTACTATCCAGATGGCTGCTTAGGACTCAAGAGTTGGTGACTGTTCTGAAACAGAACTTAAGAAAGTACAACTTACCTAATATCCCACCATCATTTCCTTCTCCAAAATTATCATCTTTGTACTGGTCTTCATATTCTAAATGGTTGATTTTTTCATTCAGGTTGCTGGTGCTCTGCTCAGGCTCGAGGAGGAGGTTGGAAGCGCTGGTGCTCACCAACATGTCGTCATCCTCGAAAGCACTGCCTTCCCTCATAATTTCCCGGTCATCCATTCCAAAGTCACCTAAACACATTACATGCCATCAGTTGTGAAGTCAGAAATGCTACTGTTACAAAAGCTGATGATTTATTATAATTATAATGTCACGTTGTTTCCTGAAGTCTCATGTAGTGACAAACTACATGAGATACATTAAAATATCCGGTGCAAACTTTGTACCTCTGGGAAATGTCTAACAAAAATCAAACTTGAATCTAAATTTAGGTTATCAGAGCTGAATAAGGGAAATGGAACATGCACAATTAACATTCACAGACCTCAACTATGACATAAAGTGTTGCTATCCATAAAAGAATGTGCCTAAATTTTTTCAATGCTTACAGTAATGAAGCTAACTGTTCCACAATGGCTAGTTCAAACGTGAGCATTACTATAGCACTTGGACTTTCCACACAACTTCAAATACAGGTTCTCTCACTACCTGGGAAACAGGAGGAGCAAAAACCCCAACCATGGTACACGAATGGGAAAGATGCCTGACAGGCAACAGCAAGGCAAGTTGTTGATGGACACAAATTAGACACAGTAAGTTTTTCTGTCTACAGGGAAATGTTAAGCCTGGAAGCCTTTGTATTCTTGGCAACATAACAACACAATTACAATATAACTAACGACTAGCAATTTGCTCTTACCGAAATCATTTTCCTGAAGGATACTGATGTTCCCAACTTCTTCTCTCATGGTTATCTCTTCCACTCTGCTTTGGTTCAGGCTGAACTGCTGGGCAACATCGATGTCACTTTAAAATAAATTCGAATACATGTTATCAAGTTTCACAAAGTACCCTAGTTTTTTCTAGATACCCCATTAGCTTTGAGGTTATTAATGCTTTAGAATAATATCCAAGTATGATTTAAAAGTTAATCTGTATTAAAAAATTTAAAGCCATTAATGACAGGAAAGCAAAATATAATAAAGCCAATACTTAAGGTAATATGGTTATTTAGAGTAAAAACCTAGAAATGATGAATCAGGTGAAACTTATAGGATGTGTATGAACTTTAACTTTCCTTAGTTTCTGAAACTTGTTTATCTACTAACAAATACCATTCTGTCGTATTTAAAGGTACATAATGTTAAATACTGATGAGAACACTATTAGCAAAAAACAAATGATCAATAAATGGCAAAGGAAAAAAAAGAAATAGAGTTAAAATATTAGACTTATTTTTACTGGATAGATCAATCAAATACAGTCTGCCCTAACGTAGTCCTAAACCAAAACAAGCTCAAATCTAGAGGCATCAACTAGGAACATATAAATGCTAAGTGGATATATTAAAAATCATTGACATTTTTTTGTGATGGGTGGGGGTGACACACACCTTTAATGCCAGCACTCAGGAGGCAGAGGCAGGCGAATCCCTCAGAGTTTGAGGCCAGCCTGGTCTACATAGTGAATTCCCAGGATAGCCTGAGCTAATTACTGACACTTGAAAAACAAAAACAAACAAAGCATACTATTACAGATGTTTTAAAAATTCCATATCTCTAAAGACACAAGCTTTACAGATAAAAACAGTACTTGCTATTAGTATAAAATGGAAGGTGAGTTTGAAAAGCTGTTACCAGATTAGTCAAAATGCTAAAGTAATTGATAGGTTCATACTGCTCATTTTTGAGAAGTGGGAAAGCTGGCAGCCAGTCATTAATTAACACAAGATGAAAACTGGTAAAAACAAACACGGGGCCGAAGACCTCTTCAAGAAGTAATAAAACTGATTTTAAGAATAAATGAAGAATTTAGTGTAGAGGGCTGGTGTTGGAACACACTCTGAGAAGGAAATCAACGAACGACTTCTGAGCTTATGGAAAGCTCCAAGTAAACAAAGAGTTTTGTGACCTTAGTTTCTTCAAAACCCAGAACTGTTCTTGGATGTGTTTTCATGCCCCTCCGAGGTGCAGCAGATAGGAGAGTCTACTTCAGCTGTTGTTTTTCATGTTATCTTCCTCTATGGGAAAACGTGTTTTTTGCCACATACAGCTTGTCCTTGGGATTGAACCTTTCTTAGGTTAACTCCTTTTTGTTGTTGTTTTTCTTTTTCTTTTTTGGAGACAGGGTTTTCTATTGAACAGCCCTGGAACTCACTTCTGTACCAGACTGAGCTTGAACTCAGAGATCTGCCTGCCTCTGCCCACTCAGTGCTGGGATTAAAGGTATGCCTCACTATGCCTGGTCAGGTGACTCTTAACCCTCACAGCATAAATTGTCTGATACTCTGAATAAAGTTGGCGATTACATGAGACTTAAGATTGCCTCATTTTTAGGTCCAACTCTTCCAGGTTCACACTGCCAACTAGAATGGTAAACAGCTGGCAAGCAACTGTGCTACACAAAAACTTAGTAAGGTATAGTCGTATCTGCTATCATATCCTAACAGCTAGATTTTACTGGTAAAGAAATAAGTAACATACAACAGCACTCCAAAATAGTTGTCTCCATGTAACTTCTTCCTTTTAAATGTTTTAAACAATACTTTTATATTCTTCACAGGATGGTGTAAGTCATCTTATACATGTATTTTTAAAATTGCAGCTTTCAGTACAGCTTGCTAAGACAACCAGTACATAACTGTAATATATATTTCTGAAAAAATAATCTTGAAACAAATTATAAGCTTACTGAGAGCATCATGTAAAGAACATACCTAGACAAATTTTCAGGAAACATGGCTTTTACCAGAATTCCCAAATTGCATCTGTTAGAAGTTGATACCCACATAATTTTTTCAGAGAAGAACATTTCTGAAATTTAACATCTTATAATTAACACACTCCTAAATTCAAAATATTCATTTTAGGTGCCTAGTAAACCAGTATCGAACACTCTAAGGAAATTAATACAATGGAAGTCAGTAATATTAATATGCTAACAATCTAAAAGAGGAGAGATTAGTAAAGTGAAAGGGAGTAAGAGGAGGAGAGACACATACTCTAAGTCTGGCAGTGGCTGATCAAAATCATGAAATTCTTCAGGTAGAGTAATGGCATTATAAGCTGCTTCCCGGTTTTCCTCAGGTAGATCGACAACACCTGGAACAGAGAGACGAAGCTTCAAGGCCTATTGAGGCAGACTACAAGTGGGTCAAAGGTAATACGAGAACTTCCTAGGTCAGATTCTAGAAAAGCCCATAGGCAGAACATGTAGTATTTTGAGGTTGAAGCACTTCTTTTTCTGTTGTCACATTACCATGAACCACGGCTCTTTTTCTACAAAGACAGCCCAGGCACTGATTAGACTTTAAGCTAAGTCTTTAAAGGGCACGTCAACAAACACTGTTTTTTTTTTTTGTTTTTTGTTTTTTTTTTAAATGATGAACTTTATTAGGGGTAATACCAGGAGTACAATAAATATAAATTTTCTTCCTCTAATTATCTTCTCCTTGTGTTCAGTTTGGAAACCAGAGGTCAGGGGACTTCTCAATTGCTTACTACCTTTCCTGAAACAGGGTCTCACTGAATTTAAAACTCAATAACTAGGCTGGACAGGCTGTAAAAGAAGTTCAAGGAATCCTGCTTCTTCTTCCCCAGCACCGGAATTACACCTAACCGTGTTTGTTGCTGCTGTTTTTCTTACAATGTGGGTGCGGAACTCATGCCCTACATGTTTATAGAGCAAGAAAATTAATAACTAAGTCATCTCCCTAGTTCAGGAGTTGGTTATTTTAGGAAAAGTACCATAGAGTTTTAGCTATGCTAAAAATTTTCCATGATAAAAATATTAAAAAATAACATGGCAAGTATTAAGGAGGAAAAAATGCTATCTATTTAGCATGCTATCTATAATAAATCCACTTAAAAATACTATGTAGTTTATTGTCATGTATTAAAATAGAAGTATTAGAATACGCCTCAATACAAGCTGTTATAAAAGCACCCCTTATATATTCAAATTATCATTACTATTATTATTATGAGATAGGATCTCTACCTCAACATAGCTCACACACTCTTTTTCATTATTTACTTATTACAATTTTCCCAATTTCATTTTTCTCTTATAGAGTTTTTTAAACTTTTATTAATCACACTTTATTCACTTTGTATCCCTCCATAAACACCTCCCTCCTCCCCTCTTATTCCCACCTTCCCTCCCCCTTCTTCACGCATGCCCCTCCCAAAGTCCACTGATAAGGGAGATCCCCGTCTCCTTCCTTCTGATCCTAGTCTATCAGATCTCATCAGGAGTGGCAATGCAGCTCACACACTCTTAAGGCTAGCTGGTCAGAAAGCCCTACGTATGATCCCATCTCCTCCTCCCCAGATGAGGCAGGTGCCACCAGTGCCAGCTTTTTCCACGGGCACTGGAGATTGATCTTGCTGGTTTGCAAGAGACTTGTCAACTCAGCTACCCCTAGCCCATATTCAGATCATTTTAAACAGAGCAGCATTTCATCAGTATTAAAATTGCAGAATATGAATTCTGATGAATACTCCAGGTACTATTTATTTTGGTTGGTAGAATCCAATTCTAGGACCAAGCCTTACCTCAAACGGCATGACAAAGATTAAATGACATATCTCAGGATTAAAAGTGCATTTCATTTTAAAAGTACATTAAAACTGTTCAAGAACTCCTCCCAACAGTTGCATTTTCTGAGCTACCTTTTAAAATTCATCACATTATCAATTAGTTTTTAACATTTCAGCTCTGATGCTTAGCTGTGGTATGTAAGTTGCTGAGAAGCAGCTAAATACCTAGTCTAAGATCAAACACTTTAATTTCCCTTTGTAGGGTCCTTGTTCTACCACAAAAATAAAACACACCTAACTAGAACATGTGTCTAACAGTTTTCATCCAAGGTATGGGAAATCCCACAGGTTAGAAAAGAAAAAAACAAAAACAAACAAACAAACAAAAAAACCCCACAAAACAAAACAGCGCAATACCTGGCCGGAAAGCCATCTTTATTTTAATGAATGCTTCATTGCAGTCTGCGAGGAGGTATTTAGCTTTCCTGTGATAGATGCGGACTACTCCCAGGAGGAGGTGTCCTGATGTCCGCAGTGCCATCTTCACCTGAGGGAGACGATAAGATTAAATTCCTTGTCTTTAAACATTAGAGGCAAATGTACTTTAAAGTGCATATCCTGCACTAATAGGGACTTCTACTTTTTCTTATCTTCTGCATGGTTTAAAGGTTGTTAATACAATTTGCAGCTTCCCATTTACTGCTACATCAATCCCCAAGGAACTCTAACACAGACTGCACAGTATTAATTTATGAACTCATTCAGACACATAGGTAGGTACGAAGCAGGAAGCAAATCTTCCCATGGGTTTTACCATCAGCACAAGGAAAATGTAAATTGTGATTCTGTTCCAGAAGTAAACACTCCTGGCCTTAAAAATGATTATTTCATTCCTGTCTGTTAAAACTTGTTATTGACCAAGCATGCTTATACACTTCAATCAACTGAGAAATAAGGGTGAAGTCTGCCAGGGAATTTCTGAGAAAGACTTTAAAAATAACACAATGTCTTTGTCCTTCTCCCTTTCCTGCTGTGTGAAGGCGGTGCATGCTTGTGTAATGAAAAGGATAGGAATAAATGAGCAGAATGCTGAGGCTCTGGGATGTTTCTGAGCTGCTAAGCCAATCAGATTGGTTTGCGAATGTCCCTTTAACACTTTTCCTTTTTTCATGACCTAAACAGTCACACCATTAATGCCTAAATAGAAGTATTCAAAATTCTCCTGGCTAGAAGAAAAAAAAAAATAATAATTCAAAAGATAAAAAATATAAACTCAAGAGTTCCCCAGATAGTTTCTTCAAATCATACCGTAAACATAAGGTTTCCACGTTCTAGGTTAAAAACATGTTTGTCAGAAACATATGCTTAAAATTATGCTCATTGTTAAAGTATGCCTGCAACTTACATGTCTACACTGAATTTTTCTAGGACCCTATTCTAGGACCCAGTCTAGTCTTTGTATTTATGGTTATCTTATGTGATTTAAAGCAAAAATAACAAATTTGCTGTCATTTTTTAGACATACCAAATCTCATTAAATGTAGGACACAAAAAGCAATTTCCAATTAATATCCTATTCCTAATTAGTGCAGAAAGACCCTACTTACTCTTTTGTGGTTTACGCAGTTTGAAATTACAGATGGTACTGCTAAGACAGACTCTTCACCTCTTTGTCTAAAATTAGCAACTTCCAAAATGTAGCGTTTGTACTACTTTGGTTTAGAGTGGGTGAAAATGTGTTTGTACTATACTAGTTTGGTTTAGAGCGGGTAAAAATGTCATGTTCTAGTTTGGTTTAGTGTAGGTGAACTGAGGCAGGCTGTGCTTTCACACAGAGGGATGTAAATATAATAGAGTAAGTGTACCTGGTCTGATACAACCTCAACTAGGAAACTATTTCCTCCCATGAAATGCTCATCAAATCAGGTCAGTTCACTGTGTCAAAACAGCTTCACACCATATTACAACATATCACATATTACAAACATATTACAAGCACATTACAAAAGCAAATAAAAATCCACACAGAAATGATTTCAACTTGTGAGTAATTTGTGCTATCCCACATTTATCTTTTAGCTAAACTCTCTGTCAGCACTCTCATCTATCACAGTCTCAGACTTTCTGTAGTGTACATTCTACACAAACTGTAACAAGCATCCTTTAAGGTCAATGTGCTCCTGATATTTATGGATGTTAAAAAAAAGAATGTAATCTCTCCAGTTTCGACTTTAGTCAACCAGCATTTATAAAAACAACAACAAAAAGAACTACAACCACATTCTCATATAATTGGACCAGCTGTGCAAACTAGTGCACAGTACAGTCAGGCAGCCCAGCTTTACTGCACTAAAATCAAACCTGTGGCCCACACAGTCATACTTCCTTTTTTTTTCCAACTCCTTCAATTTGTTCACTACTTTCAAAGCTTTGCCTTTCCAAGAGGACTCTACAGCCAGAACCCTACAGCAGGCAGGATGCCTTTGGAGAGTGGTGCTGTTTTTATACTAGTTTTATCAACTCATCTACTGAGGATCTCTTCAATGCTTTGTATTTTCTGACAACTGGGTGTAATGTTGCTAAGAACATCTATTGTTGCTTTTTAACACAGATGTTGAGTTTTTAACTATTTCTGAGTAAACACCAAAGGAAAGACTGCTGGCTTACAACGCAACGTGAGTGAACTATTCCTATTTCCACCAACAATGAAGGTGCTCCTGCTGCTCCACATTCTCAGCCACTACTTAGTATTCTCAGTGTTTTAGATTTTGGCTGTTCCAATAAACACGTGACAACATTGGGTTGTTTACATTTTTATTTATATGATCACATCACATGAAATATATTTAAATATATTTACTTGTTTTCTGCACATATATTTTAATCAACATCTGACAGAAGTTTTTTGTCTATTTTATAAAAATAAGCTTTCCCCTTTTGAGTCTTAATAGGTTATTTTCTAGGAGTTCTATACTTCACATTTTAGGTCTATAATCCTGAGGGTTTTTTTTTTTTTAAATAAGAAATAAGGTATTTCAAATTAATTTTCATACATGCTGATACCATTTGTTCTAGCACTATTAAAAAGATTACCCTTTAAGAAATACATTTATTATCAAGTGTTAGTCTAAGTATGTATGTATAATGCCTTAATGCCTATAGGATTAGGACAATCTTCTCAGGGGTCAGAATTTGCCTGCCTCCCCACCCCCCACATTTAGTTAGTGGGTACATCTGTATGTTTTCCAGGACAACTTGTGTCATTTCCTTCCAGTATGTGGGTCCCAGGGACTCAACTCAGGTTGTCAGGCTTGACAGCAAACACCTTAACCTACTGAACCAATGTCCCCGATCTCCACTTGAGGGTGTTCCTCCTGTTTCCACCTCCTCCATGGCAACAGAATTGTAGACAGCTGCCTCGTTCTGATTCCCTATGAGTTCTAGGAACCTGAAATCAGGTCATTAGGCTTGCACAGCGAGCACCTTTACTCATGAAGTCATCTCTGTCCTGAAGAGACTACCCTTTCTCCACTCATTTTCCTGCCATTTCTTTAACAGTTGTATTACACAGGACCACAGAATTAAGAGCTCAAAAAATTCAAAATAATATAAACTATCCCAATAGTTTAGGAAAGTAATGTTCATCCCAAACAATGACTTACAGGCTTGAAATTCTAGATTTAAAAATCCTATAATGATCTTAAGAATCACTTCACATCAGCTGAAGCCTGTTTCAAATCCTGTAAATTCTGTAGATAATAGACTCTGATGCTATGCAACAATCAAATGAGCTACAAACATAGCTGTTTCTGAATGCAGTCAATTGCAAGGCAATATAGCTTACTTTTATGTATACAATAAAGCTAATACGATGTACAACACATACACTTACAATAGTCTAGCAGGCAAGCAAATACTATGAAAGGATGGTCTACACAATAGGATTATTGGTAATATTTCTTGTCGGTTACTAAAAATTTCAGAGTAGAACCGTCCTAGAAAGGATATGAAGAAGTATCTTCAATCCCAGTAAGATCTGTGAGCTATTAATCTTAAAACCAGCCAAATGTTTACATAACAAACAAAAACTTGAATCCCACAGCCTCCACCTAGAAACAGACTTTTCCTCACAACTTTTAAGAACAAGTCTCTGCTTGCATTCATTATCCCCCAGATTTCCCTGCTCTTCCTACAACAAAGGCCAACGCTTTATACTTAATAGGGTCAGGCTAGTGATGACTATTTTTCAATGCCAGTCTATACATTATGATCATTATTCTCCTGAACGATAAAGATTGAATAATGAAGGAAACCTGTGGAATCTAACTATAAGTTTCCTCTGCTCCCAATATACAGTTACAGTTGTTTTACAAGTTCCATTTCACACGTGAATAAACAAAGTAGATACAATCACCAGCAGCAAGCCTACCTTTGGTGAGATGATACTCTCCACGCTGCTCTCTAGGTTACACTCAAACACATGGGCTTTGGTTAGCTTCTTGTCCCAATGGGCCGCTAGCCAAATTTTGGCCAGAGGCCCTCTTTTACTAAGGACAAAATGTGCGTAGAACATTTTTTCTTATTTGCTATAAAACAAGAAGAAACCTGAGGAGAGAAAAAAGTCATTAAGTTTCATGCGAGGACTGAACTATTTATTAAGATACGGAAAAATTAACATTAGTTTCCTATATTGAGTATGAGAATACAATTAGGCTGAAAGTACAGTAAGCATTTTACAAAATAATCCTATTATTTTAATATGAGAGCAAAACTCACCCAAGTATTATGACAGATAGGGAAATGGTCAAACTACATTTATGTCTTGCTATTGTGAAGACTGTCATCAAAAATTTCTTAGTCTAAATCCAACCATGTATTAATCCTACTTCTAATTTAATTACTGATAGTGGACATAATTCTGCTCACTGGCTAGCATCTAGATGAAAAAAGAGAAATGTCTGAGCCTAGTACATCTTGACCTTGGGCTCAATCCCCAGTACCGGACCCCCACCCCAAAGCACAAAACCCAAACTACAAAGCCTAAGAAAGGCACCCTGTACAGACAATAACAATCACCTGCTGAGGTGAGCCTTTCAGTCCATCCAAGCCAAGCCGAGAAGGTGGGACAGTCCCACTGGATAGGTGGAATGCATCATAGCATCATTTTAATTTTTTAAGACTATCTAAAACTTTTACTTTATTACTTAACTTCCCCATTGCAGATGTTAAGCCCTACCTTTATTGTCAAATGAATTTGTGCCCTTCTTTGAAATTCTAGAGGCCTACTCTTAAGAAATAAAAAGCATAACTTTAATAAAATAGGAATCATTTTGGCTTTCTAATTTTTGAAAGGATTATAGATTCACAAATAGCTGATTATATCCTTTAAACCAAGACAGTGACACTGGCTTAATGTATATTTCTACGCCATCATTCTATATGTGTAGATGTGTACTCATATGAGTATATATATATATATATATATATATATATATATATATATACACTCACTATAAACAAGACACACAACTAAGTGTTTTTCCACACAAACACTGTCTTGCCTAAGCCTGCCCCCTGCACCTAAGCCCTGGCAAATAAAACACTACATATCCCATTTTCATATTTTTACATAAACAACATAAATAAGTCACACAGAATTAGCTTTCTTTCGATTTAGCACAATGTTACTATTCATTAATAATATTATTCCCTTTATAACCAAGGAATACTGTGAGAGGAGATAAACTAGAATTAGCCGCTCACCCAGCGAACACCATTCAGTTATTTACAGTGTTTGGGCTACTGCTGATAAAGCTAATGTACATATGGTGTCACACTGACTTGTGAACCACTTTTCTCTACAACAAACCCGTAGTTGCTAGGCAGTACAGTAGGAGTACAGGTGGGGTCACGGATATTTCAATACAATGATCAAAACAGTGTGTGCTTTTTGTAACCAGAGACAAGATTACTCTAAAATTAATGGAAAACAGCTGGAAAAGCTAGATCAACTTCAGAAGGAAAGAGTAAAAAAGAAAGAACAAGTCCATTCAGTTTTAAACCTTACATAGCTGTAAGTCAACACCATGGTATTGGCAGAAAGATACACAGAAGGATCACTGCAACTGAACAGAGAACCCACACACAGGCATATATGTATCTCTGACTTTTCACAAAGATGAAACAGGAAGTCAACAATGAAATGATAAATCCTGCAATAAATCAGACTGGAGAGATTGAATGGGTCAACAGACTAAAAGCAGAAAAGAATCAAAATGTAAAACCAATAAAGCTAATTTGACCTCATAAGCTACACATGAATAATTATTCAAAAAATCAGATTATACCTATCTGAGCACTGGATGGTGCCTCTGTGCACCCATCACCTAACCTGCTTGCTCTTTGATTAGATGAACACTGTATATGTAAGCACATTCAACAAAACCAAAGGCAGCAAACACCCCAGGGCGGAGTTTTAAATCATTCTACCTGTCCTTCTTTAAATTAACCCAATTTACTGCATAGGCAACAAATTTAATTTGAATAAAAATTTCTTATAAAAAAGCAGACCACAGCCTTAATGCACATCCAGAACACTTTTTTAGAAAAAAGTGTACTAATGGCGTGGGAGGAGTATTTAGACAACACTACACTATCCATAATGGGCCCTGTAAACTGGCCCTCATGAAAGCAAAACCTTTCGATTTATGAAAGACTGCTGAGAACGCACACTAAGAAACCCCACTGTCTGGCCAAAACAGAATCTAGAACATGTAACGAACTATCAAGAATAAAAGTAAAATCCAATTAGAAAAGAAAATCCAATCAAAAAACAAGCAAAAAGAAAAGTTTACAGCAAAGGACATTCCCGTGAGAAATAAGAACATAAAAAGATATCTAGTATCACTAAACCACTAGGAAAATAAACCCTTATCACAAGCGTTTAAGTTAAAAACAAACAAACAAAAAAAAAGTAACATCAAATGCTGGAGAATATGGCAAACATCTTTATATTAGCTTAAAAAAAACAGGAACAGAGTAACTGTAATTTCATATTTTCACATGAAAGAGAAGAGTAAATTTTAAAATGGAAAGTTGCTTATATCTTAACTAATAACATGTCCATTCTTTTTACTGATGAAAAGAAACTTTATTTTAAAGGTATCAGAGCCAGGAGACATCATGTATGCCAAAAATATTATTTGTGGTAAAGCATAATGAAATTTTCAGGTAAATGGATAGAACAAAGATCATACTAAGTGAGCTAACTCAGACCCAGAAAGACAAACATTGAATGTTTTCTCTCATGACTTTCCTAGATGTAAGTGTATCTATCACCTGGAGTAACTATAGAAACCAGTAAAGTAATACAGGAGGGTGTAGGCAATAGAGGGAAATAGTGGGGTACAAGTTATCTGAAGAGGAAAATGGGGAATATGGGAGGAATTAGGGAGGAGGAAAAGAAATAAATACAGAAGGGGGTTAAATAACAGCAAGGATGTCTGAAAGTCGTAAGGAATCATATTATTGTCTATCTAAAGTTACATATAATACATAAGTTGGTGTACAAATATACATATGTACTTAAAATTTAAAAACCAAAAAAACAAACCAAACCAAAACCACTACCAACAAAAAACCAAACTCCCATCCGGGCTGACAATGCTTCCTCCAGGAGCCAAAGACCACCTAACCAAAACTCAAACACAGGCATGAAAAGCCCTCCTTTTTTGAATAGTTAGTCTGGGTTGTCTAAGAGACTCAGCAAACATTACCAACTATTGCCCCTTGGTTGCCCCCGTGAAAAGTAAGTTCCCACTGCTAAAGACACCATGCACTTTGCAGGCCGGGCGAGATGATCTGAGCTGGATCTCACCTGAAAGACTCCAAAGGGAAGCAACCACCAGACCTAGCTAGCTAAGACACTTAAGATCCAAAATGAAGATCGTCATGGCACAGTAACTCTAAGGGTGTAGGAGTGGTATGCAAATCTAGGTGGTGCCAAAAGCTATCTAACTGCCTCAGTAAGAGGGAAATCAAGGTTGGTACTGAAAACCTAGCTAGTCCCTGGGGCTAGTGAAGTCATGGATTTTGGAGAAGAACCTACAACCATTTTATCAAACCAGCACAATTACTAACTACAGTCTAAATAATTATCCTGCGATCCAGATAAATGTAGTTCTCATCCCTAATCAAGGAAACTTCTTGCTACAAAAACCATAAACTGAAAGTCATACCCATCAAAACCCAAAATAGTGGAACCCAGTCTCAAATGATACATCTAAAACACAACTCCTACTTCCTAACAAGGATAGGACAGAAAGATTTTAAGAGCCAGAGGAATCTGCTATGAGATTGTGTCCACTAGAAATGTCAGAGAAGACACGCCCATGAAGGCTCACCAAGATGGCTGCTAAAACATGACCCAAACAAGGAAAACACCAGTAGACAAGCTAACATGAAGAAGGAAAGCTCATGAGCCCAATAAAAAAGGCTGAGAGCAGGAGAAACAATCTTCCCCAAAGAAGAGCCTAACAAATGGTCAGCCCCGAAGACATACATACAATAACAGCAGACAAATGGAGCAGCTTTAATTTTTACATGTAGGAACAAACAAACAAACACACACATGCACAAAGAAAGCCTTCACGCACATGCTTATAGAAAACAAAAAGAGGCCATGAATTTGAAGGAGAACAAGGCAGGGTACACGAGAAGGTTTGAAGGACAAATGATATATTATTTATGGGGTGCCAATGGGGTAGCAAGACAAAAAAACAGGCAGGTTTGTGTCAGATCCCCCCTTTCCAACAATTAATAAGACAATGTTGAAATTTTTATTCTCTGAGCCTAATGTTCTGAGTGCATCCTTAATTTACAGTAAAAAAGTTTTTTCAAAGGAAAACAAAAACCAAGCTTCATCAACTCTTTATGATAAGCCTATATAACCTTTCTACCAAATATCAGGTTGAGAACTAATCAACAGAAGACACATCAAATGGTCTGTGGTATATTGAATAACACTTCAAGAGTTACATGTTTGCCACTTAGTATTTTATAAACAATGTGCTTACCATAATCATAGCCTTCCATTTGCAAATCAGAGCTTCAAGTGTTAAAAAGTTTGGTACAGTAAAATCTTAACTATCTCTAGTGTTATAAATAAACCCAGGAAATGTACAGAAATTCAATATGGCAATGTGTTGTTCTTAGCAGTCAGTGACCTACAGGAAAATCCCAAAACATCGTGTTCCAAATAAGAGAAAAACTTGGTACAATGTTGGCCACGTGACAGTTATTAAATATGTGCTTATTAAGGAAATAGAATATACCAACTGATCTCTTAATTAAAAAATGTAGAGAATTCTAGAGTCTAGAAGTTAAAACTACTAGCATGTTTCAACAGGTGTCAGCAGTTTGTGGCAATACGTGAGCTGCTGGTCAGAGGACTGTGCTTAAAGCATTCCAGCTATGCAGAGGCACATTCCTAAATAGATTTTGGCATGGGGTGGGAGATGGTTAAGTAAAGCAGGAGTACTAAAATTAATCTGGGAAACAATTAGTAACAGGAGTATTCTACCAAGGGAAATCAATGTGACAGTAGTCATTTTAGCCTGTATCTCAATCAAACAAAACCACAAACACCAGTACTCCCTTTTCCTCAGTAACACAAACTTTTAACTTTAAAATATGGTTGTTTAATCTGTAGAGATCTGAAGATTCTAAATTCTGCTGGCCTTTACAAAAGACCTTTGTATTTATACTAGAGCAGAGCTTGTCAATGCGATGACTTTGGGACCAACTTTTTCTATTTTTCTAAGGCAGAAATCAACTTTTGAATTGATGATGGTATTTAGAATATATGCACTAATGCAAAAATAGGGCAGGTTATTTTTTATCCCAAAGAAACAAAGTCAAATTGAAGCTCACGTTTCTGCTACAATGTCCACCATCACTAGTATTTCATGCACCTACTAGGAAAGTAATTGAGTAAACTAGTACAGCCCCTTTGAGGAACAATTTGGCAAGGTCTTATGAAAATTTCACACATCCACACTTTCTGGACAGAAACTATATTTCCAGCAGTCAATGTTAAAGATATACTTGGATGTGTGTAACATGCATAAGGGAAGAAAAAGAAATAAATAGTACCAAATGTTTTACCTGACTTCCTAAAGACCATCAGCCCATTTTACATAAGAATAAAGAGCACACTGATAAATGAATTTCCTAAGTGCTTGATGGAATCGTAGCTTTTGTTACCTTGACAGTATAACTTACTTCCTATCAAAACACCAGAAATAATCTATCTGACCATTAAAAAGTGACCTGAAAACAAATGCACCTACACAACAGAATGTAATGCAGTCTGAAACAATGGTGTCAGCTTGGCACTAATTTGAAAAAGGTCCAGGTCAAACTTAAAATACTGGCGGAGATGGTCTTTGTGACTTAATGGATGTGGTCTACCTATCTAAAGTTGCCCCTTCGTATCTGAAGGCTCCATATTCTTTTTTTGTTTGTTTGTTTGTTTTTGAGACAGGGTTTCATTGTGTAGCCTTGGCTGTCCTGGACAGCTTTGTAGACCAGGTTGGTCTCCAACTCAGAGATTAAGCTGTTTCCCCGGCCGCTGGAACTAAAGGAATGCGCCACCACACCCAGCCCTGAAGGTTCCATGTTCTTAGATTCAGCCAGCTGCAATGGGAAATACTGAACGTATACACCTTTTATCCTTTTCATTATTCCCTAAACAATATGGTGTATCGGGAATTTAGGTATATCCAGATTTTTTTTCATGGTATAGGAGACAGCTGTAATCCTGGGACACAGTATGTCCCGTAGCCAATTTCCTACAGACACCAAGGCACAATGGCCTTCTCAAATTTTACATGAACACTTGGATATCTTAGAACTATTGAAGGCTTGGTTTAAGACCATTTCCACTGAGTCAAAGGAGGCTTTGGCTTGTCAGTACATATAAAGTTACCATTTTAGGTTGTTAACTGTACAACAGCTTCATGTCTAAGAAAACAAGGTACATACCACAAGTAAGCAATATTTTATTAACCCAAATGATCTAATCATGATCTGAATAATGGAAAAAAATGGTACTGATAGGTTGGTTGGATAAAGGGTTCTTACAAACCGTACACTGGTTTTACAAACAAAAATCCCCAGAGTAAATATGAAAGGCAACAAAAGATATATGATGGCATTTTTAATCTGCAGTTGGTTAAGTCCACCTCTGAGGAGCCCAGGGACATGTAGGGGCAACTGTATATACATTTATGCATTTGCATAAGCACAAGCTATCTGTGGAGTTCTTATGAAACTGGTGACAACAGTTATTTCTGGAAGGTGGGTCCCCATTTTTGTACTATTTTGTGTGTATGTAAACATGTTCTTAAAAGCAAACAAACCAAAAAATAAAACATAGGCATACCTACCCCAAATAGAAACTGCCACACAAGGAGTCAAGACACAAACCTGATTTGCATTAGCTAGCAAGTTATGCTTCCTAACCTTTACACACTTTCCTATTATAAAAACAAGTACAGACCATAGTTGGGTATTTTGCTAACTTTGGAAACATCAATACCCAATTCAAATAAAAAATGAGCTGTTGAGCAGGACCTGTTTCTGACACGAGCTCACTGGTTGGCTCTTTGATCACCTCCCCCTGAGAGGGGAGCAGCCTGACCAGGCCACAGAGGAAGACTATGAAAGATAGTCCTGATGAGACCTGATAGACTAGGGTCAGATGGACGGGGAGGAAGACCTCCTCAATCAATGGATTGGGGAAGGGGCATGGGTGGAGATGAGGGACGGCAGGATTGGGAGGTGATGAGGGTGGGGCTACAGATGGGATACAAAGTAAATAAATTGTAATAAATAAAATTATATTTAAAAAAATTGAGCTGTTAGTGGCCCAGAAGATTAAAAAAAAAAAAAGATAAAAAACATGGCTAGCCTACATATTACTACTCAACTCTCTTTGGTTCTAATACTAACAGAGTGAGTTTTAGCCTCAAATTTAACTCTAGTTATTTGTAATACTTCAGAAATTGTTTCATGTCTAAAGTTTAGCCTGTGCCTGGTGTCTATAGTCTCAGGATTCTTGAGTCTGGGCAGTAGAGTCTTTAAGGCAAGCCTGGGCTACATTATCAGATTCCCCATCTCTCCAAATAACAATAACAGAATATAACAAAAAATCGCGACTCTCAGTTTTCTCAACTATGAAGTGGGTATAATATTCATAAAGGACAATGTCATTAGGAACAGCACATGTAGTGTCAAGTAGATTCAAACAGTAGTCTTAAAAACCAACTTGCCCAGTTAGCATGCTCACACCTATTAAGACAAAATGAAAAGCACAATGCATTTCTCAAGAATTAAAGTTTCCTCAACGATCCAGGTCTAAAGTATTTCTCAGAATCTGCAAATCCCAACTTACTTGTATATAATACAGAAAGCACCGCGTACTCCTTAAACACTTCTGTGACTTCAATTATCCCGAACTTGAACTCTAAAGAAACTCAAGCACTAGACATGGCACACTCTCTCAGCAATGCCTTCTCAAAGAAAGGTGCTTCCAACATTAAACAAAGGTCTTTACAACCTAAGAAAACGGCTTCAGTCTGTTTCCAAAACTCAACAGCCTCTCAGTTCACTGGCATTTGATTTTTAATAGGATTTTGCACCCTTGGGGAGAAAAACAATGCTTATCCTATACAGTTTAACGAGAGCAAATATTAACTTTCTCTTGTAAAGAGGAGTCTAAGTACAGAAGCCACTTCCATAAACCCTTCAAACACCAACTCGTGAAGACAGCCTAACAAATCAGAGAGCCTGAAGATATCTTCTGCAGGTTTCCCTCTTAAATTTGAAGGCGGCCGCTTAGTTTAGTTGAACACCTCGACAGTGTCACCTTACACTATCCTGGCAGAGCATTCTCAAAGCCTCCCTCTGCCACGAAAAGGGCACCTAGCATCACAGCGTCTCCACAACACTCGATCCGACTTTAATCATTTAAAAAAAAAAAAAAAGTTTAGAAAAGTTAAGGGGAAAACCATTTTAACTCATGTCGTGGGAAGCAATGTTTTTACTCTGTCGTGTTTTAAAACAGCTTGTCCCAGTTTCTGAGATTCCCAACAGAAAAACAAACATTAAAGAAAAACGGGGTGGGGAGGAGACAGCAGTACAGCCTGCAGAGTGCCCGGGCCCTGCGGCCACGACATGCCTGGCGTGACCGGGGCCGCGGACCCCACGCCCGGCGCACCGCGACCGTCCCGGACCCTCCCTGCCGGCTCCCGCCCTGAGTAGTCCCGCGTCTTTGCAGACAGCCATTTTCCCCCGAGGGGGCGGCCAGGTCCCGAGAAGGGGCTGGTTCACACTCCCTCCTCTCCCCGCAGCAGCATGCTGCTGCCGACCGACCCCCGCGCAGCGGAAGGGCTTTTTGTGTGCGGCGGGATGGAGCGGAACCATTAGTAACTCAGCAGGCGCGGAGCCCGGCCCGCGCAGCGAGGAGCCCAGGCGAGGGCGGACCCGGGACGCGGGGCCCGGGCGCGCGGAGGAGGTGGGCGCTGTCCCGGGACCCGCCGCCTCCCGTCGCCACCCCGCGCCCCGGAGCCCGGAGGTACAGTCGCCCGGCGGGGAAGAGCAGGGCACGGGAGCCGGAGCCCGAGAAGGGCTCGGCCGGGTCGCTTACCTGTGTCTCCGCGGGGAGCTGGGAGGGGTGGGTGGCCCGGGGAGGGGGAAAAGGGTCGGGGAGGGGGCGGGGAAAGGGGGAGCCCTTGTGCGGTGTAGCCTCGGAGCCGCTCCCGCCACCGCCACGGCCGCCGCCTCCTTTCCGATTCACTCAAACAAACAAGATGGCTGCCGTTACGGCGCGGCTCTTCCGGCCGCCCAAATCCTTGGTTCAAATCGGCAGGATGTTTACGGTCAAAAAGGTACTTGTGCGCCTGCGCAGCCCGCCGGAGCCACAGAAAAGGCGGCGCAGGCGCGCTGACCACTTCCTTGTCCTTTGGACCACCCGCCTACTGTCAGTGGAGCAGGCGCAAAGGTTCCCCGCAGAAGTTTTCGGAGCGGCAGAGTTGGCAGATAGCGCATGCGCAATGTTGGCTCGTGGTGTAGCTACTTGGGTTTAGTTGTTAATTTGGGTTCAGCCAACCTGTGTTTATAGACAGCCTTAGGTTTGCAACAAAACGTGCTAGCAAGGCTCTGGAAGAAGTTTTTAGAGTAGACTCCTTTTATAAGCATTTCCTAACCTAACCCTGGTTTCCTATTCGTGGATTCAAATATACATTCTTGGAAGTTCCCTATAACAACATTTGATTCTTTTGAACAGATGCTTTTGACTCTTTCCATCCTATCAGTACACTCGTTTCCTTGTATTAAAACGTCAAGTTAAATTCCTCACCGCAGGTGTTGGCCTCTGTTGAAAACCTGCTGGAAGTGCATTTGTCAACTTGAGGGAATTTGTTTAACAAACCATTGACAGGACAGATTTAGCTGACAGATTTCACCTCCTTTCATTTAAAAATAATCTATTTTCCTTTTCTGGCTGCTCAGTAATTACTGGTATGATTTGACATAATAGCTGTCTGAGAAACTGGATGCTGTCACCTAAGCCTTTTTTATAAAGCAGTTCTGTGCTGCCTGTCATGATGACACATAACAGATTTGTGAGAGGAAAGGCATAGGTGCATGATATAACATAGAGTAGTAGATTTTAGTTCATACTTGCACACAATTTTGCAGAGTTCTTTCTCTAAACTGATCAACTTCTGAAACAGGATTCTGTGTGTCAAAAACAAATTATAGTAAGTAAGAAGTTTAGATGAAGAGGATTGGCAAAAACATTTTTGGGCATATCACAATGTTTATCATGTTTCGTCATAACTTTAAACTTCTTAGATTAATTGCAAAAAATTACAGAATGAAGCATTTGTTAAATGAAGGAAATGCCACAAAATGAAATGCCCCTAAGGTTTTGGGCTGAGCAGAAGAAAAGTGAATGAAACAAAAGTAATAATGATTGTGCTGTCTATCTGGATTTTGATCAGGAATGCTGTTTAAGACTAAAATTTGTAGTAAAATGTCATAACCAGGCATAGACATAGAGAAGCAAAGGAATTAAGGACAAAAATCAGTATCTGAAATACCAGCTCAATACAACATACATGAATTAAATGAGTGAAAATGGCTCTCCTCCATGTGTGTGTGTTTTAAATTAAGTTTAATTCATAATTACATCCACCTATGGGAAAGGAAGGATGTGAGTTAACACTTAGGGACTTGACACATTATATCAAGAGGCATAGGATCTTCCCAGGCATATAGGTATACCACTGTTGTTATAAAAGAACAACTTAATCATTTTACCAATAAAGACTTAGGAGCCACATGATGGGATGAAAACCTGCTAGCTCAGAGAGGCAAAGAAAGCACCCAGTTGACCTTTCCTACTAAGATCATGTCCCAGAAGGAAAAGGTCCTTTCTCCTTATGCACACTCTTAAACATCCTTCAACTCAATATCTCTCCTTTCTGCTTTTTGTGCATTTCTCTATCCATCCTCCTGACTTTCTCTCACTCTCTTTGCCCCCCCCCCCCATGTTTACTTCCTGTCAATCTGGTTGCTTGTTCCACATCTCTTGACCTAGGGATTAAAGGTGTGTACTAGGGCTGAGCCATTCCATAAGTACTATTTACAGCAAACAAAAAGCTCTGGTATCAAAGATGGAGCCATATCACAATGGGATCAAATATCCTGCAGTATATCACCAAATTAAAATCATCAGGGTTCAGGGTTCAGGAGTGGGCCTAAAAAGGATGGAAAGTGGGTATGTTGATGTGAGATTATGAAGGATTAAAGAGACCAGGGTAAAAAGCTCAGAGGCAGAATCCAGATTAGAGCCTGTGTAGCTCAAATTGAAGACATTTGTCCAAAAATTTCATCATACTAATATTTCAATATCTACAACGTTTAAGCTATTTTCCTGGTAACATTTGACAGTGACCATTTTGATAACAGACATTTAATAAAATAAGATGGACAGTATTTTTTTTTTTTTGGTGTGTTGTTTTAGCTTGATAGGCTTTGTTCCTTTCATTCAGCCAATGGCTTAGAAAAATTATCAACAAATGGGGAAATATAGTTGAGGTAGCACACTTAAAACAACGTAATTAATAAAGTCCTTACAATGCTAAAAAACTTGCAAATTAAAAAAATATTAAGTTACTACCAGTTGAGGAATACTACCAACAATATAGTACTTTCATTGCCAAAGAAAAGGAGGTGTGTGATGAGAGGGGCATAATGACAGACTGAAGCTGCAAACTTTGGTAAAGGAGAAAAATGGGAGTAATAAGACAAACTTCTATACACACTTCTAAGATTGTATGGAGGTCACAAACAGTAACTGGTTCTTGTTCATTGATGAGGATAAAATTAATTACTGTAATTTCCATGATTTCATTACATTGCAAATAACATAAAAGCAATTAGTACTGGTGTAAAGATTTGCCCTGTATTATAACACTGAACCTTTTTCAGACTGAAGAAAAAGTCTGCTTATTATTGGTAGTCTCTGGTATACTTCTGCAGGACACCTGACAGTCATAGTTTTCTAATTTTAATCAGTTTGCTACATGTCCTGAAATCTTATTTCAACTGAATTTGAGTTCAAGAGTTTACGTGGGCCTGAGAATATGCTTTATATTTCCAGGAAATTTCCAGTTTCCAGGAAATTCCAAGTCTTCTATAGATCCCATTTTGTGAAGGCAGAGTTTAGAATCACGTGGGCCTGAGATTTCATTAGAGTTTTCCACTTTGCTGGTTTTCAAATTGCTCAGCCTCTCAAGGGTTAAGGTTAAATTTTTTCTATAATTTCAGGCAAATTTAACCATCTGGTTGGTGCTGCTTATTACATGAGATAAAGCATATAAAGCGTTAGCAGAGCATTTGGCACACTGTTCAATAAATTTTGTTAGTGTTATCATGATTGCTCATACTGGACTTTTTTTCCCCCTCAACATCTTATTTCTCTCAACATCTACTGATTCTTCTCTACTGACCGTTTTACCGTATTGAACTATATAGTAAATCTGAGATTTGATTCCCAACATCTTTGTCTTTTCTTTAGTTTGGCACATGGCAGTTTACTAATAGATTCTATTCCTCAATTAATTTTTCATGTGTAGCTGGGTGGTGGTGACACATGTCTTTAATTCCAGCAATCGGGAGGCAGAGTCAGATGTAGCTCTGAGTTCAAGGCCAGCCTGGTATACAGAATGAGTTCCAGGATGGCCAAGGCTACGCACAGAGAAACCTTATCTCAAAGAACAAAACAAAAGGAAAACAAAAGAAAGGAAAAAAAAATTATAGGGGCTGGAGAGATGACTCAGAGGTTAAGAGCACTGGCTGTTCTTCCAAAGGACCTGAGTTCAATTCCCACCAACCACATGGTGACTCATAACCATCTATAGTGAGATGTGGTACCCTCTCTGGCCTGCAGGCACACATGCAGACAGAATAGTGTATAAATAATAAACAAATCTCTAAAAAATATTAAAAAAAGAAAATTATGGTGTTGAGGACTGAATCAAGGGCCTTGTGTTGTACATGCTATTCAAGTGGTGTAACACTGAACCAAAGCCCAGCTTGAATAGTCAAGGTTTTATATTGACAATCTTTGTAAGCTATTCTTCCCTTTCCTCTTTCTTGTTTCTTGGAGCACAGGTTCAATGTTTATCACTAAGACAACAGACATGGGCAATAAAGATAAATGTTGAAGTAAGGATAGACAAGCACTAAGATGAAAAGTTTACTCCATAGCAGTTTTATGGTGTTGACAAGTACAGAGTACTACACCTCACTCTTCTGTTGTCTGTTGTACACAGCTATATTTTTCACAGCTGAATAGGTATTTATTTGTACATACAACAAACATTTATTTAGGTCAAATATTTTACAAGTTATAAAAGATACAGGAATTAATGTCTGATCTCTAACTTCAAAGGCCCCATAATTCATGTCATTGTCTCTTGATTTTGAGAGTTCTGTCTCATAATTCCATTGGGGGAATTTTATCTCTTAAAATTTCACTTCCAAAGAACATAATTATTACATCTTTAAAAATATTTTTCTGATAAGTGTTCCACTTTTTCCTCCAGATCTTTCTCATACATTAAATTTTTATTTAAACAATCATTTTAAAACAGAGAAATCAAGATAGTAAATCAGTACCTGCAAAACCACTTTGCAGTATTTATACGGAAGATAAATATACACATTTAACACCAAAACTTTCTTGTTCTAGAATTTAAATATACACATTTAACACCAAAACTTTCTTGTTCTAGAATTTGATAATAGTTTGAAGTCAACATTTCATATTTTCCGTGTTTTTGATGAATAATAGAATATTCTTTTTTAACCCAAGGTGCAGCTTTTAATATCTAATACTCCTCTTCTTGGCCAAGTCAAGTCTGTGGGGGAGTCTATGCACAGCTCAGTGAAGTGACTTCTAACTTTAGCATGCTGTGGAGTGAACTATAGATCCATTGGGTGAACTAGACTCAACGAATTTGTCATCAGTAAAGTTTGCATCTGATATTAAAAAACAAAACAAAACAAAAAACCTTTTCTCATGTTCCACTCTCTGCACAGCTCCAGTAGTTGAGCTAACTGGGATAGTGAAAGGATGAAAGAAGGACAAGCACATAGACACAGGAAAAAAAAAAATGTGTTTAGGTTGTCTGGGTTCACAGATGGAGAAACTGCATCCGAATCTCAGCCTGTTTATTATATATGTTGAACAGGGATCTAGGATTATTGCACACAGCTAAACAAGAAGGGAGAGGGATTATATCCAGTGAATAAAGAGGCAGGTTTCATTAATCTTGAGGAGCAGTCTCCGTAGAACAGCCTGCAGGCTGAAAACACCTAGGGCAGTGGTTCTCAACCTTCCTAATGCTGTGACGGTTAAACACAGCTCCTCATGTTGTGGTGACCCCAAACCATAACATTATTTTTGTTGCTAGTTCATAACTGTAATTTTGCTACTGTTATGAATCATGACGTAAATAGTTTTGATGATGGAGGTTTGCCAAAGGGGTCGTGACCCACAGATTGATAACTACTGATCGATGGAGCAATAGTTACAAGTGGACATTTTCTATGTATATTATCATCATCATTCAAACTCAGGGACCCAGGGAAGCTTTGCCTTCCCTCTGAGCTTTATTTGAGCCAGGCTTTGCCACCCCAGTGGGGCTGAGACATCGGGGTCCTTGACATGGCTGTTTATGTCAAGAGCACCCATTGACTTAGGACTTCTGTGGCTTACATTAGGTACTTTTCATCTGAAAGTAATTCAATTAATTTATACTAAGATGTTGATTCAACCAATGATAGAATTTTAGGTACTAGAATAAAATAATTTACTTTAAATCACCTCTGGTATTCACCAACAATTCAGGAACCAAAAATAGGATTTATCACATATACATATTTCTATTAGCATATATTGTCTCAGTATCAGAAGACAATCTATTGTGGAATCTAACTGATGAAGAAATAAATCAGTTAAGACATGTTCTCCTGTATTTTGTAAGATTGTCAGACTGCCATTGTTTGTTCATTTATTAGCAAGTGAATATTGGATAATGTGGCTCATGTTCTCACCTGTTAGGAGCTAAATTATTCAATGGCAGTCCTCATTTGTTCATCTTGAGGTGAACTTGGACACCTTCTATGCCTTTGGTAATCATGCATTTATTCATGAAGCATATTTTAATAATTATTATAAAATGGCACTATCACCTCCCGCTGAGGGGGAAGCAGCCTTACCAGGCCACAGAGGAAGACAATGCAGACAGTCCTGATGAGATCTGATAGGCAAGGGTCAGATGGAAGGGGAGGAGACCCCCTCCCACACCCCCTTCAGTGGACTTGGAGAGGGGCAAGGGAGAAGAGGGAGGGAGGGTGGGGTTAGGAGGGAATGAGGGAAGGGGCTACAGCTGGGATACAAGATGAATAAACTGTAATTAATATTAAAAAAATTATCATAAAATGGAACTGTCATCAATGTTTTAAACATCTTTCCCTCCATTGCATTTCTCCATATCTATTTGTAGCACAACTTCCAGGAAGAATACTATTTCAGTTTTTCTTCTATAATCTATTGTGAAAAATCACATGTAACACTTAATTTATCACATTGGTTATATAAAACTGTATAGTTTAATGTCATTTAGTACATTCAGAAAGTTGGTTAACAGTCACCACTGTCTAGTTTCAGCTAATTTTATTATCCCCAAAGGGAACCCCTTACCTCTTAGAAAAATCTGTCCTTACACCCCATTTCTTCAACTTCTAGAAATTAATTAGCTGTAGATTTGCTGACCTTATTAATGAATTAACACATTAATGTATTCATAGCTTAAAAGACTTGGGAAGAGGGCCCTCGTTATAAAAGCAAGTCCCTCTGTCCCTCTCTTTCCTTCCTAGCCACTGTGAGGCAGCTTTCCTCCTCTATATATTTCTTCTATGTTGCTACAAGCTTAAAACCAGCCAGCGGATGTAATCTTGGACTAAATTCTCTGAAAGAATGAGCCAAAAGCAAAATATGAAAAGCCTAAAAGCTTTCTTTAAGTTATTTCTCAGGTATTTTGTCATAGAAACTAACACATCATGTACAAATGATCAAACAGTAAGTTGCTTTTTGTACCCTGGTTCTCGCAAGTAGCACTGTATTTTCCAGTTTCATCCATGTTAAAGCATGCATCCTCACTTGATTTCTTTTTAGGAAAAACAGTACTTCCCCATGTAGATCTACCACATTTTGTTTCTCTGTTTGATGTCACTTTCTGGTGGGTGTGTAGTGTTGCCATTTGTATACATGTTTTTGTTTTAATACTTGTTTTCAGGTTGTGGAGCATATATGCCTAGGAGTTGAATCTTATGATAATTTTATGGCTAACTTACTGTGAAACAGCCAAACTCTCTGCCTTAGCAACTGAACATTTTACACTACACCAGCAGTGTATCAGGATTCTAGTTTTTTGCATCTCCACCATTTGTTATTTTTCCATTTTTTGTTATATTCATGTGAGTAGATATAAAATTATCTACTTGTAATTTCAATTTTTATTTCTGTAGTTACTAAATGACATGGATTTTTCCTGCTTATGTTGTTCATTTAGGTATCTTCTAAAGAACTACTGTCTTTTCATTTCTTTGTCTATTTTAATGATGTTATTTATTTACCTTTTATTTTATGTGTTTGTGTCGATGTATACCACATATATGGGGGTGCCTGAAGAGGCTGGGAGAGGACATTGGATTCTCTGAAGCTCTGGGAATGGAGCTCAAATTCCCTGGAAGAGCAGTATTTTTTTTTTTTTAACATTATTCTAGCCTCTTTTGCTTGTTTTAAATTGGGATTTTAAAAACCATCAAGTTGTATTAGTTTTTAATATATTCTGGAACCTAATCTCTCTCTGTGTTTTTTAGGTTTTTCGAGACAGCGTTTCTCTGTGCAACTCTAGACCAGGCTGGCCTCGAACTCATAGAGATCCATCAGCCTCTGCCTTCTGAGTGCTGGTATTAAAGACGAGGGCTACCACCAACTGGCTTTGGAAACGAATTTCTTATTAGATATTCTTTTGGATGTCTTTGAGAAACAATAATTCAAAGCTTAATAACCCAAAATATTCTGAAACTCGTTTGTGTAAGTTGAAATTATGTTAGAATGTAGTTTGTCTATGGTTTCACTGCTCATAGAACTAAAAAAAGTTATAGGAAAACATTTAGTTTATTACTCAAACATTTTTCTAGGTATTAAACATTGAGGTTTTCCTCTGTTTGTTTGTTTTGTTTTTTGAGACAGGGTGTCTCTGTGTGTAGGTGAGTAGCTCTGGCTGGCTTTGAATTCATAGAGATCCCACTTGCATCTGCCTCCCAACTGCTCAGACTAAAGGCGTGTGCCACCACACCCAATGCTATTGGACCCTTTCAATAATGCGTTTTGGTTAAATTAAATGCACTAAATTACCAGACTTAGCAGTTTGACCTTTCATGTCATTGTAACGTTGACATAACAACCAATAGGCTAATTCATTTCAGAACTTAATCAGCTCCTGACATGTATTCAAAATCTGCAAAATTTCTATGAAGTACCTAGAAATGATGGCCACTCTGGGTATAGTTAGGAGGCAGGATTCCCCCCCCCCCAAGAATGGATTATTGTTTCAGGCAGGGGCTTACTGTATAGTCGGGTTACACAGTAAGTGTAGTGCCAGGATTTCAGGCATGTACTACCACACTGGCCTTAAATGAAAGCTCCCATGAACTCATGGAGACTGCAGCAGCAAGCACAAGGCCTGCACTGGTCTGCAGCAGGTCCTCTGCATTTATACCGTTGCTCCCAGTCTTGCGTTTTTTACGGAACACTTAAGTGTGTGAATGAGAGGGTCTCTGATGCTTGTACCTTTTCTTGGGCTCTTTTCCTTCTGTTGGGTTGCTTTGTCTGACTTCAAGGTCATGGTTTTTATTTTATTTTATTATATTTGTTTTGTTGTTATCTTTTAGATGCCTGTGCTTTTCTAATGAGAAATAAAAAGGGAGTGGATTTGAATGGGAGGGAAGTTGGGGAGGAACTGGGAGGAGGAGAGGGAGGGGAAACTGTAATCAGGATATATTGCATAAGAAAAGAATCTGTTTTCAATAAAAGGGAATAAAAGAGTTACAATGAATGAGTAATTAACTAAAGAAAGATAACTAATTGTCTTAGTTAGGGTTTCTATTGCTGCAATGAAACACCCTGACCAAAAAGCAAGCTGGAGAGGAAAGGGTGGGCTTATTTGGCTTCTGTATTGCTGTTCATTATTAAGGAAGTGGTGGCATCAAACCGGGCAGGAACCTGAAGACAGCAGCTGATGCAGAGGCCATGGAGGAGTTCTGCTTATTGGCTTGCACCCAGGGGTGGCACCACCCACAGTGGGCTGGACCCTCCCCAGTCAATCACTGGTTAAGAAAATGCTCTACAGGCCTGCCTACAGCCCAACCTTATGTAGGCATTTTCTCAACTGGGATTCTCTCCTCACATATGACATGTTGACATAAATCTAGCCAACATAATATTGAACAATCAGTAATGATTTGGTAATAAGAAAGCATTAAGCCAAGCATGGTTGTCTATGCTTGTAATCCCAGCACTCAGAGAGGCAGAAGCAGGCAGATCTCTGTGAGGACAGCCTGGTCTACTAAGAGAGTCCAGGACAGCCCTGGATACACAGAAAAACTCTGTCTTGAAAAACCAAAGAGGGGGGAAAAAGAAAAGAAAAAGAATAATTATTAAGTAAAGGCAATACTTAAAGAGTACAAGACTAGTTGGTGTGGTGAATACCTGTTTACAATGCTGAGTGTGTACAGCCACAGTAGAAGGAGGCCAGCCTTGAGGTCTGCAGCTCGGCTGCAGCAAAGAGTATGGTTGTAACGTCAGAAAAGTGCTACAGATAAGAGAGTGGAGACTAGCGCAAGGGGCAGGAGTACTACAGAACTAGCTGGGAATGGCCCTCTGGGATAAGGGTAGGACTCACAGGACACTTTATCTTCATGGTGTTCAGGAGCCTGTGTAGTAAGGCTAGCAAACTAGCAAAAGCATAAATAGGCCTGGAAGTTCTGCTGTCTGTAAAGAGTCACCTCAGCAAAACCACACAGAGAAATCAGTCTCTTCATCTTTGCCACATCCATCTCTCTTCCACCCTCTGCTGAGAAAGGAAACATGTATTTATACCTGATGACAAAAGAAACACATATTATTACATCAGACTCTTCTATCATCAGCAAGGTCAAGGTGGATTAGGAGCTTAAGGGTAATAAACAGAAAACCAGAACAGATGGTCACAGTATTTGAAGGAAGAATCAGGAAAAAAAATGGCTCATTAGAAAAAGTTTCAGAAGTGGTTATCCCATGTGACCCAGGTAGTCAGTAATGATAGGTATGTTGAGTTTATCTGAAGGTGTGCACCAAACATTGCCTCAGATAGAAAGCTGTCTCTTAAAGAACATCTCCAACCATGTGCAGAGCAGGTGTTGTACAGGCAAGCATTGAGAGACCAAAAGATTAAAAATCAGCAGTTATTATAAAAGTTTAAGGCCTGAACTAAGGTTAGTTGGGTGGAGAAGTCCAGTAATGCCCTGAGGGGAAGAACAAGCCTTACTGCATTCCTTACCCATGCACCAGAGATACAGTTGCTAGGAAACTGGCCCATCCCCCCATAGGGAGGGACACCAGATCATTAATGGTTTGGAGACCTTCCTATAACCAATCAATTCAAAATGCAGTATTTTGACCAATAGATGCTTGCCAGGCAGGAATCGGCCCTGCCTTGGGCATGCTGGGAGGGACCAGAATCTTTAAATCACCCAACTAACCTGAGCACGGGGCTCTCGGCTCTCATTGGTTCGTTGGTGGGGGGTGTGAGCCCAAGCTGCAGCTTGTAATGATTTATAATAAAAAGAACCTCATGTATTTTCAGCGGAGTCTATTTATTCCTGGTCTTTTGGGGTTCACAAACTGGGCAGGACAGTATGAGTTGATACTACATATCCAAGATGAATGTTCTATTAAGTCAGGAATTGCATCTGTCAGCAAGCCAGCCTCCGTGACCCCTATCCACCAGCAGGGTACAGTGAAGGATATTTCAGTCATGCTTGGGTATTTCTGAGGACCTTGAAAAATATAAACTCTCCCTTTTAAGTATACAAGTTAAGATTGTTTTCATTGTAAGGAATAAATGACTCAAATAACAGTAGTTCATAAATAAGGATCAAGATATTTTATTTCATGCAACAAGCTCTCTAGAGGAGGCTCATTAATAACTTCAAAGTCTTGTGTGCACTTGTATCTTTTAGGCATGTCATCTGAGAGTACTGGATTTTTGCTTCATGGCTGGAAGATAGGACTTCATTTTAGGCATCATTTTACAACTTAGACCAGAAAAAGAAAAAAGAAATCTGCATTCCATATCTGCATTCAGTAGATATCAGGCGTCAAGCTATTTGACAAGTAGTTTTTGAGCCATCAAATGTACAGAAATGTGTTAGGCTAAGATTTTAATGATTAGTCTAAAAATATAAAATCTGAACTGTCCTACAAGCTCTACAGATCAAAATATGAGGCTTTTGAGACTCCATTTCTACCCCATGCCATGCCTGATTCAGCACAGACAGAGGGGTTGGTCTTCAGCTCCACACACTTTCCCAAATTCTTCTTTCCCAACCTGTGAGGAACACTCTGGGAATTATCCCATTTACTTATAGTTACTATATAATGTATTTATGTGTAACATTCTATGTAACAATGTTTTGTGCTGTAAATCTGTTTAAAATATGATTTCTATTAGAGTGAAAATTTTATTTTTTAGCTTGTCCTTTCAGTCTAATAAAAAACCTCAAATGATATGAAGCTACCTTTCATTTTTATTTGTTTATTTTTTCTTCACAATTTATACATTATATATTCTGATTATAGACCGGTCCCTCAACTCTCTCAGTCCCCTCCCTCTCTCTTTCCCTCATCCCCTTCCCTTAGTCCACTGAGAGGGGGAGTTCTCCCCTATTGCCGTCTGCCCACAGCTTGTTAAGTCTCATCAGGACTGCCAGGATCCTCTTCCTCCATGGCCTGGTACTGCTGCATCATCAGGGGCAAGTGATCAGAGAACAGTCAACTGATTTCATGATAGAGACAGGCCCTGATCTCCTCACTCAGTGATTCACATGGAGACTGAACTGCCAATCGGCCACATCTGAGAAGGGGGTCTAGGTACTCTCCATGCATGGTCCTCCATTGGTGCTTCAGTCTCTGCAGGACTGACTCCCTGGGCTCAGAACTTTTAGTTTTGTTGGTCTCCTTGTGGGGCTCCTGTCCCCTCCATGTCCCTCTAATCCCACTCCTCTCTTCCTCCATAAGACTTCCTGTTCTCTGCCCAAAGTTTGGGATCCCTCGTTTGGTGAATCCTTTTAGAGGACCCTCTATAGTAGACTCCCATCCTGTTTCCTCTCTTCCACCACTTCTGGTGTCTATCTTGTTTGACATTCTAAATGAGATTTAAGAATCCTCCCTAGGGTCCTCCTTAGTGTTTAGCTTCTTTAGGTCTGTAGCTGTCCTATATTATACAGCTATTATTCTCATATTAGTGAGTGTATACCATAGCTGTCTTTCTGTTTCTGGGTTATCTCACTCAGGATGATGTCTTCTAGTTCCATCCATTCGCCTGCAAATTTCATGATTTCCTTGCTTTTAATAGCTGAGAGTATTGCATTGTACGCACACTTTCTGCATCCATTCCTCCTTTGAGGGACATCTAGGTTGTTTCTTGAGTCTGGCTATTATAAATAAAGCTGTTATGAACATGGATGAACAAATGTTGAATGGTGCTGAATGGTGGGGCATCTTTTGGGTATATTCCCAGGAGTGATATAGCTGGGTCTTGAGGTAGTGGTATTCCCAAATTTCTGAGAAAGTGCCAAATTGATTTCCAAAGTGGTTGTACACGTTTGCACTCCCGCCAGCAATGGAGGAGGGTTCCCTTTCTCTACATCCTCTCCAGAATGTGTTGTCACTTGAGTTTTTGATCTTAGCCATTTTGATAGGTGTAAGGTGGAATCTCAGAGTGGTTTTGATTTGCATTTCCCTGATGACTAAGGATGTTGAGCATTTCTTTTGTTTCTCTGCCATTCTATATTCATTCCTCTGTTGAGAATTCTCTGCTTAGCTCTGTACCACATTTTTAATTGGATTATTTGGTTTGTTGGTGTCTAATTTCTTGAGTTCTTTATGTATTCTGGGTATTAGTCTTCTCTTGGATGTAGAGTTGGTGAAGATCTTTTCCAAGTCTGTAGGCCATAGTTTTGTTCTGCTGACAGTGTTCTTTGCTTTACAGAAGCTTTTCAGTTTCACGAGGCCCCATTTATTAATTGTAGATCTTAGAGCCTAAGCTCCTGGTGTTCTGTTTAGGAAATTGTCTCCTGTGCCAATGAGTTCTAGGCTCTTTCCCACTTTTTCTTCCAACAGATTTAGTGTGTCTGGTTTTATGTTGAGATCTTTGATCCACTTGGACTTTAATTTTGTGCAGGGTGATAGATATGGGTCTATTTGCATTTTCTACTTGTGGACTTCCAGTTAGACCAGTACCATTTGTTGAAGATGCTATTGTTTTTCCATTATATGGTTTTGGCATCTTTGTCAAAAAATCAGGTGTCCATAGGGTTTATTTCTGGGTCTTCTGTTCAATTCCATTGATCCACCAGTCTGTTTCTGTAACAGTACCATGCAGTTTTTATTACTGATGCTCTATAGTACAGCTTGAGATCAGGGATGGAGATATCTCCAGAAGATCTTTTATTGTAGAGGATTGTTTTAGCTATTCTGGGTTTCTTGTTATTCTATATGAAGTTGAGAATTCTTTTTCAAGGTCTGTAAGGAATTGTGTTAGTAATTTTATGGGATTGCTTTGAATATGTAGATTGCTTTTGGTAAGATGGCCATTTTTACTATGTTAATCCTGCTAACCATGAGCATGGGAGATCTTTCCATCTTCTGATATCTTCTTCTAATTTTTTCTTCAGAGACTGAAAATTTTTTTCATACAAGTCTTTGACTTGCTTGGTTAGAGTTACACCAAGGTATTTTATGTCTTTTGTGGCTATTGTGAAGGGTGTTGTTTCCCTAATATCTTTTTCAGCCCTTTTGTCTTTTGTATACAGGAGGGCTACTGGTTTTTTTTTTTTTTTTTTTTTTTTTTGAGTTAATTTTTTATCCAGCCACTTTGCTGAAGGTTTTTTATCAGCTATAGGAGTTCCCTGGTAGAATTTTTGGGGTTACTCATGTAAACTTTCATATCATATGCAAATATGATCCTGTGAAGCTGCCTTTTAAAAGGAGCGTCCTCTGTGTTGCTAGTCTGGTTACTCTTTGATCAGTGAGCAATTTAATGTTGGCTGAATGAAAAGAAAGAAACTCTTTTAGTAATGGTAAGCCAGTTTCTCATTACCCAACTTGTAACTTTACTGAGGCTGTTCATTCCTTCTCTGCTGTTTTGGATCAATTTTTGAGAATGGAAAATTATTTAAGCAGAAAATTTCAGTGCAATAAAAGTGAAATTGAACTAACCTAGTGTTATTTGATAATTTTGTATTGCTAACTTTCTAATATTACTAGCAAATATAATTTTCCTATCCATCATCTAACACCTCTGACTCTTTTAGGTTTATAAAGTTGAATTTTTTTAATTGCTTCAGAGGAAGAAACTGTTTTTGAGTTGGGTATATATAAAGTTATTTAAACAATGGAGGTTTTCTTTTCTTTTTTTTTTTTTTTTTTTGTCTATGATGTTTTTCTGAGATGGTATTTTCCTGAAAAACCATTTTCAGTTTCAAAATCTGAAAATAAATCCCCCAAACCTCACTAAGCCTGGGAAGAGTTTAGCTGCCTTAGCAGACTGTGCATGAGATGGAAAGCAACAGCCGGATCCACAGCCTCTGATTGTCCCAAATCACATGAGTCATCAACTGAGTACTCAGAAAACGAAAACAAGCCATTTTCAGCTAAAAGATATGAGCATAATGTGTACCATAAACCCACAGTGAATGTTTTATAACTAAGCATCCAGTGTTTGTAACTTAATTTGAATTTCTTAATGCAGCATTTCCCAGAAATTCCTTAAGCATCATATATGATCTATTATGTAAAAATACTTGCTGTTGAGAGACACCATTTTTTTTTTCCTTCTGGGAGGAACCTTAGGAACCATCAGCAGCAGGTGCAAAGTATTCCAGAGAGGGGGCTGGCTATAAAGAACATATTTATTCATAATTTTCAAACTCCCATGCTTCTGAGAGCTTAAAAAGAGGGATTGCTTGGACTGTGGAAATTAAAAACAAACAAAACAACTGTTCTAAGGTGGTAGAAAAGGACTAGAAATGTTCTTTGATACTGAAAATCTAGCCTTGAAAATTGTTTTCATTTCCTAACACACAGCTGCTAACATCCTTGGTATCTCCAGAGTAAGGAGCGTTTTGTTGCATGTTAATGGAATGACTTACTGACTTGTAGCTGGAAGCCATTGGGTAGCTTTAGGTTGAGGAGTAGTTTCAAAAGAGTGAAGAATGATCAGAGTTTTTAGTTCTGTCTCTTAACCCATGGAAAGGAAAGTGAGACTGCAGGTTAAATTGGATGCCAGGACCAATAATACAGTACACCTGCCCTTGTAACAAAGCCCCCCATAAAAACTCAAAATGCACAGGGATCAGAAGAATGGCTGAGCATGTGGAGGATGGCAACCCAGAAACTCCCCGACCCTGCCCACTGTCTATGCCTTTATGCGTCTTCTTCATGTGGCTATTCCTCCCTCTCTTTTGTAATATTTTAGAATTTTGCTTTTGGGATCATAGAAAGTTGAGTTTGATATGCCATTGGCATTGAGCAATATTGATGCCTATTTTTCCTGAGTATACAGTGCTGTGTTTGTCAAGGCATTGTTGTAGACTTAGTTGTAGAGACAACTGGAGACATTTTGGTGACCTAAGAAGCTGGTTGTTCATGAGAAGAACTGGAACAGGTTATGTCTCCCGGATACATTCTTAGTATAACAATTGGGAACTTAACCATCAAAGAAAGGGCTGGGCTCCCTCTGCAACCTTCAGAAAGCTGGATTCAGGAAGGTACCATTTCAAATTCTTGATTCCAGCATCACAATGCTGTAACTATGCAATGAAATAAGAAGGTGTCACCATTGTTAAAAGCTCATTCTAGGTCATACTCTACTTCCTGAACCCACTCCAGGAAAGGAGATGTCACTAGCGTCCCCACTTTTTGTTAGTCGGTGCAGTGCATATCTCCTGAATACTTACTAAACCAAGTAATGATGCAGTGTGTTTGAAGGGGATGGGAGCAATGCAGGAAAATTGTCTGAGTATTGGGAGTAGAAACTGTGGAATGGGTCAAGATGATCTTTCTTGAGAAGGTGACACCTATGTGAAGACTTGTAAAAGGTAAGAAGGTGAGCTTGTAGGTATTTAGAGGAGCAGGGTACTGAAGCAAAGACTCTGAGGTAGAAGCTCTATGGAATGACCAAGTGATGGTACCTTAATGGCTAGCACATATGAGATTTCTGCCAAAGACTCATACTTACTCCAAAGAAGAAGTTTCCTAAGTAATCTCTTGTGCTAGGTTTGCTGTACAAAATGTATTTTGAATTATGATAGTCAACAGTCCTTGTGGCATTCAAACTAATATATGCTTCTTGAAAGGCAAAGAGAAATCCCTGAGTTCTACCATATTTGGAGCTACTATCCTATGAAATAGTGTTCTTGTTACTAACAATGCCATAACTAGGTTAGTGTTTTTACTTTTCTTTAAAAAAGTTCATAAAAGTTAAAAATGTGGGGCTAGAGAAATGGCTCAGAGGTTAAGGGCATTGGCTGCTCTTCCAGAGGTCTAGTTCAATTCTCAGCCACTACGTAGTGGCTCACAACCATCTATAATGAGATCTGGTGCCCTCTTCCAGAACCCTGTATACAAAATAAATAAATAAATAAAATTAAAAATGTATATATCTGATTTCCGGCAGAAATGTCACCTTTTAAAGCAACACTTTAGTTATTAATTTTTGAGAATTTCATACAACAGATTTTGAATACATTCACCCCCAGTTCCTCCCATTACCTCTTTCTCTACCTTCTTATCACTTTTCTTCCCACACACCCCTGCATGTACATTTGACAGTCCATCACCCAAACTTGGGATCTGTTTTTCCCCTTGCCTTGCATCTGAGCTGGCAAAAAGTTTATCAGAAGTAACATCTTGAAACTTCCAAAGAAGATCATAAAAAACATTTCAGGGTTCTACAAAGGCCTCTAAGAATGGGTCTAAAGAAACCTCAAGTACTATGAGATTACTCTTATGCAAGGAAATGCTGGCAATCTATGTAATAAGACCACATGGAAAAAGAAAAGAGATCATCTTGGTATCACTGAAGAAATAATCTTGGACTGAACAGCTCCAGCAGCTCTTGTATAGACAAGAGTTAGGAACATTGAGGCAAAGCCCCTCATTCATCTGCAACCATTTGTGAAAGTGCAGATGAGGCCCCAGGTTTTGTGTAATAGTTAGAAGCCTTTCCTCCAACAAAATTTCTTACACAAAGCAATATGATAGGCCGAGCAGTGCTGGCACATGCCTTTTATCCCAGCACTCAGGAGGCAGAGGCAGAGGCAGGGGGACCTCTGAGTTCTGAGTTCGAGGCCAGCATGGTCTACAGAGTGAGTTCCAGGAGAGCTAAGGCTACACAGAGAAAGCCTGTCTCAAAAAACCAACCCCCAAGAAGTATAAGGGTAACAGATTAATTCTTATCAGTTCAGCTATGTTGTAGAGCAGTTTATTACATAGCACTATTTCCATAATGGAAATTGGACCCATTACATTACAGAAATTAGAAAAAATTTAAATATTATTTTTCACTATGACAACAGTAACAATAATGCTCTTAATAATGACAATGAGACCAGAGAACATATTGAGAATCTAGGAAGTCTATGGTTCTTTTACTGCTAAATTCAATGTTTTTATATGTTTGACTCTCACATGTTAATACAGATAAATCTGTACATTTTTATATGGTTGTTGAACTCATCCAACCAAAGTTCATTTTCTCCACCGCCTTTTTCTAGTACTAACACGTTTGAAGGTCCTGCATAGACGGTCACGAATAATGGACTTTTCTGATAAATTCAATAAGATGCCACTGAAGGAAATCAGGCAGGCTGCTGCTGTGATCAGATCTGAGGTGTGGTCATTTTGGCTCCTGTGGGAGAAATATAGTGGCCTGATGGCCTTTTTGTAATGGTCTTCACCCTACATGAGGAGAAAATGGGGATGCAATAAAGGAAAAGGGCTGGCTGACTCAACAAAGGTGGACAAGTATTGCAAAGCTTTTCCTTAGTACAGTTTGGTAGATGGGATTTTTCTCTAATTTTTAATTTATATAGTTACAGAAAAGCATCATGGGTTGTTACATATGATGAGGATGATCTGTTCCATTGTTTAAAATTTTACTTACTCCACTGTCATTAGTTACAATTTTATTTGGATAAGGAAAAGAGATGACACTTGATGTTTTTGCATTTATCCAACAGCATGGCTTTACTAGTTGTGGAGAAGGGAGGGAGACAAGGAGCCTGTTCCCAGGTTCTTGCTTTGTTGGATGCTTGGTGACAGACTATGCTGGCCTGGCCTACTTCCCAGCCATATGGCCAGTTACCTGCTATCTTAGTCACACCCTGGCTGCTCCTTCTCCACCTGTGACCTCAAGGTAACTCCCTTTCTCTCTCTGGTCCTCACCTGAGACCCTCCCTTCTCTCTCTGGGATCAGAAGTCCCACCTTATCCTCTCCTGCATAAATATTGGCTGTTTAGTTCTCTATTAACCTATCAGAATGTGATGGAGAACAATGTTTACAACATATGAAGACAGGCTGTGTCTTCATAATGATTACAGTGCCAAAGTCTGGACTTCAATCAGATCTTCGGGTACAGAAATCAGCAATTGTATACACAACATCTTCCAACACTCGTTGACATAGAAAAGTAAGGTGAGACTGTCTCCATCACCTATTGAAATCAGGAGGCTGGAGGGGGAAGCTGGTTGAGACTTTGGGTTGTTTTGAGGAAACTGTGACCATAAACTTGGCTTGAGGTGGCTGGAGGCTCTATTCCTCATATCACCATACCGTTTTCATCTGTTGTATGATAAAAGGCCAGGATTAATAACCTTCATGAGATACTTTCAAGTTACGACCTCCCTAAAAAATAAAACTGTGAGAGTTTTTCTTGTCTGGCTCACAGACATGCAGATTAATTTGTATTTGATCTTGAATTTTTCTAACTTGATATTATGGCTCACTACTTTTACATAGTGCTTTCTGTGTGCTGGACACTTATCTAAGTATGCTCTTCATACTAATTCATCTATTTAGGAAAACCATATGAGTTAAATTTCTGGATTCAACTATATGAATGCAGGCACTGATAATATATCTTGATGAAAATATAAGGAGTTACTGCTGGTATCCTCCACCTCCAATTTAGAAATCGAAGGTTCCTCATGATATCCTGTTTCTCCAGGACATTAATGACTTTGGAAGCAAATGACTTGGTGAGAAGGAAATTGACAGCACAGAAGTTTTTGTAAGTTATCCAAGATCATCATCAGGGAAACCCTGAGGGACTGAGAATGTGCCATAGAATATGAAAAGCACTTGGATTCAAACACCAGCACATATACACATCACATACTCTGAATTCTAGCTTTTAATTAGTGAACTAAATATTGGTAATTTTGCCAAGAATAATTTAGATAATCACCTTTATATTTGAACATTTGCTTTATGAAAGATTTTATTGGGTAGTAAGTAAAAGTAGACACAGACAATGTTTAGTTTCTAGAAACAAGTTAAAGAAAATATTACATACAATATATATTATTATACATTGTTCATTCTGAAGTAGATGCTATCTTATCTCTGTTCAAAAGGGGAAAAATTGAGAATTGGAAAGGCTTAGATATGTTAGTTACTGGGAAACTCAAACTCGACTTGAGTTCTGTCTGACATCATGGCTTAACTGTCAGCAAATTCCTAACCAAGCAATGGAGATTTAATTTTACTAATGGCCTTTGCTGCACCCTACAGGTCTTCCTAATCCTAGTAAATTCTTTTGAGAATTTTCTAGAACCTTTTTGCTCTAGACCCATAGATTAGCATTTCTCAACCTGTGAGTCTCTACCTCTTTGGGAATTGAATGACCCTTTTATAGGGGTTACATATCCTGCATATTTGATTTTTATATTACAATTCATAAAAGTAGCAAAATTAAAGTTATAAAGTGGCAACAAAAATACTTCTATGGTTGGGGTCACCACAACATGAAAAATTGTATAAAAGGGTCACAGCATTAGGAAGGTTGAGAATCACTGCCAAAGATGCATTCAAAAAATATATCTCTTCTCAATTGCGCAACCCCAGCCCTTTTAGAGTGGTTTCACTACTTATCCAAGATGACGTTTATAATTCTGATAACTTACTCAAGCACATGCTATTGAGGAGAAGTAGTTCTCTTTCTGAAATACAATACAGCATGAAGAACTTTTGCTTCTTCATGTAGAAGTGAAAGATGTCAGCAATAACTCTCCACATTACCATCAAGATCGATTATTATTGTGTTCAATCATGTATTTGAATCCATTACTTTGCTGGAAATTTTCTTCATCCCAGAAGTCAGAAGTTTCCAAGTGGGAAACCAAATTGACTTTCATGTATTTTCTCAGTTCATTTATGCCAAGGAAACTTGTACTATGAGAAGTTCTCTGAGTATAGCTCAAAAGGCAAATAAATCTTTCACTTTAAATAGCATGAGACATCCAGGAGTTAGTTCTTATCTGTTAATAGTTCATATAACTACATTTTATAGAGTATTCTGAAATTCAGGGAAAACCCTTTGTTGATAGTCTGAATTTGGTTTTAGTGAATTTTGGAGTTTGCACATTGCTTTGATTAGGCTAGATGATACTTATCTGTTGCAGGTTATTTGATCACAATGTGAACCCTGAGACTGTGGCCTGGAAGAACCTGTATCTACTTGTATGGGTCAGCCTTACTTCACATCTTCAATCCAAGAACTTTCTGTTTATCATAAACAGATGGTTGTGGTGTGACTCAGCTCTAGCACACACCTTTAATTCAAGAGCTTTCTGTAAACAGGATTAAATAAAATTAACTCTGGGTCAAGAATTGGAGCAAACAACCAGATTGACAGGAAGGAAACACGGGAACAAAACCATAGAGAGTGAAAGGAAGTCTGGAGGATGGATAGAGAGACACGTGGGAAGCAGAAAGGAGGAGCATTGAGTTGAAGGGTATTTAAGAGATTTTGGAGAAGGAGAAAGAGTTTTCCCCTCTGGGACATGAGCTGAGTAGGAAAGGCTTTTTCTTTCTGAGCAGCTGGTTGAGTAGGAACGTTAGCTGGGTGCTTCCTCTGTCTCTCTGAGCTAGCAGGCTTTCTCCCCAGCATCTGGCTCCTGAGTCTTCATTGGTAAAACTGAACAATCAGAATTTTCTTTCTTTATAACAACACTCATCCTGTTTTACTTTAACTTGTCTTTATAAGATTCAGTTAGTGCCAGGAGCCAAAGCTATCTACAGAAGCCAAAGCCAAAGCTATCTAGTGAAGACAAATGTATCTACTGAAGCCAAAGTCAATTAGTGAGCCAAGGCTATCTACAGAAGCCAAAGTCAAAGCTATCTAGTGGAGACAAAGGTAGTTACTGCAGCCAAAGCCAAGTAGAGAGCAAAGGTCATTTAGTGGAGACCTAAAGCTATGTAGTGAAAGAGTTATCTAAGACCCTAAATCATGGGTGATTGTGAGGACATCCGTTTCTTAGAGCATCTGTGAGATATCTTTAGAAACCATCTTTATGGTATCTTGCAGGTACAATATTTAACCCATGAAAGCACTCTTCCTATATCCTGCAGCAGTAGATTAACCTTCCCCCTTTCCTGCCTTCTTCCTATATAAGTTGGGTAAAAATTTCTAATAAACGGAAGCCTTGATCAGACAAACAGACTTGGCTTTCATTCCTGCGTCTCTTGTCCCTACCTCCCCCTTCCTTCCATTCTCCTCCTTTAGGAACCCCGTTGAAGCCCCGCAGGCCGGGGGAAGTTAGTGCATTTTAACAGGGAGATGATTCAGACAAAAATGACTGACTGACTCCCATCATTGACAATTGGTCTAGTTATTAACCCATCATGCTGACAGAACCCCTCTTCTTTTCAAGAGCCCACTCCTCAGGTGGTAGAATCCATTTACCTTTCAGAAACGACTTCACCTTCACAGTGAATGGTATACATGAAGAGGATGGACACCAGAAGAAGAAGAAAACAGGAAACAAGTTAGGAGCCTCCTACAGAGGGCCTCTGAAAGGCTCTGCCCTGCAGACTATCAAAGCAGATGTTGAGACTTATGGCCAAACTTTGGGCAGAATGCAGGGAATCTTATGAAAGAAGTGGGAAATAATAGTAAGAGCTGGAGAGGAGGTCCACAAGGAGAGTAACAGAACCAAAAAATTTGAGCACAGGGGTCTTTCCTGAGACTCATACTCCAACCAAGTACCATGCATGGAGATAACCTAGAACCCCTGCACAGATGTAGCCCATGGCAGTTCAGTGTCCAAGTGGGTTCCATAGTAATGGAAACAGGGACTGCTTCTGACATGAACTCAGTGGCTGGCTCTTTGATCACCTCCCCCTGAGGGGGAAGCAGCCTTACCAGGCCACAGAGGAAGACAATGCAGCCAGTCCTGATAAGACCTAACAGACTAGGATCAGAAGGAAGAAAAAGAAACCCTCCCCTACCAATAGACTTGGGGAGGGGACTGTGTGGAGAAGGGGGAGGAAGGGAGGGACTCGGAGGGGAGGAGGGAGGAAACTAGAGGGAGGACATGAAGTAAATAAAGCATAATTAAAAATAAAAAAAAATATGGACAATGTATCCAGTTCGGATGAGACTGGATAAGCTAGGGTCAGATGGAAGGGGAGGAGGACCTCCCTTATCTGTAGACTTGTAGAGGGGCATAGGAGGAGATGAGGGAGGGAGGGGGCTACAGCAGGAATACAAAGTGAGTAAACTGTAATTAACATAAAAATAAAATTTAATTAAAAATTAAAATAAATAAATATTCCCTATTCTAAGGATATCAAGAGGAAATAGGAGTTACACATAGATTATTCATTATATACTGAATGTATAGAGTAAATCTCAACAATAACATTGATTATAGCTTTTTATTTTGGAAGAAAATGTGAGGAGTTATGGAAAATAATAAAAATAAATAAATCAAGAAAAAAAACTTTCTATAATAAACGCTTTGTTAAACTTGTTTGTGGAGAATTTATTCACTGAAGGCTTGCAAGCCCAAACATGCAAGCCCAACGCACAGAGCTGGTCTCATTTATTTTAAATGGAGGAATATTTTATAGATAGTAGTCTGACATGCCCACAACAGAATTCATCCACCCCTTTCTCATCCTACACTTCGAATGGTGTCAGTGCAGGTACAAGCACAGCAAGAAATAAGCATGTAATGAACACTAACTGCATTTAAAGACAGTGTTGAGTTCATATTTTTTTTGTAGAATCCTACTTTTAATTTATACTAAGCTTACTATTAAAACCTGTCTAACTAAAAGAAAATACTTTGTGCTAGTAAATCACATCGTCTTGTGTCTGTTTAGCTGTTTCTCCCATTTATCTTTAGATAACATAACATTTATAGCTATTTGGTCTTTCTTGTGCCATGCCTTCTTAGTATTGATTTTGTCATTCATGTCATCTGGCTTTTTGGCTATATTCAAATCATTAGCCATACATACAGAAGCAAATGAACAATACCGAGTATTAAGAACAGAAACAATTTACTGAAATTGATTCTGCCTGTCTTGTGTGCACCTCCCCATACATATCGTCCCCGACACACACATTCATGCTTGACTCCATCGTTAGCATAGCTCTAATTTAAAGAGGGTAGCTCAAGGCCAGTGGATTGATTAGTAACTGAAAATATGGCTGCTATGACTAACACCAACATGTTTCTGCTTCCAAAATATCTGCCTGGAACTCCAGTTAGGCAACCAGAAGCTAGATTGCTGAGAACTATACTGGTGTACAAGACTAAGATGGAAATGCCTAAAACACACTTTCTTTTATATTATCCCATAGAAAGTCCCAGGAAATCTCAATCGATCTACAAAGTGTGTTTCAAATGCAGACCAGAATTGTTTCATTTATAATTTGTAATATTTTTCCTTAAGAACCATGTTATCACGGTGATTAAATTCCCCAGAAATTGCCACAAAAGCTTGTTTGAGCTGCAGTTTGGCTAATAAAAACGACTTTTAAGCTAACAAGGAAGAAAATGATGGCTGTATCAAAACTAAACAAAACCATTGCATGAAAAAGTAGTCTATAAAACAGTTGAAAAACTTCCATGAACTTCACTTTCTCTTATGGTAAGTTGGCCCTTGTCTGCCTCCAGCCTCATGGGATACTGACATAGTTCTAAAGAGGCATTTATCACACTGTGCTGTCACTATTGACTTACTTCTGTTGTCTTGCCTAGGAGATTCCTTATGAGATATGACTTACCAAACCTGATGGAGGGTTTGAAATAGTAAAAAAGAAATATATTCAGAGTGAAGAATCATGAACAGGATGCTAGAGAAAGACTTCTAGAATTCCAGTTTAAATATTCATTGTTGCTGAGGGCTCTTCACTGAAGAAAGAAAAAGACCAACTAGCTCATTTTTTTGTCAGCATATAGAAAGTAGTGGGGTTTGTTGTTGTTTTTCGAGACAGGGTTTCTCTATGTGGCATTGATTGTCCTAGACTCGCTTTGTAGACCAGGCTGGCTTTGAACTCACCGAGATGTGCCTGCCTCTGCCTCCCTGAGTGCTGGGATTACAGGGTGGCACCACTGTGCCCGGCGAATGTAGTGTTTCTTAACTAAAATTTTTATTGCATTTGCTTACATGTGTGCGCATGTGCTATTTATGCTGTCAGTGTGGAGATCAAGGGCCATCTTGCAGAAGTTAGTTCTTTCCAACCATGAGGTATCAGATTCCAGCTCAGGTCAGCCAGGCTGACGGTTAATATCTGCAGGGCCATCTCATGAGTCTGAATATAATGCCTCTTAACAGATAGTAAGACTTAATTGGAATTGTGGCTCCCTGGAACAAGTCCTAAACTCATTAAACCTCATCAGAAACTGCTTATGCATTTTATCAAGAAATGCAATTTCTTATCAGGGTGAGATCTTGAGTAACATTAGAAAATAGGCATCACTTCTGCACTAGCTTTTAGGAAACTTTTCTGTCAGAGGTAATGAAGTCTTAGAGCTGTAAATGACCCAGATTTTAAAAATGGGTTCTAAAGACTTTAAATGTAAAATGTAGTTCCCTGGTCTTGCTCATCCTGTGTGTGTGTGTGTGTGTGTGTGTGTGTGTGTGTGTGTGTGTGTGTGTGT
>NW_026596079.1:24808437-24831283 GCF_907164565.1 Psammomys obesus | reverse complement strand
TGTGTGTGTGTGTGTGTGTGTGTGTGTGTGTGTGTGTGTGTGTGTGTAGGTGTGTACATGCACTCTGCTCTGTTAATCTGTGGCTACACGATGTGAAAAACTGCACCCTCAAGCAATGTGATCATTCATAATAAAGTGGTGTTGCAAAAGCATGTTGAGACAAAACAAGACACAATGCAAGTGTTAACAAGGTTCTATTTCAGGCCAGTAAGAGCAAGTCCAGAATCCTAATGATGTAACAGATTTGCCAGTGGTGAAATCAGTACTGTCTTAACAGAAAGGTACCCTGAACAGAAAAAGCTCAATAAGGAGAGTTACATAATACAAGTACGTCCTGATTGTATGAATCTGGTTTGTTTTGGAAACTAGATCGCTTTTTAATTTTTTTGGACTATTTATTCTATTGAAATACATTTAATATACTTTAAATAATTTTAATACCTTATTTTATGTGAGACCTTGATTTGTGCCAAGACTTCTTTTCAGGAATGCAAACTGGGGAGGTTGGCAAGAGGTTATAGTCTAAACTGAAAGAATCTATCGACAGTGTTTATTACTAGTATCACACCCAAGAGTAGAAGACATGAGTGTTCCTGACAAGCATTTGGAAGTCTTCACACAGTAGGAGGGCCTTTGCTGTGTGGATCAGATGTTGTTCGAGTAGTTTGATTTTCTGTATGGATTATTTTTTTCTTAGATGACATGTTAACAGATAAGAACATTCTGATTGGCTTGATAGTTATGTGTTCCTATTACAAATTAACATGTGGCTCTTTTAGTTTATCAAAACAAAAAACAAAAGCTATGGCTCATTACATCACAGCATTTGATACTCGCTCAGAGCAACTTTCTCTATTACAACAACTCTGTGTGTATTTGGTATAAAAGTTGGTTAATGGTCTTTCTTCAAATACCAGTACCATGCATAGGCTTTATCTTACAGTTTTAAAATCACCACCAGATTTGAAACAGTTCTGCTTGAATGGAAAAGCTATTAGCCAAGGATATTTTCACAAGTTATTTTAGTTATTAAGTACTCCTGAACAGATATTTATGATTCTCTGATATAAAATGTGACTTTGTCTTTGTAACACGTGCTTAAAATTATAAATCCAAGAACAATAATTTTTTAATTAAAGGACATTGTAGTGACATGCTTAATGGTAACAAGTTTCAGATGGTATTATTAAGAATCAGGTGAATATATAAAATAATGCTATCCATGATTAAAATTGATCTTGATTCAGTTCTTAAAAATTACTCTTGGTATATTTAATTTCTCTGGTCATTTTATTATAATATTTTATGAATATAATTTAGCTAGGTAGTCTATTTCATTAATTAATAATAAATTCTACTAACTCAGGGCAGGAAATAATAAAGCGACGTATAAGTTTTGACATATCTGGGATAATGGTAAAATTAATCTAAAAAGATGCCAATCATAAAATTAAATTATACGAGCCAAAGAAAAATGTGAATATCAAATTAAAAAGAATTCCATTCTAAATCTGAGACAACGTGGATAAGCAGAGGTGAGTCTCAAATGAAGAGAGATTTGAGGTCAAAACCATAACTAAAGTTTATGAAAGCCAACAAATTTTTCACTTAGATTCTCCCTAGCTCTGAGTTGTATCTCTATTTCATGATGACTACTCTCCAGAATGATAATAGATGGCATGGAGAATCACTATGAAACAATGGAATGCCACTCATTTGAAAAGAAGACAAGTTGGATGGATAAGAGAGAACAAGTTGTTTGTAAACACTATTTTATTAATAAAAGCCTGTTGATAAAATACGAGAGAAGCCATAAGAGGAGAGCTGTAATCAAGTGGCAAAGAACAGTAGCAAGGAATTTGAGGGAAGAGAGTCAAAGAAATGATGTGGAAGTAAGCAAGACTAAAGATCTTTACAGTTATGGTTCCTAGCTCAAGCCCCAACGTCAGTCTTTGCCAGTTACTTAACCATTTATAAAATTCATTTTTTCCTTACACTGAAATGAACATAATAGCTTTTCCAGGGTGCTGAAGGCAAACGACACACAAAGGATAGGAACACTTAGCACAAGACTTAGCATACAACAGTATGCTGTTCATGTTTTACATGGCAGCAATCTTGTTGAAGGGCTGTTTGAGGAAGACTGGTGAGGTGTGGGTGGGCTCTTGAATCATGATTTGGACATGATGGTACCTCTAGGATCCAGAGGAGGGCTGAGCTGATTGAGAGGATATGATAAAAACAGTTGATGATGACAAACAGATTCCAGAAATGGTAAAAATAAGGTTTTATGGTTACTTGTTGAACGTTCAACCCTGCTCTGCTATCCCCGGGGAAAAATGTGACGTGTTGTGTTACTTTGGACAGCAGGGGGCTCCCAGTCACTGGAAAGCAGCAAGCAAGGGTCTGTTTTCTGTCTTGTGCCCAGTTAGCTGCTTGTGAAAGTGAGCTAGCACTCATCTGGCGTCATGGTTAAATAGAGTGTATTCTTTTCCTCTCTCTCCCAGGTCCGATCTCCACCCTCTTAACTCTCTGTGCCCCCTCTCCTACCTTGTTCCCTCTCTTCACCCACTACCTCTGTCTATTCTATCTCCCTATGCATCCTCCCTTGGATCCTCCTTATTATTTATCTTCTTTGGGTCTGCGCTTCATACTCAGCTTATCCTGTATTATATGGCTAAAAATCCCCTTATATGGGAATACATACCATGTGTGTCTTTCTGGATCTGTGTTACCTCACTCTGTATGATCTTTTCTAGTTCCATCCACTTGCTTGCAAATTTCATGATTTCTTTGTTTTTAATAGCTGAGTAATATTCCATTGTGTAAATGTGCCACAGTTTGTTTATCTATTCTTTGGTTGAGGGGAATCTAGGTTGCTTCCAGATTCTGGCTATTATGAATAAAGCTGCTATGACCATGGTTGAGCAGTGTTCTTGTTGTAAGGACAGTAGAGAAAAGAGAAACTGAGTGTGGGGTTATCTTTGTGACAAGTTGGAGACCTAACTCAGGGTAGGCCCCTGGGAGTATACAAGAGGAATTCAAGCAGAGACTCCTAGTAGCAGAGGCTATAGAGACTAAAGAGGACACCTCCTAATTAGACTAGTCTCCAAGTAGAAGGAGGCGAACATGAACTCACCCACAAAAACTTCGACCCAAGTTTATCCTGCCTAAAAGATGTACAGAGATAAAGATAGAGGAGATGGATCAGAGGTTGAGGGAATGCCCAAATAATGCCCAGCCCAACCAAAGACCACCCTATTGGAGAGCATCAACCCGACACTATGAAGGATACTCTGCTAAGCTTGCAGACAGGAGCCTGTAAGAGTTATCCACTGAGAGCCTCTACCCAGCCGCGCCTCAAAACAGATGCTGAGACTAACAGCCCCAAATTGGGCGATGAGTAGAGAGTCTTGTGGAAAAGTGAGAGGAAAGAGAAAAGGACCTGGAGGTGGCAGGAGCTCCACAAGAAGACCAACAGAGCCAACTAACCAGGGCCCAGAGGGGCTTGCTGAGCTGGAAACATCAACCAAGGAGCATGCATGAACTGGACCTAAGCCCCTTACAAAGATGTAGCAGATGGGAAGCTTAGACTTCATGTGGGTTTGCTAGTAAGGAAGTGGGAACTACATCGAATAGGGTCTCACTTGCTAGCTTCTTGATCTCTTTCCCCTGCTCAGTCCTGATGCAACTTGATGAGCTGGGTGTGGATGGGAAAAGGAGCTCCCCTCTTCTGAGGAATAGACAGGGGTGGGGTGGTAAGGGAAAAGGGAAAGGGAGAGAGGGTGGGCTGGGAGGGGAGGAGAGATGGGGCTACAATCAGGATGTAAAATGAATAAAAAATAAATAAAAAATAAATAAATTAAAATAAAAAGAAGTTGTGTATTTCCATAATCATGATTATATGATTTTTGCCATTTGGTATGTGAGGTCTATTGCATCCTACAGAGCATACTCACTGTTCACATATTTCTTCCAGAAGCATATACAGGATGCTAGAGTAGACCCCATAGGAGAGGAAGGGTATCTGCATCAGAAACTCAGATTAAAAGGAATAGACTAATATAAAAAAAGTGGGGAAAGTAAGGGAGCTGTGGATGTAAAGGAAGGAGCAGTTAGTGGAGGATGCTCTACCCTCTCAGGGACTGAACAGTACTCATCAGACAAGGGCAAGGAATGGAGGGCATTCAGCTTACAGGCTCAGCAGGAGCTATACGTGGAGAAGCAAAATGTCCAAGAAGTGTTCTGGGTGCGACAAATGCCATTTGTAGAAAAGCAACAATAGAGGAAAAGAGGAACACAAGAAGGATGAGGTCGTGTGCAGAACCAAGGTCCACGTGATGAAAGATGTCTAGCATTGCCTACCCCTTGCTGCTCAAGGACACCACAGGTCACTACATTACTGATCCTTCAGTTGACACAATGGTATTTCTAATTATTTTCTTTTTCAAAGGATCACTTCTCAAACTTTTTTCTTCTTCTGATTTTTAGTTTATTGCTGTCGGGGTTGTTTCTTTAGCTTTCTAGTAGAATTATTTGAAAGTCTTTGCTTTTGTCATCTTAACTGTAAGTAGAATGCACACCAAGATCTCATTTTCATCATCTCTGCTCACATCTGCTGCTTACTTGCCCTAAGGCATGTGAACAAACTTGTAGCCAAAGAAAATTAATCATTGATCATGAAGCTAGGTCCTGGCAAGAACTTTGGAGCAGTGGTTCTCAACCTTGCCAAGGCTGCAGTCCTCTAATACAGTTCCTCAGGTGGTGGTGATCCGCCCCCCAACCATAAAATTATTTTGTTGCTACTTCATAAATGTAATTTTGATACTGTTCTGAATTGTAATTAAATGTACGATATGCAGTATATCTGATATGTGACCCGATGAAAAGTGGTTGTGACCCACATTGCCTTAGAGTAATCATTACCACTGCCTTAATCATTTAGATTCATTACAATTGGAAGTTGTCTTATTAATGGCATGGTTTCATATACTTGTGCTAATTTCTGGGATTAGTGTCTTTTAGGAATGAGAAATTCATTTGCTCTTCATTGAACATGGGTCTTAAAAGATTAAAGGAAATGAAAAAATCATAAAGTGGGGAAAATCACCTGAATGTAAAACTTAAGCGTAGTAACAAAACCTAGGTTTATATCAGCAGGAGACACTGCGTATGGTAGTCCACAGCGGTTCTGAAATGAACGTGTGTCGCTCTGCTCCTAACTTCCAGGTATGTGTAGGACACTGTGAATAGCAATGTGTGATGTTAAGAGGTCAAGCTATTTTTTATATTACTTAGAAACCTGCCCTCTTTTGGGGATCCCTGGCATTTTCTAAAACCCAAACAAAGTCAAAGTGCAGCCTGTTTCTTTTTAACCTCATGTCCTTTTAAGTACCCAGCTTTTTTTTTTTCTGTGTAATTTGTGTTGTGATTTCTTTTGTTTTTCTTTTCTCTCTCGAGGTGGTCTGTACTCTTATCATTCTATAAAGAACATTCTCACAATGCTGGCAGCTAAATATGGAGGCACATGCCTATAACCCCAGGTAGGCAGAATGAATCCAAGGGCTGGACTACATAGAAAAATCTGTCTCCAAAACACGGCACAGCAAAATGAGGGTGTTGATAACTGAGACATAAGATGAGCAAAGCAATTCTTGTAGAGATCCTAATGCTTTTTCTGACAAAGCTGATGCAGCTCAGCTAGAGTAGTGTCAACACACAAGAGAAAGCTCTTCAAATCTTTCCCAACAGAGACTGTGAGATAGCTCTGTACATAGATGTAGGCAGTATAAAGATGCAAGTTCAAATCCCTGGCACCCACATAAAAAGTGGAGTGTAGTTATAAATGGTGCCTTAAACCCCAGTGCTGTGGGAGGTTTCTGGGGCTTGCTTTGGCTACCATGCCAGCCACAGGTTCAGTGAGAGACCTTGTCCCAAAAGATTAAGGTGGAGGGTGATAGAACTGAAGTGGAAGGTTTCTGGTTTCTTTCAAGACTCAGTTGAGCCATGTGATGTTTTGCAGGAGGCTGGCTTGTGAGAAGGCACATGATGTTTTGCTGTGAACTCTTTCACGCAAGAGGCATGACTTTGGCCAGCTGAGAACATCTGTGGGTGGACTCTGAGGAAAAGAGATATATAGAAGCCCAAGGACAGTGAGACATCACTTTTTGGATCAACATGGCTGCACTGATCTTCATGCTTTGACACTTGACTTCGCAGAGAGAAATGTTTCAGAAAACTTCTCAGGGCAATCCAAATGAGTCTTGCAGATTTCACTGACTTGTCCCAATCTTCTGAATCAACTGATTCATGTTGCTGCTTGGTGTTGGCCTTTGGACTGGACTGCTGGTATCTAGACTCATCCCAAAGAACTACTTCTAAAAAGGTCTACAACCCCCTTTACCTGATAACCTTCTTTTCCCCCTACCTCTGGTCAGTGGGTGGAAGGGAAGTATAATTATTTAGGAAGCTTAAATAAAGTAGATTTGGTGAAAAATCTAAACCTACACAGAACAGCAAACTTCACGTTGTCCTCTGGCATCTCATGCACTTGCATGCACGCATATATACACCACATATACCTATATGGCCTGATACACCACAAGTAAAATAAAATAAAATAAATCTTCTCAAACTAACAAAGCCTATGTGTTTCTAATAAACATTTCTTAGCTCTGTTTGTTCCTGAGTATTGCTAAGTTAGTTGTAGTTAAATGTAATCAGATTTTTTTCCTTACTAGAAACTTAATATTGTATTTTAAATATATAATGTTTTTTTTTTATTTTGCTAGGAGGAAATGACAGCTTTTCTGCTTATAATCTTTTACTAGGATATGTATAACTTACATTCACTTCACCAGAATAGGTTCTATAAAGAGTACACAAAATGAGGTGTGCTTCCGTTTCTATTCAGAATTTTAAGAAGACCTCAGCTCCTGGCTTTGCCCAGCCCGTGGTGAAGTAACCAGTTAGGAGTGTGCTGAAAACATTCCTGCATAGACTTAGTATAATTGGAATTTCAAAACTCAAAATCAACTCACAGAAACATGGTAGTGTTTGTGCCTTGTTCAAACAACAGAGCCATCCTACTCTTGCATTAATACAAACAAAGGCTCAAAGATCTTTTGGTATTTACCAGTAATTTACAAGGGATTTCCGTAGATATATTTCCTACCAAGCTCACAGTATTGTGACTGAGTTTCCCAAAACCAGGTGAACTTCTTCTATTCTTAATTCTGTCTACGCCAGGAGGAATCAATGGAAAGCAGCCCTAGAGCATACTCCCTGTTTCTGAATCATAGCTATTTAAGAGATATAAATTTGGGATCCAGTAAAGAGGTGGAGAAAAAAAGCAGGTTACCAGTTGAATAAACATTTGTATATAATATTTAACTAAGCTACCAAAAAATCAAGGAAAAATTGAAACAGAATAACCTGAACGTGTAGATTATGTTTTAACTGGGCATACTGATGTCTTTAGATCACCGCGTACCATTCTTGGAAAATTGTCCTGTGTGCCACTGAAGCAAAACACTGTCCAACGAAGTCCCAAGTAGTTTAAGTAAAAGGGTTCTGGTTGACTTCATTTTCTTTTTTTCTTATTATTGTAATTATTATTGTATTTGCGGTCCTTGTGCTCAAATCCAGTACCCTTTTCATGCAAGATAGGAATTTTACCCTGGAGCTGTGTAACACTAGTCCCTACTTCTAGCTTTATTTAATTTTTTTTTAAATTAAGTAATTAAATTGCATTGTATTTATTTGTGTGTGTGTGTGTGTGTGTGTATGTGTATGTGTGTGTGTAAGTGAGCTTGTGTATATCGCAGCATATATGTGAAGGTCAGAGGACAACTTTGGAGAGTTAGCTCTCTCCTTCCACAATGTGGGTCCTAGAGATTGAACTAAAGTTGGGAGGTTTGGTAGCAATTTCCTATAATCAGGGAGCTGTTTTGCTGGTCTTCTTTTCTTTATTTTAATAACGCAAGAAGCATAACACATATTTCATGTTACTAAGTGAAGTAATAAAGAGGTACACAGCTTATTGATAAAAGATTCCTGCCTGGTGGTGCAATAATGGCCTCACCGTTATGGCTGTAGCCAACCACTTCCTTATTGGGGTTGAGTCCTGCTCTACAGGAAGGATTTCATGTCTGACTCTGTAAACCTGGTCAAAAACTCATGACTTGGGGGATCCTAGGCACTAGGTGGTAGGAAATCTACTGTTACTGTTTTGCTTAAGGGACATTTTTGTCAGACTGCTTTTAAAAGTTATGTAGCTATGTATTTGTGTTTCTTTCCATCTTGGTGAGAGAAGCTTCTTTTTTGCAGTTAGTATTGGTTTAGAGATCCATAACTCTTGAAAATTCGAAGAAGTGACTGCGAATGTTTACAGATAGGAAATCTATATCAGTCTTGTCCCATCTTGCCTCAGGAAACAAGCAGCAGAAAGAATATAAGAGCTGAGGATGGGGAGCATAGTTATGAGATATTATCTTCTGTACATGACATATTGATACACACACCAACTCACAGCAATATGGTTGCCTGCATAAGACCTGCACAAGATAAAAACCAGTCAACATTCCATTACTAATGTTGGAAGGGTTCCTGAAGCCCCACTCTTACGGAAAGAGCTATTGATCACTGATGACTTTCTACTGTGTTAGGAAAAAATTAGATGCTACTATCACACACTAAAGAAAAAGTTTTGCTAAACTATTAGAAGTTTTATCTTTCTCATAAGTTAAGAATTGAACAGTTTTGGAAGAATATAATAAGACCCAAAGCCTTCTTAATTAAGTAATTAAGTAATTACTTAATTACTTAATTTATGGTCTCTGATGAAAAGTCAGGTATGAGTCTGATAGGTTTGCCATTATTTATTATTTGGCCTTTTCCCCTTGCAGCTTTTAATAGTTTTTCTTTGTTCTGCATATTTAGTGTTTTGATTATTATGTGACAGGAGGATTTTATTTTCTGGTCTAATCTATTTGGTGTTCTGTAGGCCTCTTGCATACTTATGAGCATTTCTTTCTTAAGACTAGGGAAATATTCTATAATTTTTTGGAAAATATTTTCTGGTCCTTGGAGCCTGGAATTTTTTTTCTTTCTTCTATTCCTATTATTCTTAGGATTTGTCTTTTCATGATGTCCTTGATTTCTTGGATGTTGTGTGTCAGAAATTTTTGGATTTAACATTTTCTTTAATGGATGCATCAATTTCTTCCATTCTGTCTTCTACACCTGAGGTTGTTTTCTCCATCTTTTGCATTCTGTTGGCAATGCTTCTTTAGTGTCTGTTTTCTTCCTTGTGTTCTCACCTTCAGGATTTCCTCAGTTTGTGCTTTCTTTATTGTTTCTATTTCCATCTTAAGACCTTGAACCATTTTATTGTTTTCCTTCACCTGTTTGTTTGTATTTTCCTGTATTTCTTTGAGTGATTTTTTTCATTTCCTTCCTAAAGATGTCAAATTGTTTGGCTGTATTTTCCTGTATTTTTTAAAAAAAATATTTCTTTAATGTCTTTATTAGTTTCCTCTGTTGCTTTCATAAACATTGATTTAAGGTCATTTTCTTGTGTTTTGTTTGTGTTAGAGTATTCAGAGCTGCTTGCTGTGGATAAGTGTGTTCTGAGGATGCCATATTACTCTGGATTTTGTTGATTGTGTTTTTATGCTGACCTTTAGCCATCTGGTTGTCTTTGGTGTTGGCTGTTAGATCTTGTTGCCTACTGGAGTTCTCGGGGGGTTCAGGGGAGACAGGTAGCGGGAAGAATCCTGGGAAGGAAGGTGGCTGTTCCTGTAGGAGCTCTTCTCAGACTGGTGGGAATGATCTTCGACTGGCAGGTAGATCTCAGGGACTTGCCGGAGGCTCTCCTCAGATGTATGATCTTGGTGAGCAAGTGGATTCCTCAAGAGCTCGGAGCTCCTCCTTTTACCAAGGGAAGTTCCGAATTCAGCTGCCCTAATACTGGCTTTCTTGCTCCCCTTGAGGTTAGTGAATGAGCCCAGACACTGTGTTTGCTGGGCACAGCCTTTTTAGAGAACTTATGAGCTCAGTGGTCTTGCTTGCCTCCTAGGGAGATGGGCTGAGCTTTGCAGAAGCATCCAGGGTTGTGTCTCTGGGTCCTGAGCATCAGGAGGCCTGATGTTGGCACTGCACTCCCCTGATGATGAGAGTGAGTACCCGAGTTTGGAGCCACACCCCTGGTACCAAAAAGTACCCTCTCCACAGGACAGTGAGAGTGGGCTCCTGAGGTTGGAACTGCGAGTTGATATCAAATCCCACAGATGGTGGGATTGGGCAGGTGGCATAGGGCTGGGGCTGCAATGGGTGGGAGGCTGGGAAATTTTCCCAGATTAGTCGGGTGACCTGAAGTTAGACCCCGGTGTTTCCCCGTGGGCTCTCCTGTCACCTGGGAAACACAGATGTTGGGGTTTTGTGGGCCTGTCAGGTGCACTGCTCTCACTGCTGAGTTCAGGTACTGTGAGAGATCGGTGTTGCTACCTTGGATCCCTCTTTTCAGGGTTTCTATGCTGAGTGTGACCCCTATCCTCAAGGTGACATCACGGTCCCAAAGTGACTGTTGGGGATTTGTAAACCTTGTTTTTATTTCCTCAGAGGAGGGCATGAGTTGAGAGCCATTCTCAAGCCTTTCTAGCTTTTTCTGAACTCTTGCTGGCTGGTTCAACTCAGTTGTTCTGGCCCAAATTCCTCTTCAAGATGACTGATTCAAACTTGCTGAACTGCTCTGCCTAACTGCAAATGAATTCTGGCAATCTGTTTTAATCTTCTGGCCCGTTCTTATTCTCTGGCTCATTCTGTCTTCACTTATGTCTAGCTTGTTCTCTCTGCAGCCTGTCTCTGTAAAACTATCCCAAGTCAACAACTCTCAGTAAAGGGCCTCTATTCTCTCTCCTTGGCTGCTCTTGAGAAGCCTCTCTTTTCTGTCCTCTTCTCACGAGAGTGGGGTGTATCCTATCTCTGGGTCATTCTGTCAGATCTTTCTGTGGTTTGTCACTTTGTCTGCCCCTAATTAGATGGCACTTTCAAACACGGCTGCTTTCTTCTATAAGCTAACTTTACTTTCACCGTTTGGGATTGAAGGTGTTGTACTAAGGGCATGTCCGTATGCTAGCCAGAGCATACTGTAGTCGAGAGTGTGTCTGCATTCCAGCTGGATCACATAGACCTAGGAGGTCTTTGGATGTGATCCCTTGCCAGAGCAGCCATGCTGATGGAGTATAATTCTTCTACGGGGGTCTAGTAGTTAAATCTTTATTCCATATAGGAAGAAGTTGACAACACGGAATGAGAGTCATTGGTCAGTGAAGTTCACCCCTCTCAACAAAAGGACTTTTTACACATTACAACTTATTTTTCTTAATATTTATTTATTTATTTATTTATTCACTTTGTATCCCCACTGCAGCCCTCTCCCTTGTCTTCTCCCAGCCCCACCCACCCACCCACTCTCTTCTCTTCTTCTCTATGCCCTTTCCCTAGTCCCCTGATAGGGAGGACCTCCTCCCCTTCTATCTGACCCTAGCTTATCAGGTTTCATCAAAGCTGGCTGTATCATCTTCCTCTGTGGTCTGGCAAAGCTGCACCCCCAAGGGAGAGGTGATCAAAGAGCCAGGTGAATTCATGTCAGAGATAACCTCTGTATCCCTTACTAGGGAATCCACTTGGAAACTGAGCAGTCAATGGGGGTCTTTGAATAAGGGGTCTAGGTCCTCTCCATGCATGGTCCTTAGTTGGAGTATTTTTTTTTTTTTTTTTGGCTCTGTTGTTCTCTTTGTGGAGTTCCTGTCCCCTCCAGGGATTTCTATCTCCCTCTTCTTCCATAAGGATTTCGGCACTCTGCCCAAAGGTTGGCTATGAGTCTCAGTCTCAGTAATAAAAACTGCATGGTACTGGCATAGAAACAGACTGGTGGATCAATGGAATTGAATCGAAGACCCAGAAATAAACCCACACATCTATGGAAACTTAATTTTTGACAAAGAAGCCAAAACCATGCAAGGGAAAAAAGACAGCAACTTCAACAAATGGTGCTGGTCTAACTGGATGTCCACATGTAGAAAAATGCAAATAGGCCTGTATTTATCACCCTGCACAAAGTTAAAGTCCAAGTGGGTCAAAGACCTCAACATAGAACCCAACACACTAAATCTGTTAACACATTACAACTTTTACATAATTATTTCTACTTGTACCTTATTAATTGTACAATTAATACATAGGTATCACTGTCTGTGAGAAATTAAAGGGAATGTACTATCTTAACAAATCATATGAACACCACTAATAATAAGATTTTGTCAACAGGAGATGAGAGAATGTATGTAGGGTGAGTGGGTATCAAGCAAAATGTCTACTAACTTTATGGGTAATATTGTATTTGTTTATAATTTTACTCTTACAAATAGTCTTGTAAGAATACACACAATCATTTTGCTGTTTTTACTTCATTTTTTTTTCCTGAAATTTAATTTTTTTTTCTGGGAATTTCATGTCATGCACCCTGATCACACTCATTTCTCAGTTCTTCCCGCTATCCCTGTGACCTCTCTCTCAAAAAATGTAAAAACAAAACCAAGAATAAAAAAATAGAAAAAAAATCCAGTTAGTGTTATTTGTATACTCACTGGAGCATACTCAAACACTCAGTGGCCTGCCTCTTAAATAGGACTGAGTCTTTCCCTTCCTGCCACCCAGGAGCAGCCATCAACAGTGGAGAGGTCCACTTCAGCACTCCCATCACACTTTTTAAGAGTTATCTTTGATGGCTTCCTGTCTAGGCTGTTACATTGTGTGTTGGGAGGGTCTGTGAGGTAAAGGGGTTGTCACAGAAGCCTTCCATGTCCTTTTCTGTTAACTGTGCATCTGCGGCCATCCATATCACGCAAAAGTAGCCTCCTTGGTCTTCACAGTCAGAGGAAATCCCTGTTTGTTATTTGTTGCATTATGATGTTGCATCCTTTTATGAACGCTTCATCCATTTTCTTCTGTTCTCGGCTCAAGCAAGTAAACATATTTCTCTTTAATAAACCTGGTTGTACTTCACTCCTTGAGCTTGGTGGCAAAAATATGATAATAGTGCTGAATTCTACACATAAAAGAAAGATAAACTGAGGATCAGCCCACCCAGATTATTGTATTAAGAGGCCAGATTGCTCATGTGAACAGGGCTGGAGATAACTGCTACGTGTATGAATTTGAGAAGTTATATAACCTCTCTGTTCCTTAACTGTCTCTTAGAAAAATGATAATTGTGTTTTTTACCTTCCAGGACTGGTGTGTGGATTTAAAGGAATACACTTGGGACACATGGGTTGGCAGTTGTTAGCTATTGTGTCAGCGAAATTAAAAATAACTAGTCCCTGTTGATGAGAATGAATATGAAGAGAGAGAGAAGGTTCTGGTCAAGATCAATTTACATGAGAGATTAGAAGGAGCCAGTGAATAATGATTAGAAGATGGCTGAGATTAAGAAAACATGCTTATGAGGAACCGTGGACCCAGGGCAGTGCCAACACAGCTCAGCAATGAGGCTGAAGACAATAGGTGTATGAGCTTTTTGTCACTGTGAGCAAAATCCCGGACATGAACGACATGAAGAAGAAAGAATTAACTGGTCTTAGATGGTTCATCCCACAGTTCCTTGGCCCCGTTCTTCAGGGCAGAATGCTGTGGTGCCAGGAACGTGTGACTGGAAAGCTTCCTTCCTTATCTCTTGGCCAACAGAAAGAGGGCAAAACAGGATGGGAACGAGGACAAAGATAATCTCAAGGACTGACTCCTACTGATCTGCTTCTTTCAGTGAGGCCCCACCTATCCAAATTCTTAAAAAATTCTCACAAAACAACACTGGCTGGGGACTGCCATTTGGCACCTGAAGCATTTGGAGACATTTTATATTCGAATGATAACAATGAGCGAGATTCGAATGATAACAATGAGTGAGCAGGTAATCTTAAACAGGTGGCAAACTCTACTTCCTACCTTGAAATCAACCAACTGAAAACACACAATTCATGACAAAAACAAATTTAAACAATATCTATCCATAAATTTAGCCCTACAGAAGATACTAAAAGCAGAACTCCAACCCAAGGAGTCTAACTACACCCAGGAAAACACAGAGAAATAAATAACTCTACATCAGCAAACCCAAAGAAGGGAAGTGCACACACCACACACATATACTCTTACTTAATTTATGGGTCTTGGAGCTTGGAGTTTTCTCCTTCTTCTATTCCTCTTATTCTTAGATTTGGTATTTTCATAGTGCCCCTGATTTCTTGGATATTTTGTGTCAGGAACCTTTTAGATTTAACATTTCCTTTGACTGATGTATTGATTTCTTCAACAGCTGAGATTTTCTCTTCCATCTCTTTTATTCTGTCGATGATGCCTGCGTATATAGTTCCTGTTCTCTTCCCTGGGTTTACCATTTCCAGGATTGCCTCAGTTTGTGTTGTCAGGTTTTGTGTTTTTGATTTCTATTTTCAGGTTTTAACCAGTTTAATTAATTTCCTTCACTTGTTTAATTTGTATTTTCCTGTATTTCATTAAGTGATTTGTTCATTTCCATCACCTGTTTAATTGAATTTTCTTGTAGTTCTTTAAGGGATTTAGTCATATACTCTTTTAAGGCCTCTATCATCTTTATAAGGTTGGATTGAGGTCATCTTCTTTTGCTTCAGCTGTGTCAGGGTGTCCAGGGATTGCTATAAGAACACAATCAACAAATGCCAGGGAAATATGGCATCACTAGAACCCAGCTCTCTTATTATGGCAAGACTATGAATATTTTCAACAAAATCATACAATAAAACTTCCCCAACCTAAAGAAAAAAGATGCCCATACACATTCAAGAAGCTTAAAGAACACCAAATAGGTTGGACTAGAAAAGAAAATCCCCCTGCAACATAATAATAAAAAAAAAAACTAAATGTATAGAATAAAGGAAGACTATTAAACGATACGAAAATGCCAAGTCATATAAAAAGGCAGACTTATTAGAATTATATCTGACTTCTCAACAGAGACTCTAAGAGCCAGAAGGCCCTGGGAAGATATCTTATAAACACTAAGAGACACTAACAGATGTCAGCCCCGATTACTATACCCAGGTAAACTTTTAATCACCATAGATGGAGAAAACAAGATATCCCACAACAAAAGCAAATTTAAATAGTACCTATCCACAAATACATCCACACAGAATATACTAGAAGAAAAACTCTAACATACTACTTATTATTTTTCATTAAAACTACATACCCATGATAAGCCAGTTTCTTCTCTGTTCCATGATCTTTTCTCCAACAAAAAGACAAAGGCTAACAGACTGGATGAGAAAACAGAATCCATCATTCTGCTGTACACAAGAAACACAATTCAGCTACAAAGACAGACAGTACCTGAATCTGTCTTTGAGAATAAGGGGCTGGAAAAAAGTTTCCTAGCAAACAGACCCAAGAAACAAGCACATTCTAATATCTAATAAAATGGACTTTCAAGCAAAAGTAATCAAAAGAAATGGGGAATGATACTTTATACTCACTAAAGAAAAAAAAAATCCACCAAGATGATGTCTCAGTTCTGGGTATCTATGCACCAAATGCAAGAGAGTCCACATTTGTAAAATAAACATTATTAAAGTTTAAATCACACACTGAATCCTACATATTAATAATGGGAGACTTCAGCATCCCACTATACCAATGGACAAGTCATTGAAACAGAGAAATAATGAAAGTAACTGATGCTATGAATCAAAAAGACCTAAAGATATCTACAGAACATTATGTCCCCACACAAAGAATATATCTTCTTCTCAGTACAACACAGAACCTTTCCCCAAATTGACTATATATTCAGTTACAAAGCAAGCCTCAACAGATACAAGAATATTGAAATAACTGTTGTGTTCATTTTAATTCTCTATTTTACTTGAGGTTCCTTAAAGCCTCTCCCTTCCACCAAACCTTTAACCCTTGAAAAGAGAGAGAAGATTAGTAGGGGAAGGGAACAGAGACCCAGCTTTCTCCCAGCTGTTTAGGGTCCACGGGTTCTTTTAGGGCTATACCAAATCTCTGTCAACAGCAAAAGCAGCAAGCAGTGTCCTCCATCTCTCTCCTCCAAGCTGCTGTGCCATGAAGAGTCTCTCTCTGTCTTCAAGCTGCCAGAGCATACCATCATTCTCTCCAAACTGCTGTTCGGCTATCTCCCTCAGAGTCTAACACACCCCTCTCTGTGCTGTACAAGGCAGGCCATTATCATCTGGCAAAAACCACGCCCTTTGTCAGGCAATTATCACCTGTAAACTAAAGCCTCACACTTGGAATTAAAACCAAAACATATTTTCATCACATAACTGAGTTTTTTTTAAATAAAAACTTCCGGAGGCGGGGCAAGATGGCAGCGCCGGGAGGACTCTCATTCTGAGGAACAGCACAGCAGGATTGGCACAGTGACCAGCAATCAGAACACGTGGCCATAAAACACAAGTGATTGTGTTTCACAGGTGAAAGGATACCCCACGGTGGGGGATTCAATCAGCTTTAACTCACCCGGCTAAACCTCCAAAGAGATCCCGGAGGATCTTGGTCGCCAGCCCAGAGCTACACCCCAGCGTGATCTGGTCACAGACCCAGACTGAACTGTGGGCCCACAACACCATAGACTGGATTTCCCAGTCGAGAGATAACCCCACAGAGCAGGGAAGACATCCCCTGGAAAAGACTCGGGTTCCGAGGGCGCCCCAAGAGCCAGCCCAGACCCAGAGCTGGGACCCAGGCGCCTGCACGGAGCCCTGCCTAAAGCAGGCAGGAGCGCTGTGCTCTGCCGCCATTATTGAATTCCCCTAGGGCACTGGGACACACAGCTGCATCCTCAGACCTACAAAAGCCAGAGAGCCATTACAGCAGCCCTCAGATACTGTGCCAAGGATCAACCAGTTATCCCTAGCTAGACTGACAAAACTGTGGAAATCCCTGGTCCTTCAAGAGGGCTGTACCCACAGCGTCTGGACCAGAGCAATGCCTGCAGCCGCGATCCCAGACAGGGACACACAGCTTCTGGTCCAGAGTGAGGCACCCAGCCTCCAGACCAGAGCAGCGCCCCCAGGCGCCAACTCAACCTAGGTGCACATTCTCCAGGTCCAGAGCGGAGCAATCAGCCTCTGGCCCAGAGACTTGCTGAGTGCACCTCTCACTTTCCCGGACAGAACTGTGCGCCCCAGGATAACAGACTGAGTTTCCCTGTTGGGAGAAAACCCCACAGCTAGGGAATCAGCAGGTTCTTCAAGAGGACTGTACCTGGAAATTTAGTGAGCAGCAGCACACTAAGTTTATAACAAGAAACCCAGCAGTGGGGCAGCTGTCTTGAGAACTTCTATGGGTAAGAGGAGATCCCCCCCCTGCCTAACATAGACCACAGCTACTACTCAGGGCTATAAACCTGAGGTGAGCAGTGGCAACTCCTGAGAAACACTGGCCATACAGTGACCATAACCAAAAAGCAGAGGAGGACTACTTCAGGAAAAATCATCTTCCAGCCAAGGGGATACTCCCTACCTCAGGACTCCAGGAAGCACAGAAACTAACAGCCAACACCTAAATCAGCCCAATGGGTAGAGGTCAGCGTAAAAGCTCAACCAACAAAAGACAGAGCAATATGGCATCTCTAGAACCCACCCATCCAGGGGCGAACAGCCCTGGACAATGCAGCATAATAGAAAATCATAGACCTTACATCTATGCTGATGAAGAAGATAATAGAGGAAACAAATAAAATACGTAAAGAATTAGAGGAAGGTAAAACCAAACAGATCATGGCTATCCGTAAAGAAATGGAGGAAGATAAAGACAAGCAGATTAGGGCCATCCGTGAAGAAATACGGGAAGATGCAGCCAAACAGCTTGTGGCCTTCAGAGAAGAAATAATTAAATCACTGAAAGAAATCAAAGAGACAGAGTTGAAGGAACTAAAAGAAAAAGAGGAAAATACAATCAGACAGGTGAAGGAAGTAAACAAAACAACTCAAGACCTAAAGATAGAACTAGAAAAATTAAAGAAAACACAAGTGGAGGAAATAATGGAGAGGAAGAATTTAGGGAAGAAAACAGGAACTACAGAGGTAAGCATAACCAACAGACTATAAGAAATGGAAGAAAGAATCTCAGGTGTAGAAGATACAATGGAAGAAATCGATGTATCTGTCAAAGAAAATGTTAAATCCAAAAAATTCCTGACATAGACCATCCAAGAAATCCAAGACAATATGAAAAGACAAAACCTAAGAATAATAGGAATAGAGGAAAAAGAAGACTCCCTTCTCCAAGGCCCAGAAAATATTTTCAACAAAATCATTGAAGAAAATTTCCCCAAGTTAAAGGAGAAGCCAATAAGGATACATGAGGCCTACAGAACACCCAACAAATTTGACCAGAAAAGAAAATCCTTCCGCCACATAATAATCAAAACAGTAAGTATACAGAACAACGAAAAATACTAAAAGCTGCAAGGGAAAAAGGCCAAGTAACATATAACGGCAAACCCATTAGAATCACACCTGACTTTTCAACAGAAACTATGAAAGCCAGAAGGGCCTGGACAGATATCATGCAGACCCTAAGAGAACACAGATGTCAACCCAGGCTACTATACCCTGCAAAACTCTCAGTCCTCATAGACGGAGAAAACAAGATATTCAATGACAAAAACAAATTTCAACAATACCTACACACAAATCCAGCATTACAGAAGACACTGGAAGGGAAAATACAACCCAAGAAAATTAGCTTCTATCAAGAAAACACAGGAAATAATTAACCTTACTACAGTAAAACAAAAGCAACCAAGCACACAACCTATGAACAGCCAACATCAAAATCAAAGGATCTAACAGCCACTGGTCATTAATCTCTCTCAACATCAATGGACTCAACTCTCCAGTAAAAAGACAGATTAACAGAATGGATACGTAAACAAAACCCAGCAATCTGTTGCATACAAGAAACACACCTAAGGCACAAAGATAGACATTACCGGAGGGTAAAAGGTTGGAAGATGACTTTCCAAGCAAATGGACCCAAGAAACAAGCAGGAGTAGCCATTCTGATATCTGATAAAATAGACTTTCAACCAAAATTAATAAAAAGAGATGAGGAAGGACACTTCATACTCATCAAGGGAAAATTCCACCAGGAAGACATCACAATCCTGAACATCTATGCCCCAAATACAAGAGCACCCACATTTATAAAAGAAACATTGATAAAATTTAAACCACATATAGATCCCCACACATTAATAGTGGGAGACTTCAACACCCCACTCCCAACAAAGGACAGGTCAACAAAACAGAAATTAAACAAAGAAACAATATCTCTGACAGAGGTCATGAATCAAATGGACCTCACAGACATTTACAGAACTTTACACCCAAACACAAAAGAATTTACCTTCTTCTCAGCACCTCCTGGAACCTTCTCCAAAATAGACCATATAGTTGGTCACAAAGCAAGCCTCAACAGATACAAGAAGACTGAAATAATCCCTTGTATCCTGTCTGATCACCATGGAATAAAGCTGGACTTCAACAACAACAGAAATAGCAAAAAGCCTACACACACATGGAAACTAAACAACTTGTTACTAAATGATAGCTGGGTCAGGGAAGAAATAAAGAAATTAAAGCCTTTCTAGAACTCAATGAAAATGAAGACACAACATACCCAAACTTGTGGGACACAATGACAGCAGTGCTAAGAGGAAAGTTCATAGCACTAAGTGCCTTCAAGAAGAAATTTGAGACAGCTCATTCAAGCAACTTAATGGCCCACTTAAAAACCCTAGAAAAAGAAGAAGCAGACACACCAAAAAGGAGTAAATGGCTGGAAATAATCAAACTCAGGGCTAAAATCAATCAATTAGAAACAAATAAAACAATTCAAAGAATCAATGAAACCAAGAGCTGGTTCTTTGAGAAAATCAACAAGATCGACAAACCCTTAGCCAAGCTAACTAAAAGGCAGAGAAACACCACCCAAATCAACAAAATCAGAAATGAAAAGGGGGACATAACTACAGACACTGAGGAAATCCAAACAATCATTAGGACTTACTTCAAAAGTCTATACTCAACAAATTTTGAAAATCTAAATGAAATGGACAATTTTCTTGATCGATTTGACTTACCAAAGCTGAATCAGGACCAGGTAAATCAATTAAATAGTCCTATATCCCCCAAAGAAATAGAAGCGGTCATCAAAAGTCTCCCATCCAAAAAAAGCCCAGGACCAGATGGCTTCAGCGCAGAATTCTACCAGACCTTCAAAGAAGAGCTAACTCCAATTCTCTTCAAACTATTCCACAAAATAGAAACAGAAGGAACATTACCAAACTCATTCTATGAAGCCACAGTCACCTTGGTACCTAAACCTCACAAAGACTCAACAAAGAAAGAGAATTTCAGGCCAATCTCCCTTATGAACATTGATGTAAAAATAATTAACAAAATACTTGCAAACCGAATCCAAGAACACATCAAAGATATTATCCACTATGACCAAGTAGGCTTCATCCCAGATATGCAGGGGTGGTTCAATACACGGAAATCCATCAATGTGATCCACCATATTAACCAACTGAAAGAAAAAAACCACATGATAATCTCCCTAGATGCTGAAAAAGCATTTGACAAAATCCAACATCCATTCATGTTTAAAGTACTGGAGAGATCAGGGATACAAGGCACATATCTAAACATAGTAAAGGCGATATACAGCAAGCCTATAGCCAACATCAAACTGAACGGAGAGAAACTTAAAGCAATCCCACTGAAATCAGGGACAAGACAAGGCTGCCCACTCTCTCCATATCTCTTCAACATAGTGCTGGAAGTCCTTGCTAGAGCAATAAGACAGTTGAAGGAGATCAAGGGGATACAGATGGGAAAGGAAGAAGTCAAATTATCACTATTTGCAGATGATATGATAGTATACATGAGTGACCCCAAAAACTCTACCAGGGAACTCCTACAGCTGATAAACACCTTCAGCAAAGTGGCCGGATACAAAATTAACTCAAAAAAATCAGTAACACTCCTATATACAAAAGACAAACGGGCTGAGAAAGAAATTAGAGAAACAACACCATTCACAATAGCCACAAATGACATAAAGTACCTTGGTGTAACCCTAACCAAGCAAGTCAAAGACTTGTATGAAAAAAATTTCAAGTCTCTGAAGAAAGAATTAGAGGAAGATATGAGAAGATGGAAAGATCTCCCATGCTCATGGCTTGGCAGGATTAACATAGTAAAAATGGCCATCTTACCAAAAGCAATCTACAGATTTAATGCAATTCCCATCAAATTGCCAACACAATTCTTTACAGACCTGGAAAGAAAAATTCTCAACTTCGTATGGAATAATAAGAAACCAAGAATTGCTAAAACAATCCTCTACAATAAAAGATCTTCTGGAGGTATCTCCATCCCTGATCTCAAGCTGTACTATAGAGCAACAGTTATAAAAACTGCATGGTACTGGCATAGAAACAGAATGGTGGATCAGTGGAATCGAACAGAAGACCCAGAAATAAACCCACACACTTACGGACACCTGATTTTTGACAAAGATGCCAAAACCATACAATGGAAAAAAGATAGCATCTTCAACAAATGGTGCTAGTCCAACTGAATGTCTACATGTAGAAAAATGAAAATAGATTCATACTTATCACCCTGCACAAAACTGAAGTCCAAGTGGATCAAAGACCTCAACAAAAAACCAGACACATTAAATTGGCTAGAAAAAAAAGTGGGGAATACCCTAGAACTCATTGGTACAGGAGAAAACTTCCTGAACAGAACACCAACAGCACAGGCTCTAAGAGCAACAATCAATAAATGGGACCTCATGAAACTGAAACGCTTCTGTAAAGCAAAGGACACTGTCATCAAAACAAACCGACTGCCTACAGATTGGAAAAGAATCATCACCAACCCTTTATCTGACAGAGGACTCATATCCAATATATATAAAGAACTAAACAAGCTGAAAAGCAACAAACCAAGTAATCCACTTAAAAAATGGGGAACAGAGCTAAAGAGAGAATTCTCTGCAGAGGAATATCGAATGGCAGAGAAGCACTTAAAGAAATGCTCAACCTCATTAGCCATTAGGGAAATGCAAATCAAAACAACCCTGAGTTTCACCTTACACCCATCAGAATGGCCAAGATGAAAAACTCAAGGGACAACACATGTTGGAGAGGTTGTGGAGAAAGGGGAACCCTTCTCCACTGCTGGTGGGAATGTAAACTTGTACAACCACTCTGGAAATCAATCTGGTGTTTTCCCAGACAACTAGGAATAGCGCTTCCTCAAGATCCAGCCATACCACTCCTAGGCATATACCCAAAAGAGGCTCAAGTACACAAAAAGGATGTTTGCTCAACCATGTTTGTAGCAGCTTTATTTGTAATAGCCAGAAGCTGGAAACAACCCAGATGCCCCTCAACTGAAGAATGGATGCAGAAACTGTGGTACATCTATACAATGGAGTATTACTCAGCAATGAAAAATAAGGAAATCATGAAATTTGCAGGTAAATGGTGGGGCCTGGAAAGGATCATCCTGAGTGTGTTGTCCCAGAAGCAAAAAGACACGCATGGTATATACTCACTCATATAAACATACAACATAGAATAAACCCACTAAAATCTGTACATCTAAACAAACTAAGCAAAAGAGAGGACCCTAACTAAAATGTTCAATCCCCATCCTGAAAGGCAAAGAGGATGGACATCAGAAGAAAAAGAAAA
>NW_026596079.1:24797298-24803437 GCF_907164565.1 Psammomys obesus | reverse complement strand
TGGAATCGAACAGAAGACCCAGAAATAAACCCACACACTTACGGACACCTGATTTTTGACAAAGATGCCAAAACCATACAATGGAAAAAAGATAGCATCTTCAACAAATGGTGCTAGTCCAACTGAATGTCTACATGTAGAAAAATGAAAATAGATTCATACTTATCACCCTGCACAAAACTGAAGTCCAAGTGGATCAAAGACCTCAACAAAAAACCAGACACATTAAATTGGCTAGAAAAAAAAGTGGGGAATACCCTAGAACTCATTGGTACAGGAGAAAACTTCCTGAACAGAACACCAACAGCACAGGCTCTAAGAGCAACAATCAATAAATGGGACCTCATGAAACTGAAACGCTTCTGTAAAGCAAAGGACACTGTCATCAAAACAAACCGACTGCCTACAGATTGGAAAAGAATCATCACCAACCCTTTATCTGACAGAGGACTCATATCCAATATATATAAAGAACTAAACAAGCTGAAAAGCAACAAACCAAGTAATCCACTTAAAAAATGGGGAACAGAGCTAAAGAGAGAATTCTCTGCAGAGGAATATCGAATGGCAGAGAAGCACTTAAAGAAATGCTCAACCTCATTAGCCATTAGGGAAATGCAAATCAAAACAACCCTGAGTTTCACCTTACACCCATCAGAATGGCCAAGATGAAAAACTCAAGGGACAACACATGTTGGAGAGGTTGTGGAGAAAGGGGAACCCTTCTCCACTGCTGGTGGGAATGTAAACTTGTACAACCACTCTGGAAATCAATCTGGTGTTTTCCCAGACAACTAGGAATAGCGCTTCCTCAAGATCCAGCCATACCACTCCTAGGCATATACCCAAAAGAGGCTCAAGTACACAAAAAGGATGTTTGCTCAACCATGTTTGTAGCAGCTTTATTTGTAATAGCCAGAAGCTGGAAACAACCCAGATGCCCCTCAACTGAAGAATGGATGCAGAAACTGTGGTACATCTATACAATGGAGTATTACTCAGCAATGAAAAATAAGGAAATCATGAAATTTGCAGGTAAATGGTGGGGCCTGGAAAGGATCATCCTGAGTGTGTTGTCCCAGAAGCAAAAAGACACGCATGGTATATACTCACTCATATAAACATACAACATAGAATAAACCCACTAAAATCTGTACATCTAAACAAACTAAGCAAAAGAGAGGACCCTAACTAAAATGTTCAATCCCCATCCTGAAAGGCAAAGAGGATGGACATCAGAAGAAAAAGAAAATAGGAAACAATCTCGGAACCTGTTACAGAGGGCCTCTGAAAGCCAGAAGAAAACAGGAAATAACTTTGAAACCTGCCACAGAGGGCCTCTGAAAGCCTCGGCAGTATAGACTGTCAAAGCAGATGCTGAGCCTGATGGCCAACTGATGGGCAGAGTAAATGGAATTTTATGTAAGAAGTGGAAATAGTAAAAGCTGGAGGGGATGGGAACTCCACAAGCAGAGCAACAGAACAAGATAATTTGAACACAGGGAACTTCCCAGAGACTCATACTCCAACCAAGGACTATTCGTGGAGATAACCTAGAACTCCTGCACAGATGTAGCCCATGGCAGTTCAGTGTCCAAGTGTCCAAGTGGGTTACATAGTAATGGGAAGAGAGACTGCCTCTGACATAATCTGATTGGCCTGCTCTTTGATCACCTTCTCCTGAGGGGGGAGCAGCCTTACCAGGCCATGGTAGAGGACAATGCAGCCAATTTTGATGAGAACTGATAGACTAAGATCAGAAAGGAGAGGAGAACCTCCCCTATCAGTGGACTTGGGGAGTGGCATGCATGCAGAAAGGGGAGGAAGGGTGGGATCGGGAGGGGAGGAGGGAGGGGCTTATGGGGGGATACAAAATGAATAAAGTGTAATTAATAAAAAAAAAACTTCCATTATAAATAACCTCTTGTATTTTATCTGACTACCATGGGCTAAAGCTGGACCTCAACAACAACAGAAACAACAAAAACCTATACACATGGAAACTGAACAACTCTCTACTCAGTGACCTGGGTAAAGGAAAAAATAAAGAAAAAAATTAAAGACTTTCTAGAATTCAGTGAAGATGAAGACACAACATACCCAAACTTATGGGACACAATGAAAAACATGCTAAAAGGAAAGTTGATAGCACTAAGAGCCTTCATAAAGAAACTGGAGAGATCTTATACTAACAGCTTAAGAACACATCTGAAAGCTCTAAAACAAAAAGAAGCAAACCCACCAAAATAGAGTAGATGGCAGGAAATAATCAAACTCAGGGCTGAAATCAATAAATTAGAAACAAAGGGAACAATGTAAAGAACCAATGAAACTAAAAGCTGATTCTTTGGGAAAATCAGCAGGATAGACAAACCCTTAGCCAAACTAACTAAAAGGCGGAAAGATAATACCCAAATGCTCAAAATCAGAAATAAAAAGAGGGGGCATAACAACAGACAATGAGAAAATATAAAGAATAATTAGGTCTTACTTCAAAATCTTATACTACACAAAACTGGAAAATTTAAATGAAATGGTAATTTTCTTGATAGATTCAATTTATCAAAGTCAAATCAAGATCAGGTTAACAATCTAAATAGTCCTATAATCCCTAAGGAAATAGAAACAGTCATTAAAAGTATCCCCCCCCCCCCCCCCCCCCCGCAAAAAAAGCCAGGGCCAGATGGTTTTAGCACAGAATTCTAGCAGACTTTCAAAGAAGAGTTAATACCAATATTTCCCAAACTAATCTGCAAAATAGAAACAGAATAAATATTGCCAACCTCATTCTATGAAGCCACAGTCATCCTGATACGTAATCCACACAAAGATTCAACCAAGAGAGAGAATCGAAGACCAGTTTTCCTCATGACCATTGAGGCAAAAATATTCAATAAAATACATGCAAGCAGAATCCAAGAACACATCAAAAGTGTCATTCGCCATAATTAAGTAGGCTTCATCCCTTGAATGCAGGGATGGTTCAATGTAAGAAAATCCATCAATGTATTCCACCATATAAACAAACTGAAAAAATAAACAAACACATCTCATAGATGCTGAAAAAGTTTTTGATAAAATCCAACATCCTTTCATGATAAAAGTCTTTGAGAGATCAGGGATACAAGGGACATATCTAAATACTATAAAAACTATATACAGCAAGCAAATTAAATGGAGAGAAATTTAGAGCAATTCCACTAAAATCAGGGACAAGACAAGGCTGTCCACTCTCTCCATATCTATTCAACATAGTGCTTAAAGTTCTAGCTATCGCAATAAGACAATTAAAGGAGATCAAGGGGATACAAATTGGAAAGAAAGAAGTCAAAGTATCACCATTTGCAGATGATTTGATGGTATACGTGAATGACCCCAAAAATTCAACCAGAGAACTCCTTCAGCTGATAAATACCTTCAGCAAAGTGGCTGGATAAAAAACTAACTGAAAAATATCACTATCCCTCCTTTATACAGGTGATAAATGGGCTGAGAAAGAAATCAGGGAAATAACAACCTTCACAATAAGATAAAAAACTCTAGTTACAACACATGCTGGCGAGGATGTAAAGCAAGGGGAACATTCCTCCATTGCTGGTGAGAGTGAAAACATGTACAACCACTTTGGAAATCAATCTCGTGGTTTCTCAGAAAATCGGGAATAACTCTACCTCACAACCCAGCTATACCCAAAAAATGCTCCATCATTCCACAAGGACACTTGCTCAACTATGTTCATAGCAGCTTTAATTCATAATATCCAGAAACTGGAAACAACCTACATGTCCTTTAACTGAAGAATGGATCAAGAAAATGTGGCATATTTACACAGTGGAATATTGCTCAGCTATTAAAAACAAAGAAATCATGAAATTTGCAAGCAAATGGATGAAACTAGAAACAATCATCCTGAGTGAGGTATCCCAGACTCAGAAAGACACACATGGTATATAGTCATTTATAAGTGGATATTAGACATATAGTACAGCATAAACATACTACAATTCACAGATCCAAAGTAGCTAAGTAACAAGGAGGGCCCAAGGGTGTGTGGGGGGAATGCTTGACTCTCACTCAGTAGGGGAAATAAAGTAGACATTTGAAGTAGATGAAGAGAGAGAACTGAGTTGGAGGAGGTGTGGGGAGAGCAGGGTTGGAAGGTGAGAGGGTTGGGAGAGAGAAGGGAAACTGATGGAGGGCATCTCTGGGACAAGCTCAAGACCACTTACAGGGTAGGCTCCTGGGAAGATATGAGGGTGACTCTAGCTGAGAGTTCTAGCATTGGGGGACACAGAGACTAAAGTGACCACCTCATCTATCCAGGTGGGACTTTCAGTGGAGGGAGCGGACACAAACCCATCCACAAAACCTTTGACCCAAAATTTACTCTGCTTACAAGATGTGCAGGGATAAAACATGGAACACAGATTGAGAACGGCCAACCAATGACTGACCCAACTTGAGACTCACCCCATGGGAGGGAGCCAACCCCTGACACTACTAATGATTCTCTGCTATGCTTGCAAACTGGAGCCTAGCATAACTGTCCTCTGAGAGGCTCCACCCTGCAGAGGGTTGAAACAGATGCTGAGACCTATAGCCAAACACTAGGTGGAGCTCCGGAGTCTTACAGAAGAGTGGGAGGAAGAATAGAGGGAACCAGGGGGGACAAGAACTTCACAAGAAGACCAACAGAGTCAATTAACCTAGGCCCACGGGACCTCAGAGACTGAACTGCCAACCAAAGGGCATGCATGAACTGGACCTACGCCCCCTACGGAGACATACTTTGACATGGACTCTGTTGCCTGCTTTTGAATCACTTTCTCCTATCTGGGCTGCCTTGTCTGACCTCAGTGAAAGAGGATGCACTTAGTCCTGATGAGACTTGATGTGTTGGGCTGGGATGATACCAGGTGGGGATGGGATTCAGCTTTTCTGAGGAGAAGGTGGAGGGTGTTAAAAATAGAAGAGAGTGGGAGGGTAGGGCTGGAAGAAGAGGGAGGGGGCTGTGATGGAGATGTAAAGTAAATAAATAAATAAACAAATGAAATAAAAAAGAACATATTAAAAAACAACAACAACAACAACTCAACAACCTAAAACACCGAAAACCGAAAACTGACAGAACTTCTGAACATGCACGGGAAACAAACAACAGTGCTCAGAATCGCAGTACAGAAGGGGTGGCATATTTCACCTTATCCCTTGACGAGAAAGAACATAAAGTTTCTTAAAGTCTTTATTTGAAATTCTGATGGTTCTGGGTGTGTACATAAGGATGACTAGATACTGGGTTTTTTCAGTCCGGACAACTCTCTAGCCACTCTTGGAGTGCTGACTAGATTCTGCTGAAAAGGGCTTGAGAAAGCTATGTGAGGCTACAGCAGTTAACACCTTCTGTCCTAAAACACAGGAAACAAGGATGCAATATGTCTGAGAGCTGCCCCTGGGGAAGAATGCTCAGGCAGGTGAGAGATTCTCACTCCTTTTCCCGTCATCAGACTGGGCAGGGACTGCAGAGGGGGAGTAGTCACCCATGGTGGTGAGGCAGCTCCTCCTCACCCTTTGGCACAATCTATCCATGAAATGAAGGTATTGGTTGCACTAGGAATGACAGAGGAAAATAGTTATTTTTTTCTATTGATTAGCACCTCAGAGCTCTGAATTGCTTATCTCTGGTTCGCTCAGTCACAGGGTGGGGGTGGGTATGGGAACATGACACAGCTCGCTGATGGGCATCTGATGGTCTGTTCTGATCACTGTGGGCACCAGGCACGCATGTGGTACATCTACACACACGCAGGCCAAACAGCCATACACAGAAATAAATCTTAAAAAGAAAAAACTTCTTATATTTGGCAATGGGAGAAAAGAGTGTGTCATAGGCTAGTGACTCACTGAACATCGCAGTTTGTGGGCCTCTAGGGTGCCTATATTGGCAGTGGAGAGTCTTCTTTTAAAATGGTCACCGTGTGGAACTCTCATGCTTTGATTACCTGTCTGTTCTTCCAGAGAGTGGACTTGGTGAGGCCACACTTCTCTGAATGATCTCTGCTAGCAATTATATGCTGAAGTTGTTTTACTCATTTTATCTATCTATCTATCTATCTATCTATCTATCTATCTATCTATCTAT
>NW_026596079.1:24764528-24797288 GCF_907164565.1 Psammomys obesus | reverse complement strand
TATCTATCTATCTATCTATCTATCTATCTATCTATCTATCTATCTATCATCTACCACTTATTTATTTAAGACAGGATCTCATTATGTAGCTCTGGCTATCTTGGAACTCACGCTGTAGACCAGACTGGCCTCAAACTCATAGAGATCCACGTGCCTTTACCTCTCAAGTGCTGAAATTAAATGCATGTGACTTATTTTAGACACAACATGTTTTATCTCTGTGGTGGGTATTAAGTTACCAAGGTTTTGAGAATGTACAGAAATGAGGAATAAAATCTTACATTGATGTCTGCCATAGCTTTTGATTAGTAGGAATTTTAAGTGTGTTGTGAAAAGTCATTAATGACAGTATCAGGGGGTAGGGCAGGAGAATTCCAATTTTAGATGAGTCTGGGCTGCAAAATGAACCCAAGACCAGCGTGGGCTACACAGGAAGGCTCTGTCTATAAAAAACAAGGACAGAGAATATAGCTCAGTGATAGGATATCTCAGTGGAATGTGTGCTGAAAACTATAAATAGAATATCAACAAACAAAAACCAACTGTAATGGACAGCTACCAGAGAGAGGTTTGTGAGCGCATTAGCTCATTGGTGTAGGTTTTGTCATTTATTTTGATGAACTTAAAGGAACAAGTTTGGTAGAGTTGAATTGGAAGTGCTGGGCCCAACATTCCTGCTTTGTATGTGGTGATGTCAATATGCGTTCCTTTAGCAAGCCTTCATTTTTATTTTCTGTAAACCTTTTACCATGTAGATGTCAGTCCCCTCTGTGTCATGGTTTTGACAGAGCTGGAGTACAGTCCTCGAGGTAACTGGCTTGCCTATTTTCATCTTTATTTTCCCAGGATTATATCTATTGCATGTTTTTATTTTCAAGTAAAACCTCTAAAAACAGAGGTTTTGTGGTTTATTTAGAAACACCCTGAAAATATTTTCTTTGGTGAAATAAATCAGTTTTGTGTGGTTTGCTTCAATCTAAAGACACTCTGAATTTTGGTTTAAAGCCTACCCATGAATTGTTCTGAGCACTGTCCAGTGCCTGGTAGTGGCTTCAATTACTCTACCCAGCAACTTTTTAAGAAGGAGACCCCTAGTTCCTTGTCCCTTATCTTCCTTGTAAACAAATTAACTCAGAGTGTTTGTACAAAGTCACACGACCAGCAAGTGGTAGAGAGGGAAGTTTTTGCTCCCAGAATCCTATCAAAATAAGTGAAGAAGATACTGAGTGGCTTTTGGACATTCCACAAGAAAAGAGGAATGTTTGCTAGTTACTAGTTAACCAGAAAATGAACAGACCATGCTCTCCACAGAGTCTCAAATAGGCCAAACTCAAGCTGTTAGTGAAAACATTACAAATATTTACTTGAAGACTTATGAGGAAAATTCTCTGGTCTCAGAAGTCCAGAGGAGCATTTGTTTCTGTTTGCAAGGAGTGCTCTATTTGCAGAGGGAACATTCAGAGCCTATTGCTTGAAAGACTAATCGTCACAGAGGACAGCTGACGAAGTGACCCCAGACCAGATGCTCCTGAGGCACAGATAGCACAAAAAGAACCAGCGTGAAGATTTCTCAGGGAAAGGTGGCCAGGCAGAAATGTCCTGTTGTAGGTGTGCCATTTGAAGAGGGTAGACATGAGCTTCACTCATCATTTTATTCACTGTTTAGAGATGGTGTTAGGCCTCAGGGTAAAGAACTCTTTGCTTCGATTGGCTCCGGAACTGTATAAGTTGGATGCCTGATGTGTGGTGCAAACTGGTGCCTGAAGGGTCCTGGTGTCCAAAAGGACACAGAAAAGCAGCCTTAAAATGTAAGGGTATACACATGATGACAACAAAAGATCTGCTTAGGTGACAGCAATGCCGAATGGACACTGTTCTAGCAAGTGTGTGTAGCTTGGTGGCACAGAGGGGAGATACAATGACCCATGGAGCCATACAGATGTGAAATCAAACCCTACCTCCACCATTTCCTTGCCTGCTGACCATACTACTCCAGGTATAACACAGTTCAAGAAAGTCAACTGTCAGCTTGATGCACTTGGGACTGACGGAGTGACATGATCTAGCAAGGGACTGCGTGACCCACCTTGTACCAGTGCATTGAAGAAATACTCTACAGGGATGGGAGTTGCTTCTTTGTTTGAGAGATGATTCAAGAAGACCCAACTGATCATTTTGGATACTTCATTAATAGTCCATGTTTGTTTCCATGCCAGGCTGGTCTGATCAGCCATTTTCTCCTTGCCTGCTTGCTTATTTTCCTCAAATATTGAGACCCCTTCTCATGGGACAGTGGGACTGGCTGCTGGTTTACTACAGTGACATGAAAGCTATGGATGCCCCCCAAACCATCTCCAAACTCACACACATAGAAACTGAGGAACAATAATAAAGATTGCCCGCCACTCGGTTGTGTGTGTGCCTATGTGTGTGGTGTTTGCAGGCATGCAAGGGTGTTCCTGTAAGTTGAGGCCCGAGTTTGATGTTAGGAGTCTTGTTCTGATAGCTCTTCCACCTTATACTTTGAGGCAGAGGTTTTTGTTTGTTTGTTTGTTTGTTTCTATACAGTTCATGTCACTAGCCAGCTTTCTCTGGAAATGATTATAGGTGGGCTGCCTTGCCCACTTGGCATTTGTATGGATTCTGGTGATCCAAACTCTGATCCTCTTTTGTATTTGGCAAATGCTTTAACTGAGGAACCATCTTCCAGCCATGTTACTGTGTTTTTGTTCTTTTCCTATTTTTTTTTTTTTTTGAGCTAGGTCTCATTACATAGTCCTGACTATGCTGGAGCTCTCTCTGTAGCCTAACTTCAAGCTCATAGAAATCCACCAGCCCCTGTCTTCTGGGTGCTGAGATTAAAGACATGTGACACCACACTTGGCCAGTTAGTGTTTTTCTTTTTAAGCCACTAAATTTGGGATTAATTTATTATACCTCATCAGATAACCAATATTTTTCAATTTCCAATGTCTGTATAAGTTATACTCCTCACTTGCTAACTTTCAATTCACCTGTTCTGTGTTAAAAAAAAATCTTAAAAGTCAAAGCACACGTAAGCTGAAAAAAACATATGAAATAATTAATTTGTGATAATACATACTTATTTTAAAATATTGTCTTTTGTCTCTGGTTTACCCTTGTGGCCTGAACACCATATGTAATACTTAATGCTTAGTAAAATATTAACTAAACATAATTGAATGAATGAGTTTGCTTTCCCACGCTCTCTGATTCAATTCTGGAGCCCAAACCATATTTTATTCATCTTTGTATTTCTCTCACACAGTACACAGCTTAACACTGAACATGTACCATTCACTCTGTTGAATTACATTGAACTTAACTGAAATTCTTGTTGAAGTAAATGTTCTGGAAATCCGAGTTAAAAGTCATGGTGGAACACTCATTTTGAACATTCATATTGTTGACTAGGGCTGGATTTCAAGTTACATCAATACATCACACACATGCCCCAAACCCAACCCAACAAATTAAAAAACCCAATAAAAACCAAAGCAAAGAACCCTGTCCCCACCCGACACATAAACCTTATCATCTACTGCCAGCAAGTGGCACACTCTGTGGATCTCTCTCTCTCTCTCTCTCTCTCTCTCTGTTTTATGGGCACACGTGCATGAGGAAGCCAGAGCTCTGTGTCCAGCATCTTTCTCAGCTGTGCTCTATCTTAATTTTTGAGGCATGGTCTCACTTGAGCCTGGAGCTCACAGATTCATGTAGACTGGCTGGCCGCCAAGCTCTGCCAGTCTTTCCGCCTCTGCCACCACCATGCCGCCTGGAATTCTTCCACAGGTTCTGGGGATACAAACTTAGGGCCTCCTTCTTTTTGGCAAGCCCTTTCCCCACTGAGCCATGTTCCCAGCCCCTAGGTTTTCCACTTTCTGCTAATAGACTACGCCTTAAAATGTTTCTACAGGCTCTTTACACAGCCATAGCAGCGACTGTACTTAGGCTGTGGACTATCAGGCCTTGACCTCGGTGGTTATCTGCAGCGGCTGGGTGGCCTGTTTTCCTTAGCCAGGGACGTCTTAGGCCCTTTCAATAGAGCTGAATCTAATGAGCTCAGAGAGTCTGAGAGCTTGCTTATGAGTGCAGTTCTCTCCACATATCTCGGTGATTTGAATGCACAAGCCAGGCTTCCTAGGTATGACCACTTGGGTTTGAATGACTCTTTGGTGACTATGCATGTGGACTTTTTGCCTCACTTTCCTCATTTGGAAAATATTAGTATCTATTCCAAAGGGCTGTGTAAAGATTATCTGGGTTAATCCATGAAGTGCCTGGCATACAATAAGCACTATAATAATATATAACAATATACCATAAGGTACATAATATACTATAAATGAGCTCTCGTTATCTTTTATACTTACCATTGACATTTCAGGAAATGTACAAATCTTTCAGCAAGGAACCATTAAATCCCTGGGGACAGTACTATGTGACTGTCTCTGTCAGGGCTGTTTCTTCTTATTGCAATTGTCTATGATCATGGACGTTTTGACTGTTCATTCCTGTAAAGAAACTTTCAATTAGCTCCAAAAGAGGCAGTAAAATATGGTTTGCATGCTGCAGACAGTTATTTTCAACTCATTACACTGGACTGGGGACTATACAATAGTACACTTTGGAGTAAGGGTTTTTTTTTCTTTTCATTTTAATCTTTTCATATATATGCATGCATATGACAGGAAGTCATCAAGGACAGAGAGAAGTGCCGAGTTTCAGAATTCCGGGCTGTTGGGATCCTAGATAGTTAGACTATTCTAACTTGCAAGCTTCCAACTTCTCCCCGTGGACTGTGGGTAATTCCTGAGTATGGGGTCAGAAGGGCGTCTGGATTATATCACACCTGGCACAGTGCTCAAAGCGTAAAAAGCCAGAAACTATTTCAAAAGTGCACAGAACTAAGAAATAGGTAAACTGGAAAAGTTTGCATCCAACATTCTTTGCATTGCAAACCCTCAGCTTGTTCCTCGGCTTTCGCCTGCATGTGTCCCGTTCTCCACGCATTCTCAAAGCCCAGCTCTAAAGGGCTGGAAACAAACGATCCAGTCGAACCTCTTAGTCACAGGGCCTCCTTCTCTTGTTGCTATGAGGTAGAGAAGACTTAGGAGATGGACTAGTTGCAGAGCAGCGCTCTGAGTGGCCGGGCAGTGACAGCGTCCACTGCCAGGGTCCTGCCTGTTCCGTTAATTGCCCCCGCCCCCGCCCCGACCAGCCTTAAAAAGCTCCAACTTGTAACCAAATCCCCAGTCAGAGCACGGCAGAAAGGACCACGATGGGCTTGGGTGACTACAGCCACTGCCGGCAGCGGATGCCCCGGGGACTCTACGGAGTCTCGGGCAGGGCTGCGCTGTGGTCCCCAGCCTTCCACGCGGTGCACCGCATCCCTTGCGGCACCTGGCGCATCGAGGCGCAAGAGCAGGCCCGGGCGCCTAGCCCGGTGCTGGAGCACCTCCGGAGGCAGCTGGAGCGCGCCTTCCAGCGGGCGGCGGCACGCGGGCGCGCGCGGCGAGCGCGGGAGGCGGTGGCGGCGGTGGTGGCGGCCGCGGCGGCGGCGCGGGAGGAGCGGAGCCGGGCGCGCATGGAGTGCGCCCTGGCTCGGCTGCGCGCGGAGCTGGTGAGCGCGGGCTGTGCGGCGGAGGGCCTTGCGCTCCGGAGTCCTGAGCTCTGAAGCTGGAGCCCAGCCCCTAAGAGGTCCCTGAGGGACCCCACGGGCTTGCTGCCGGGGAGGGAGCTAGTTCTCTCCTGGGCACCCATTTCCTCTGGATTCAGTGTTGAGGCCCCCATGAGTCACAGCTCCATGGATTAGGGCTTGGCCCACAGTCCACTGACTGGCCTAGACGCCAGTAGCCCCTCCCCACTCTGTTTCTGTAGTTTTCTACTCTCTAGAAGCTTCCCCATTGCAAACTCTTAGTGTATTTATGTTTAGCGTGCATAAACAAAAAGTTGAGTGAAACTGGCGACCAGTATGGATGAAATGATTCCATCAGGAACTCTTAAGTCTTGTTAATTATTTTTAGTTTTATCCCTTGCTGAGAATTCAGGAAAACGACTGTGCGTTTAACAGGAGGGAGTGTATGTAGATACTTTAGATGACTATTTTTTTTTTTATCGGTGAAAAAAGTTAAATTAGACAAATTGAAAAGGACAATATAAAGAACCCAGACTTTAAAATGGCGACGCGTAGGGATGCTGCATACAGGAGACTTGGAGAGTTCTCTGCAACGAATGTGACAACTAACTACTCATTCAGAACAGTTAAGAAACCTTGGCTGGTGCGCGATTTCCTTTCTGGCCTGAAGAAGGGCATCGCCATAAATAGTAAATCCAATTTAACCATATTAACAATCTGAATTTGATAACAATCTGAGTTTGATCTAGCTATGGTGTGGAACACCTGGTTTTCATCCAGGGTCTAAATGGTGAGCCCAAGAAACTGGAGGGTGAAGCTGCCTTGTTGCCTGGTGAAACCACCTCACCACACACCTGGAGGTTCGTGCTGTGGGCCTGGATGCCACACTGGAATGCATAGGCCTGGCCTAGCGGAACCCCTCTGCATCTGAGCTGGGATATGCAGCCCCTCCCCTTGCTGGCTCATATCGAGTCAAGCTGGGCAAGCTCTGAGGCACCTTTAACCTTAGCATTCCAGCAAGTTGCTTCATCAATAGGGGGTTTAGAAAAGTAATGCATTATGGGTGAGAAAAGGTAGGGAATTATGGGGTCTGCTAATACTTGCTGGGCCAACATCTTTGCGACTATGATTTGGTAGACTTTGGTTTATTCATCTGTAACGTAGAGTTAGTGTCATGAGATTACCATAATAATTATATATGAGATAATATTATATGATGTGCCACAGCCATATTTACTCTTTATTGACTGTTGCTATTATTATAATTATTATAGATCTTGGAAGCTGATGTTGTGCCTAAAAGGACAAATATGAACATATCGATAATTGAGCCAGCAAGAGGCACTTTAGAGGCGCTCATGGACAGGCCTGAAGACGGGAATTCAATCCCCAGCTCCCACAAGGTGGCAGGAGAAAACCCACTCCTTGCCCTCCACAGAGGAACACTATGGCACAGCATACCTGCACCCACACATGCAAACACAGATATGAACAAGTAAAGAATTTTGTTCTGGAAGGGAAGCAGTCAATTTTATCTATAACTGGATGCTGTTTCCTTGGGGGATAGGCGGTGATCAGCATCTTCAGAAACTCCCTTGTTCATGTGGCTGATCATAAGGAAGAAGCTCAGGAGTGGATGCTTACCTCAGAATCATCATTTCTAGAAGCAGTTTTTGATCTGGTCATTAGTGGAATCTCTATGGGAATTAGTGTTCCCATGTGTGATATACACAAGCATCATGTATTACAATGGCATTTATCATTTATGGACATTATTTATGGACAATAATGAGCATATCAGTCATGCTGATATGTACATTATGTTCTGTTTGGCTTACTCTTCCCAGTGGATGGCATTGACTAAGTTCTTAGGACTTCTGGAATTAAACCTAAAACTTTCTATGTATATGAATTCCTTATTTTATTTTATTTATTTATTTTATTAATTATGCTTTATTCACTTTATATCCCCCATAAACACCTCCCTCCTCCCCTTCCAGTCCCACCTTCCTTCTCCCTTCTTCACACATATCTCTCCCCAAGTCCACTGAGAGGCAAGGTCTTCCTCTCCTTCCTTCTGATCCTAGTCTATCAGGTCTCATCAGGAGTGGCTGCATTGTCTTCCTCTGTGGCCTGGTAAGGCTGCTCCCCTCTTAGGGGGAGGTGATCAAAGATTAGGCCAATCAGTTCATGTCGGAGACAGTCTCTGTTCCCATTACTGTCGAAGCCACTTTGACACTGAACTGTCATGGGCTACATCTGTGCAGGGGTTCTAGGTTATCTCCACGCATGGTCCTTGGTCGGAGTATCAGTCTCAGAAAAGACCCCTGTGCCCAGACTTTTTGGTTCTGTTGCTCTCCTTGTGGTGCTTCTGTCCCTCCAGGTCTTTCTATCCCCCCCCCTTCTTTCATAAGATTCCCTGTACTGCCCAGAGGTTGGCCATAAGTCTCAGCATCTGCCTTGATACCCTGCAGGGTAGAAACTTTCAGAGGCCCTCTGTGGCAGGCTCCTGTCCTGTTCCCTGTTTTCTCCTTCTTCTGATGTCCATCCTCTTTGCCTTTCTGAATGGGGGTTGAGCATTTTAACTGGCATCCTCCTTGATTAGTTTCTTTAGGTGTAATAAAGTTCTTTTTTTTTTTTTCACCTTTCAGGGAAATTTTGGAGCTTTCATCAGGCCCTCAAAGGGATCCATGATGAAAAAAGTTTAGAAACCACAAGTGTTTGAGTTTCCTAAGTAAGTGTGAATTACACATACTTTACTTAGATGGGTGAATCATTATCAGTAATTTTACCTCTTGATACTTGGCATGAAGGTAGAGGACAGACATCTATCACCTCATTGATTCATCTCTCCATTCGCTCAATCTTTTAGCATGGACACAGGGAACCTACTATGAGTGCCTAGGCAATACACTCGTAAGTGAGAATGCACGCCTTAAGAAGTAGTAGAGTCGACCTCAGCAGCATCAGTTTTGTCTAATTCGTGTGTTAGCAGAGGAAGGTAAATGGAGTGCTATGGAAGCTTGAGTAAGAGGCAGTGATGCCTGACCGTGATTACAGGAGGCTTTTCAGAAAGTATTGATACCTATGTGCATGCCAAGGAAAGAGAAGTGGCAAAGTGCATCTTTGAATACAGGGGTTGGATGGAGGTGTGTCTCAGGACAGCATTTCCTTGGAGACTGGCAAGGTGTCTGGCCACCTGTGATAGGAGCTGGCCTGGACACAGTGTCAGGAAACAGAGCTAGAAAAGCAGGGTGGGATTCTAGAGCCCGAGGAATGCATCAGATGACAGTCTTGTAAATTTTGGGGTCTTTTTTATGGTGATTGCACTGTGGTTTGCTTCTGTTTGTTTTCTGGGTGCCTTGGATGTCTCCTTTATCATTTCTAATTCTTGCTTCCAGAGAAGTGGTTCCAAGTGCAAAAGAATAAAACAATAACTGTCAGAGGAAAATAAAAAGATACCTCTGCTCAATATTTCATTTTCCAAATGGAGAAGGGATCACCCGTACAGGATTTGCAGTTTACTATTTCAGTGGCTTATCCTGAGGGCGACTGTTGATGGGCTGATAGGGGATGGCGCACAGAAAATGTCTTACAAACTGCATGGAGCATGACTGAACTGAAAAATATACAAATAGCTGATCGTTAGCTTTAGGCTGTAATACAGCCGGAGCAAACTTTGTTAGTGTACTGCCTCCTCAGTAACCTGTCCTTAGAGATGTAATTTTTAAAATTTTATTTGAACACACGAAGGCCTCATCAACTCCCATTGGAGGAGGTTATGAATCAACCTTGCTATATAACAGGCTTTGTTCTAGAGCGAAAAGTGTTCGATTATATAAGGACATATAACTATACATGTGCCTCTGAGGTGTCGTTATATGTTTTCACTCAGCAGGGAGACCATTTAAAATCCTGAAAACTTGAAATGACAAGTAATCAAGTAAATGGGCCTAGATTCTGAGCACTCCGGTGGCCCCAGGCAGTTATCGCGTGGCTCAGAAAGCTCATAAAGATAAGTGATTTCACTGTGATCACACGCCATTGCTTGAAAACAGCCTTCCCTGCATAGGTATTTTTCACACGGACAGCTTTGTGCATCAGCTATTTTTGTTTTCGTTTCAAGGCCATTTCAAAAACGATTTATTTATCTGGATTTTACCTTGTTGTAGAAAAAACTACTTTGATAGCCAGACCCAGTAGTCAGAATGGGAGAATAAGATGAGGAATACATTTTTCTTTCTACCTTATTTTCCTCTCCCACCACTCCTTATTTCTCATGTGCAGCCAGAGAGCAGTTTCATTTGATGTATATCTCAAACTAATAAAATCCCTTATTACTATCATTTTTTTTTCTTTTAGCTGGAATTGCGTTTCCAGAACCATCAGCTGGCCCGAACTTTACTGGATTTAAACATGAAAATGCAGCAGCTGAAGAAGCAGCAGGACATGGAGCATGCATCCAAATCCCAGAGCCCGCAAGAGGAGCCGATGAATCCCGAGTACGGAAACGTGTAACCGAAAGTCTAAGCTCGCAACTCCTGAGCAGTTCCGAGCACTCCCTGCAACATAGGCGACTCTGAAACCGTGCTAGCATTAACACTAGTGATGCTGCAGGTGCGCTCTGAGGGACGACTCGTCCGGCGAAAGCAGGTGTAAGGAGGAAGTGGGGGGAAAAGGAATCAAAGGAAGAGAAACATTTTTCTTTTGAAGTTTTAAAAATTCTTTGGCTTGACTGGTTATTGTCTTAGAGGGAGGAAGGGAAAAAGGGTGAGGAGAAAAGAGGAGGAAGAAGAAAACCCAAAGCATTGAAAGACTGCCTTAATGCCAGCTTAAACCGTTGCATATTCCCTTCCTTTTTGTAGTATCATGTGAACTTGCATAATCTGTGCTTATTTTTACTGTATTTATTTTTGGTTGATCCAGTAGCCTATCCAGTACTTGTGAAATTGAGAATTGCTTGTGTCTGGATTCCAGCCAAGCTCTTGATGTGGCCTGCATTCAGGGTGTCTGACCTTCTTGCTGGATATGGTCATGGAGTCCAGGCCTTGCCGTCGTTGAAACGTGAAGTGCTACTTATTCTTCTCACAAAATTTTTTGCTTCAGTTGATTAAAGTTTGAATTTCATGATTTACACTCCTAAATAATACAGTTCTTTTGCTCAATTAACTTAGGAGTTAAAATGATTCTTATCGTTGAATTAAAAGCTCTAATTGTACCCTACAAGTGCTTTTCAATGCAAAAATAAAATTAATAAAAATAGTTGCAGATCTAATTGGTGTTCCTAATGCTTATTATCTTTGAAATTATGACAATGTGTTTAATTTTAATTAAAATTAAAGTCAGTTCTTAAGACAAAAGTTAACAGAAAGGAGGTAGTCTGCAGCATTGCTTAGCCTGTGTGAATCCCTGGGTTCAAGCTCCAGCATCCAAAAATAATTTAAAAAGAAGAAGAAAGAAGAGAAACTTGGGTGTAAGGATTAAAGAACTGTCTGGATCAAGTCTAGTTTGATTTTTAACTCTTTTTGCCAATAAGTAAACTATTCTAGCACCTTGGTAAGTAATCTCCTTTCTCTATGACACTGGGAATTAATTAATCATTGTAGACATTGTTGATTTAGTAGTAGGCAGTGCCCTGACATCTGGACCCTGGATTTCTTGAAAATCTCAAATGAGCTCTTGGCTTTGTGCGCTGTGATGCAGGATGTGTGGCTGCTTGTTTATTGTTCCTCTGTGTGAGTACCTAGGGTAGAGGAATTTCAATATACCAACATGGCTTCCCTGGCAAGGGCTCTTCTAGGTCTATGTGATCCAGTTGTAATGTAGACAAACGCTGGATTAAAATGTTATCTGGCTGGAATACAGACATACCTGTAGTACATACCTTTAATCCCAAGCAATGAAGGTAAGGTTAATTTATAGAAGGAAGCAGCCATGTTTGAAACTGAGGGCCAGACAAAGTGGCAAAAAAAATCAGATAAAAATTTGACAGAATGAGTCAGAGATAGGATATGCTCAGGAAGAGAGAAGGGAAGGAGAGAAGGGAAAGAGAAGGCATTTTTTTTTTTTTTTTTTTTTTTTTACTGAGCGTTTTACTGGGACTGTTTTACACAAACAGGTTGCAGGAAGAGCAAGCTAGACACAGGTGATGACAGAACAAGCAAGAGGATGAGAAGGAACCATAAGATTAAAACATATTCCCAGGATTAGTTTGAGGCCAGGCGGAGCAATTCAGTCAGAAGGGAAGAGAAGCCAGTTTGAATCAGTCAGCTGGGAGAGGAGTTTGGGCCAGGACAACTGAGTTGAACTGGCTAGCAAGAATTCAAAAAGGGCTAGAAAGGTTTGGGAATGGCCCTTAACTCATGCCCTCATTTGAGGAGATAAAAACAATATTTACAGCAGAGGACAGCCTTCAGATATTGGTCCTTCCCTTTTCACCTTATTTGAGAAAGGGTTGTCCTGTTTCCAGTTCCTATCTCCCCCAAAGAATCACACTGAGATGGTAGATGCATATTCGACTCCATCCAGCTTTGCATGAGTGTCTGAGTATGTACGCACACAGGTCATCAAGCTTGGGTTGCAAATGCGCCCATACCCACCCTGCTATCTTCTAAGCCAAGTTTTTACACAAAATTTGAGGAAAGAGTTGGCAATATTACTTGTAAACTCTATTCTTTTTAAAGTTTCAACTTAAGTGCAGGAACAGGCATTCTCAAGTACATGAAGGCTAATGTTTATAAATCACTTGATCTTGTTTTCAGAAGATTAGTCATTCTCTAAGCTTGACTCTTTAAGAGTGCAGGTTGCTGACACTGGTAGTACTCAGTTACATGCTTTGGTTCTATTGGTAATGTATGTTGACATGAAAAGGAAGAAAACCTGACAGAATTTTTCAAAGTCAATGATTGGTACTTACATTGTCAGACAAAAGTGGAAAAAATTCAGTATTTTATCGTCAAGTTTTGCCATAACTTTTTTTCTGTTTTTAGTGGTAAACAATAGGCCACTGTGTCTTTTTAGGGGCTCTAGGTGCAGAAACAGAATAAACTCTTTGTCTCAAGGGTGTCTTATGAAAGTCCTAAGCAGTGGAGCTAGCCTTTGATTTTGGCAGTGCAAGATCAAAATACAATAGGTACCTGACTCATGGAACACTCTCACAACACACCTCTGCTCTAGTTATCACCCACCTTGTTTGATAACAGTAACAGAAGGCACAAGATTGCTTTCCTGCCTTTTCTTCTCAACGATGTGCAGCTGTGCGCTGTTGGCTTGCTGTACCATCCTTCCACAGTGGAGACTCACGGGAAGTCATCAGGAAAACTTTCCTGAGAGATGTGAGGATGGGCCATCTTTTTGGTGCTTAAAAATAAGCTAGGGCAACAGTGTGATGTTTTAAAGATATATGTGACAGAAGCAAGCAAGACTAGTGCCAGCTGGAGGGGAAAATGAGAAAATAATTATAACCCAAATTATGCAGTAGGGAAGGAGTAACCGAAAAGCCGAAGGAAGGAAGATGTTTATAACTAGGGTGGAGAGAGAGGGCCAACAGAAGAGATACTAAAAACGAGTTCATGGGTGAAAATACGGTGCTTCGGGTTTTCAAATGGCCCAGTTTATCACAGTATTAAATTATGGGTTAGGGGATAAAACTGTATTAGCAGGAAATGGTCTTTTACTCAATGCTGCTTGTTTAGCACCCACCGGGTAAAGAGGTGCCAAGTGATTTAAGACAATTAGGAGCTTTGCACAGGTTGTTAGGCATCATATTCCTTTACAGGTGGCCTGCATGAATCACGTTTTGTTTGGCTTGCCAAACTGCTTCTGCTAGAACAGGTGCTGCTGTAGGACCCAGCGTGGGGACCGACGAGTCTGCTGTACAGAACCTCATGAGAGCTGAGCCTGCACTAGTGTAATTACAAGAATCCTCTTTGCCCTGCCCCTTTCTGGCAGGGTCCAGTGCCCAGCAGAGTCATCAAGTCTGTTTATTTACCACTGTAATCACGGCAGACTCCCTCTGGGCCTGGGGCTTGGCACAGTGTTCTCCAGTGCCAGATGCTTTCTCTCTTGCTTTCATGGTTGCTGCTGCTGCCAATGCCTCTTTGCCCATGCTTTTAGTGAAGGTTGGGGTACAAGGAGAAAGGTGGTTAGGTTTAGGGTTGAAGCTGGGCTACCTTGCATAGCTCTGGGTCCTGATTCACCTCAACCAAGTTGGGGTGGGAGCAATAGAACTCCAAGATGGATGAACCCTCAGAGCAGACTGTCCAGGTTCTCTGGATGCTGATGAATGTTGTGGGTTAGGGGCACAACTTCTTTAGGAACTGTAGTGCCACCATCTGTCTCCACTGAGCTCCCTTTAAAAGGGATATGTGCAATGTACAGACAATAATGAAGCTAGCAGTGGTTTCAGCCACCACTCCTGGACTAGCCTTTGTGCCAGGGACTGCGTTTGGATTATCTTATTTAATCCTCACAGTGATTTATAGGACCTGTTTGAAGAACCACCTGACCTTGAATCTTTACATCTTAAATACTCTGTTGACAGTCTTCTCTAAGCCAGTTCTCCAAACATGAGAATAAAGAGTGTGGGGGCATAAAGTGAATAAAAACTGCTACTCTCCAGCCCCTGGATGGACCTGGCACACAGTGCTCATTGCAGTTCAACAGAATTGTCCTAATAACTCCATGCAGTGGAAACAATTGCTTTTCTCATTTTAGAAAATATCTGGGAAGGGATAAAACTTGTCACCGATCATGAAGCTAGCTACTGGGAGCTGTTCAGAAGTATGTCCAGGACTTTGATGAAGAGACTTAAATATGAATAAATAAATTCAATATTATCACAAAAATTACAACAGAAGCATGTTTGGAGTGCTAAGTTTGACTTCACTGAAGGCATCCCTTCAAGGAATTAAGTCTACCTGAATGAAAGTCTTACTTTGTTGTGCCTTATAACCTACATAATCTAGTTGGGAGATTTTGGACAGATCAGTATATATCTGTTTAATATATGTGAGGGAAGGTAGAAATGACCCCTAAAGTATTTCTTTGAATTAGAAACATCTAATTCTCCCTGCTGTGGCTGGACTCAACTGAGATCCGTGTTAGCTACTATTTATCACTACATCTGGCCAGGAAGTGGATCTTGCCAGGTTCAGCTCTTCTTTTGGTCACTGTCCCAGCTGTTGCAGGCTTGATGATGACAGGAATAATTCTGGTCAGTCTTTGACATCCATCAGCTCTTTTCCCAATCTGTAGCTGCATCTGAGGGGAAGTAATGTCTCATTTGAACTTCAGAGGGAGATAAGTACTAAGAACCCTTGCCTGTCTTAGGGGCAGCTTCTTAAGTAGATAATACTAGTTGACTGTAACACATCATGATGTATAGCCCTGTTGTCAGATGGTGGGCATGGAATCCTGCCCCTTCCCCTTGTCTCTTGTACCTCTGGGATTCATTTTGCTTATCTGCCAAATGATAATAACCACAGCTATCTATGGGTTGTTGTGCAGAGCTCATGGATTAATGTCTGCGAAGTGGCTAGAACACTCTCAGAAATCATTATTATAACCTAGAATCCCTGCACAAATGTAGCCCATGGCAGTTCAGGCTCCAAGTGGATCCATAGTAACGGGAACAGGGACTGTCTCTGACTTGAACTAATTGGCCTGCTCTTTGATCACCTCCCCCTGAGGGAACAGCCTTACAAGCCACAGAGGAAGACAATGCAGCCAGTCCTGATGAGACCTAACAGACTAGGGTCAGAAGGAAGGGAAAGAAGACCTCCCCTATCAGTGGACTTGGGGAGGGGCATGTGTGGAGAAAAGGGAGGAAGGGAGGAGTTGGGAGGGGAGGAGGGAGGGAACTACAGGGGGGATACAAAGTAAATAAAGTGTACTTAATAAAAAATAAATAAAAGTAAATAAATCTCAAGTTAATGAAAAAATCATTATTATAACTCTCTACCTACAGGCATTTTACTCGTCATTCTTGGCTAACAGAAGTGACTCCATCGACCGCAGGGCTGAGAATGATATTGTTGGTTTTTCTATCCCCTCTTTCAGTGCATAAGGGATGAGGAATCCAGTCCTGTTCAATAAAACATAAATTTACTGGGAATGATGGTTGGGGAAGGTTCTGAAAATATTCTTTCCTTATAAAGTAGAGATAGGAAGTAAATACTCCTCCTCTTACTCTGTATTTCTTGCCTTACAAACATTGTTACAGGATAGCCAAAAGCTTTTACCTCCTGCTGCCATTCTGTGACCAAAGAGGGAGCCATGTAGACCTGTTGAAGATGAAAAGACAGAAGGACACACACATAAAAATGCAGTGACTTTATGCTATCAATCATTGAGCTGCCTACTTCTGGCTAGTTTTGCTCTGAGAGAATCATAAGAACAATGAAACATATTCGTTTAGACCACATCTATTTTAAGTGTTCAGTTCTTGCAGTTTACAGCACCTTGATTGGCACACTAATAACTTTGTGGCACAATGACTCATGATGGATCACTCTATGGTGATATCTGTAAATATCATCAGATACCATGGCTATTGCGCCGTTAGTGGAATTCTATCCTGTGCAATAGAAATCAGGTAGAATGTGCTGGAGGGGAACTTCTCTGGAATTCTGCAGTAAATGTTGACTGTTGGAAGTATTTCTTAGTACATATTGCTGATTGAGGATCTCTACATGTCTCCAGAATACTAGAGAAGCCATTTTACTTTAAAGCAATTGAAGGAAGCAGGTTGAATTATTTTTCTAAAATGTGTTAGGACTCAATGGCAGCAAAACCAGCAAAGGGTTTATCAGCTCTTAAATTTTCCATGAGAGGTTAGTAAACCATCATAAAACAGAATTGAGTCTCTATAAAAAGACCTTCTAAACTGGTAGTGAGAATTGTTGTCACTCTAAACCTCTGTGGGGTCCAGCTACCCCAGCTGTCACACAAAGAAATATTTCAAGGTTACAGGGTAAGTTGAACAGGCCTAGTGCTTGTCTGTACTGCATGTGTGGTTCATATGAGTTCTTAATACCACAGAGTTTGCCAAATTCTTTATGGTACAAAATTTAGCAGGTGCTGTAATAACGGATAGCTTATTAAACCTACACCAGCTCTCCGAAGGAGGATGACTTGAAGACACTAATTTAACAACATTCATTTTAATTTTTAAAATGAATACACAGTATTAGGTTTCATTCATCATTTTCAAACAAAATTTGTTATTGTAAATTTTTCCTTCTCTCTTCTCCCATCCTGACTCCCCTCTTGTAGCCTTCCACTAATTTCTCATAGCCTCATTTCTTTTTTTCATGTCTCATGTGTTCTTTTGTCCTCTCCCACTTTTTCAACATCCCTTTCTCTCCTTTTGTGGTCTCCTTTCTAAGTTTCACAGTCCATACCCACATTCGTTCCCATTCATATCCATATAACAAGCATTAAAAGCTAACGTACACATGCAAGAGAACTTGAATTTTAAGGGCTATCAGTAAAGCTTGCTTGTGTGTTTAGAAATGACATTCTAATCCCGCTTTTTCTAGTTGTCATTTTCTCCCAGTAGGCAAATTTACCTCCTGTGGAGAGTATCCTGTTAAGGGTGAAAGGGGCAGTGCAGGAATGAGCTGAACCAGCTGTGATGTCTAGTGAGTTACTGATGTCTCTGGGCTTTAACTGCCTGAACTGTAGAGCTAGGGAATTAACTTAAAATGATCTCTACATTTCTTTTAATCACCCTCAATTCCTTGTAGTTTTCTCTTCATCCTTGAATTTTCTATCTCTCTCTCTGAAAATTGAAAATAGAGTCTTCTTTCATACAATACATCCCAACCACAGTTTACCCTCCCTCCACTCCTTTTAGCCCCCCCCTCTCTTTTCCCCAGGTTCACTCTCCCTCAGTTTCCCTTCAGAAAACAGCAGGTCTCATTAGGACTGGTTGCATTGTCTTCCTCTTTGGGTGGGCAAGGCTGCATTCCCCAGGAGGAGGTGATCAGAGAGCCTGTCACTGAGTTCATGCCAGAGAAAGCCCCTCTTCCCCTTACTAGGGACCTCCCTTGGATATTGAGTCTATGGGCTACATCTGAGCTGGGGTTTTAGGTCCTCTCCACACATTGTCCTTGATTGGGGTATCAGTCTCTGCAGAACTTCCAGGGCTCAGGGTTTTTGGTTTTTTTTTTTTTTTGGTTTTTTTTTTTTTTTTTTTTTTTTTTTTTTTTTTTTTTTTTTTTTTTTGTTTTTTTTTTTTTTTTTTTTTTTTTTTTTTTTTTTTTTTTTTTTTTTTGTTTTTTTGGCTCTGTTGGTCTGGAGTTCCTGTCACCTCCAGGTCTTTCTATCTCCCCCTTCTTTCATAAGATTCCCTGCACTCTGCCCAGAGTTTGGCTATAAGTCTCAGCCTCTATGGATTAGTGGAGGGGCATGGGGGAGAAGAGGGAGGGAAGATGGAATTGGGAGGAGATGAGGGAGGGACCCACAGCCAGGATACAAATTGAATAAATTGTAATAAATGATTAAAAAAAAATTGAAATGCAAGAGAATGGACAAGAAAAAGAAAAGAAAAGAAAAGAAAACAGCAGGCCTCCAAGGACCCCTCGCCAAGGGAAAAAAAAAAAAAGGACAAAGCAAAAGGTCTCATATAAGGCTGGACAAGGCAACCCAATTGGAGGAAAAGAGTACTAAGAGCAGGCAAGCGAGTCAGAGACATTCATGATCCCACTATTAGGAGTCCCACAAAACCTCAAAGCTAACAGCCATCACATTTATGCAAAGGACCTGGTGCAGATCCTTTTATGCTCCATGTTTGCTACCTCAGTCTCTATGAGCCCATATGAGCCCTGATTAGTCCACTCAGTGGGCCATGTTCTTCCATCCCCTCTGAGTCCTACAATCTTTCCTCCCCATCTTTTTCAGGATTCTGGGAGCTCTGAGGGGAGGGACTTGATGCAGACATCCAGTTTAGACTCTCTGACTGTTGTTCTCTGAACCCATTCCAACATCTGCTGCCAGAGGAAGACTCTCTGATAATGACTGGGTAAGACACCAATCTATGAATATAGAAGAATATCATTACAAATCCTGTCATAGATTTTTTTTTTTTTTTTGCCAGTAGTGTTTGTTTCTACCCTAAGTCTCTGGGCTATCAAGTCTCTGGTTCCTGGGTACCCAGGCAGTTCATGCATGGGCTCCCTCTCTGGCATGGACCTCAAGTTAATCCAGACGGTTTTTGACGACTCCTACCAGTTATGTCTCATCATTGCCCGAGCATGTCTTGTAGACAAGACAGATTGTAGGCCCAGAGTTTTGTGGCTATATTGATGCTCATGTTTGTCTTTCTGTAGCTTGCAGTGTACCTTCTTGTATCAAAGACACAAGTATGTAGGTATGAAGTTTCTGTGCAGGCACCAGATTGACTATATTTAATAAGCTGTGCAGATGTTGTACTTGGCAATGGAGCCCTGCTGTCAGTTTTCAGAGAGAGAGAATCTCTGTCCTAGCATCAGCCAGGTTTATTTAGGGATCTCCATGGTACTTCTCACAGGCAACAACTCAACTGAATGTGACCTAGATCCACCACCGGAAGCCTTGCCTGGTTAAAAAATTTAGCAGTTCAAACTTCGTATCCTTCATTATTAGAAGTCCTCACTAGAGCCACACTCACCCATTCCAGGAAGTTTCTCCTGGCCTAGGTTTCCATTCTGCCCTCTACCCCCTATTTCCCTCAGTTCTCCCCCTGCAGTTTCTCCATCCATCCTTCTCCCCATGTCACTGATCCAACTCCTGCCATCCCTCCTGTTCCCATCCCACATGCTTAGAAAATTAGGAATTGATTTACCTCAGGGCCTAGCTATACCAGTCTTGGGCATATACCCAAAGGATACTCTTACCCTACCACAAGGACACCTGCTCAACTATATTCATTGCAGCTTTATTACTAATTTTCAGAAACTAAAGACAGCCTAGATGTCTCTCAACTGAGGAATGGATAAATGACACATTTACACAGTGGAGTATTAGTTAGCTGTTAACCAAACCAAACCAACCAACCAACCAACCAACCAACCAAACAACCAACCAACCAACCAAACAAACAAACAAAAAATGGCATCATGAAATTTGCAGGCAAATAAATGCAACTAGAAAAAAAAAATTGTCCTGAGTGAGGTGACCCAGACCCAGAAACACAAATATGGTATGCATTTACTTATAAGCTATTAAGAAAATAATAATTAAGCTACAATTCAGAGACCCAGAAAGGTTAGGTAAAGAAGGGGGCTCTGGAGGGACTCATGAATCTCCCTAGGAAAGGAAAATAGAATAGCTTTTCCCTGGTAGTGTTTTTTTGAATCATCCTTTGAAACACTGTTGCCAAGAATTCTTTTCATGGGAATTATTTTAGTTGATAATCTGAAAACACTGAACACTAGAATTGCCAATGGGGGTTACAATCACTGATTAAAGAAGGGGAGGGAAGAAAAGAAATGTTTTACATTTAAGTTCTTTGTGTTTTATAATTTTGCCTTGGATTAACTCCACCTAGAAGCATGAATTTATCAGTCTAAATACACAACATTCTCTTCTCCCTTCCCCTTCCATTTTTTTTCTCTCCCTATCCCTTCCTTCCCACCCTTTCACTCCCTTCTCTTTCATTTTTTTCTGCTTTGTTTTTGTTGTCTACTGGATGCCAGACACCATTTTAGTTATGTATTTGGTGTTGATGCTGAAATAAACACCTTGGTAGATGCTGTTTGAGACACCAATAGGTAATATGGGGCTGTAGCTATCATGGATCTTGTATCTTAGCAGATACTAGGAGAGAAGAACAGATCAAGAAGAAATGATGATATAATATGATAAATGCTATGGCAGAGGAAAGGCCTTAGCATTGAGGGAGTTGGTGTGTAAAAGGGAATATGACCAGGTCGGTCAACTATAACAAGCCTTGCAAGCCATGATTTCTGGCTCAGATTACCTCTGAACATCTAGTGCATATATTTCAAAACTATCTTAAAATTGAATTTTTGTTATAGCCAAACTTTCATACAATAAAATAGTTGTATTAATAAAATAATTCTAAAACACAACTTCTTTTGATCCTCTGAACAAAGGAAACAAAGAAACAAAGAAAGCACTTTCTGTTTCTTGACCTTGTAAGTTGCTTCTTTCTTCTGCTGACTTTAGAACTTATGTATTTTGGCAATGACACAGGAGAATGGTGTGTGCGAGCTCCCCTATACTTGCTCTTTTGGATACCTTCAGTCTTCTTAATGTGGTAACTTCCCCCCTTACATTTACTTTTATGGTTTTTGTTATTACCTGCTGAGTCAAGTAGTAGAGCATTATTACATATCGCTTCATTGAGTAGGGTTTTTATCTGTCTAATTATTTGATTTTGCCTTGTGTTCTTAGAAACTTCTTCATCCCATTCCTCCTGAACTTTGAACCAACACCAGCTACCGATTGCCTTTATGCCTCCCTCACCTGGCCTTGAAGGTTGCAGAGACACGCCATCCTCCACACCTGTTCAAGTTGGGGAACAGATACTCAAAACAAAAGGCTATGGAGGGCACTTCAGATTTAAATTATAATAAATAGTTCTAGGAAGCTTGTTTTAAAGTGCTTACCTGTTAATTCTAAAATCTTTGTTCTGGGTTGGGTTCAACTGATTAATATTTCTTTTCATAGTGAATCATTTTTCTACATATTCTGGTAAAGTCTTCTCATCAAGTACCAAGAAGGACCCTTTGAAAATACAGAAAAGAATCTTTCTGTATATTATTCACCTTTCTGGTACCCTTTCCTTTGATTCAAACCCAGCCCTCATCATGCTGTCAATTGTATAAACTCTATCAGGATCCCCACATGTATTAAAAGCCTGGGCATTGCTCAAGGTGTTAGCTGAGTCAATTGTAAGGATTACCATAATTATTTTCCACATTTCAGATATCACAGACCTTTGTGACTTAGTGTCTAATTTCATATAGTTTGAATGGTTTTTGATTTATGTTTTGATTTTTTAAATCTGGGAATATAAATATAGTCATAGCTGAAATTACCTCTCTTATCATCCTTCAGGGACACTGAATGGATCAATGAATTCATGGACCACAAAACACAGTCATATTGGATAGAATGGAACAGCAAACTGGATCCTTTTTTTGAGAGGGTCTCTTTCTTGTCATTAACAGAGGGGAAAAGTCCAACACATCTGTTTAAAAAATTGAGGTCAACCATTAATTTTTTTCCCATAGTAATCAAAAGATGACACAATTGCCAAGATGCTACATTCCCAGTTTACAGTGGCAGGAGAAACTGGGAATTCCTTTGTATGGAAATTCCTAGACTGATATCTATGCAGAGCAGAGCAGAGCAGAAATAAATAGAGAATAGTTCAAGCAGACATTCAGTTAGAACAACTTTATAAATTCTTTCAAATGATGAGCTAAACATTTTGAGAAGAGTATATGCACATGTGTGTATTCATAATTTCTGTGTATTTATTTAGGGTATGCTTAGCACAGGCCAGAGTAATTGCACGTATTGAAGCAGCTACTTTTGAGAAACAGAGGGATATATAGGTATTAACACCTTTAATGAGGAGTTAGTGCTGGAAAGAACTCCTTTTTATCTTTTTTTTTTTATCAATTTTATCTCGTTTTCTATCTAAAAAAGTCTGCTCTAAATATTAATGGTTGTATGCTTTTATTTTACACTTTTACCCGAGGTGGAGCAGTTCCTAAAAATCACCCACATAGGCTAAAGCAAGGTACAAGAAGCACAAGCACACAGTTAGGGAGATGAGTCTGCCGAGGGAACAAGCGAGAAAAGTAAGAAAACATATAGACCCAGTGTGCCTCCACGGCACTGGGAGAGCCACAAGCAGTCGAGCCAGCCTGGGGCTAGGTGAGCTTAAAGTAGGCTTGGCCTGAGAGTGCAGGAGACCGTCAGCCTGGAGGGAAATCAGAAAGAGTTTAGATGAACTTTACTTATTCATCTGGAGCCTCAGGTCAAAAAGAGAAGCAAGAGGGGGCTTACAATTTATCCCTTAGATTTTAGGGGGCTTTGTAGATAGGGGACTTTGTAGAGAGTATCAGACTTAATCTGTAACCTAACACATGCATTAACACTAGTATTTCGTACCATTGTACAGACATCACTATTATTTCAGAACATTGTCACAGCCTTCCGATGAAGCCTGACACACAACCGATCGTCCCTCAGATCTTGACAACCACCAATCAATTTTCTATCTTCCTTCAGTGTCAATTCTGGATATTTCATATGAGTGGAAGCATAAGTTTTGTTCTAGGCTTTTGTCTATTAGCATATGATTTCTAAGTTTCATTTAGAGGGATAATATTGCTTTGCATGGATGTACCACATTTTATTTATCCACTCATCATAGAAAGTGGGTTGTTTTCACTTCTTGGCTATTGTAAATAGTGTTGTTATAAGCTATAGGTTCTTATTTAAACACCTGCTTCCAATTTTTGGAGTATATCCAACAGCGCAATTACTGACTCGTGGTAATTTTATTATTTTTAGCTTATAAGGGGACTGTCAAACTGCTTTCTACCACAGCTATACTACTGTACTGAACTTACATTTGATGAGAAAGTATTTACTTCAATGATACTGTGTGCCTCACTTTTATTTATTTATTTATTTTTTTTACGAGCTTCCAAGGATTGTTATGAGGATTAATAACCTTTGTGAAATCAAAACGACCCTGAGATTTCACCTTACACCCATCAGAATGGCCAAGATGAAAAACTCAAGTGATAGCACATGCTGGAGAGGTTGTGGAGAAAAGGGAACCCTCCTCCATTGCTGGTGGGAATGTAAACTGGTTCAACCACTCTGGAAGTCAATCTGGCGCTTTCTCAGACAACTAGGAGTAGTGCTACCTCAAGACCCAGCTATACCACTCCTAGGTATATACCCAAAATTTGCTCAAGTACACAACAAGGACATTTGTTCAACCATGTTCGTAGCAGCTTTATTTGTAATAGCCAGAACTTGGAAACAACCCAGATGTCCATCAACGGAGGAATGGATACAGAAATTGTGGTATTTTTACACAATGGAATACTACTCAGCAATCAAAAAGGAGGAAATCATGAAATTTGCAGGCAAGTGGTGGGATCTAGAAAAGATCATTCTGAGTGAAGTATCCCAGAAGGAGAAAGACAAACTTGGTATATACTCGCTTATATAGACCTACAAGACATGATAAACATAATGAAATCTACACACCTAAAGAAGATAATCAAGAAAGTGGACACAGGCGAAGGTGATTAATCCTCATTTAGAAAGACAAATGGGATGTGCCTTGAACTTATGACAGGAGTCTACCACAAAAGGCATCTGAAAGACTCTACCTAGCAGTGTTTCAAAGCAGACACTAAGACTCATAACCAAACCCTCGGCAGAGTGCAGGGAATCATATGAAAGAAGGGAAGTTAGTATGATATGGAAAGGATAGGAGCTCTACAAGGACCAAATATATCTGGGCACAGGGTCTTTTCTGAGACTGAAACTCAACCAAGGACCATCTATGGATATAACCTAGAACTTCTGCTCGGATGTGGCCTGTGGTAGCTCAGTAACCAAGTAGTTTTCCAAAGTAAGGGGGACACGGACTATTTCTAACAGGATCTCAAGGGCAGGCTGTTTGACACCTCCCCCCAGGGGAGGAGCAGTCTGTTAGGCCACAGAGGAGGACTTTGCAGCCAGCCCTGAAGATACCTGATAAAACAGGGACAGATGAAAGGGGAGGAGGTCCTCCCCTATCAGGGGACTTGGAAAGGGGCAGGGAGGAGACCAGGGAGGGAGTGTGGGGTTGGGGAGGGAATGAGGGAGCGGGATACAGCTGGGACACGGAGTTAAGAAAATGTAACTAAAAAGAAAAAATAAAAAAAAAAAAAAAAAAGAAACCTAATTGACTAGGATCAGAAGGAAGGAAAAGAAGACCTCCCCTATCAGTGGACTTGGGGAGGGGCATGCATGCAGAGGGTGGAGGAAGGGAAGGATTGGGACAAGAGGGTTAGGGAACCACATGGGGGAATACAAAGTGAATAAAGTGTAATTAATAAAGAATTAAAGAAAAAAAAAAAAATAACCTTTGTGAAACTATTTAGGGTTTCCTCCAAGCAGCCCTCACACAAATTAAAGATACTATGTGCTCAAGCAATTCTAGTATAATTTGCAAGGAGTTTGATAGTTCAATAAATTTGCACAAAATTTGATTTGGAAAGGTATGGACTTTTTCAACTTACTAAACCTGGAGCTAAAAAGAGACAAATTGTATTAAATTAGTTGTCTTGATTTGCTCTGTTTTTTTTTTTAATGTTGGAAGAAAAAAAGAAAGAGCTTATCTTTTTATCTTTTGAGGTATGAACAAATTGATTCTAGTTGTTAGAATAATCAATTAATTTTTCTTTATTCAGAACTTTCTAGTGAACTAAACCCAAGATGCCAGTAAGTTAAAACAGAAGCAAAAGTGTCCTGAAACAATGACATTTGCTGTATTTTAATAGGCTTCCATAGTAGTTTCTGAGAGACAGCAAAATGAGCATCAAATTTGAATTGTTTTGTGGCTCTAGACTATCTAAAAATCCCTTGGTGAAGGACAGACAACTTTCATTACCTATGAAGCACATACAGTGTTTCCAAGGTAACTTGGTAGGGACAGAGAACCCTTAGGTTCTGAATGCAAGGCTGCCTCACAACAATCCATCAGAACTTGAATCAACCCCTTTTTAAATTAAATTTTAAAAATTTTTATATTAATTACAGTTTATTCACTTTGTATCCCAGCTGTAGCCCTCTCCTTTATTCCCTCCCTATCCCATTCTCCCTCCCTCTTCTTCTTCCATGCCCCTCCCCCCAGTCCACGCATAGGGGAGTTCCCTCTCCCCTTCCATCTGACCCTAGTCTATCTGGTTTCATTAGGACTGGCTGCATTGTCTTTCTCTGTGGCCTGGCAAGGCTGCTCCCCCATCGGGGGTTGGATGGGGTCAAAGAGCCAGCCACTGAGTTCACGTCAGAGACAGTCCCTGTTCCCCTTACAAAACCCTCTGTTTTTAAAATAAATCCAGAAACTCATGAGCAGTCACAGGAGCTAGAATAAGATGTCAAGAACAGCTCTATGTTTCTCTGTAACTTGGTGACAGACCGTAACACACCCAGGTCTAACTTTACTGAGCTGGCATCTTGCATACCTTGACTAAAAAGGAGAACAAAACAAAAGGTATATGCCTTCTGTTTATGCGATTAAAGGCATATACACTCAGGAGGCAGAGGCAGGTGAGTTCGAGACCAGCCTCGTCTACAAAGCGAGTCCAGGAAAACAAGGCTACACAGTGAAACCCTGTCTCGAAAAGCAACAGAACAACAACAAACCATCCACGTACAAATGACTTTTTACATAATCATGCCTTTTAGCACCTACTATGTGTTAGACACATTTTACATGTTTTAATTTAGGCCTTTATAGCAACAGTGTGAAGTTGGTTTATATTCACTTTGGAAGCAAAGAACTTGGGTGTCTGAAGGACAAGGATCAACAAAGCTGATCTTCAAACAGCAGAACAGATGATTCTCAAGTCTGAGCTCCATCCAGGGTGTGGTGGCACGCGTTTGTGTTCCCAGCACTCAGGAGACTGACACAGGAGGGCGGCCATTAGCTGAGGGCCACCCTGAGTTACACAGAGAATACCAGGCCATCGAGAGTTATCTAGTGAGACAATGAATCAAAAAGTTAAAAATCATGAAACTAAAACAAAAAGTTTGAGGGCATAATAATATGCCAATTATCTTCCCAAATGGAGTTAGAAAATATATAAAAATATCCAGCATTAATTTTTAAAAATATTCTTCAAAGCCTGAATATATTATACATCAGAGTGACTGAGGTTCATATAATTTTATTTGTCCACCACTTAGATGTCATCTGAAATCATTTTGTTAAGGTTCAAATAAAATTCACTGTAACCCCCAACCTCCCTGTGATAGAAGTGTTCCATATTTAATTAACTCTGGTTCAAAGCTTCAGCTTCCCCTTGATTAATTCAGTGTTATAAGCATTTCTTTTTCTCTTCCCTAGAAGTGGAATAAAGAACAATCTTACTTTGGGGGTAGAGTGGTTTCCAGCTATACACTAAGCCCTGGGTTTGATTCCCAGCACCACACAGATTAGGTGTGGTGGCTTACGCCTATAATTCCAACAGTTTGGAGGTGGAGGAACATGAGTTCAAAGTCAACATAAACAAGGCTGTTTAAAAACATCAAAACACACAAGCAAAACAAGATACAACAAAACAGAAAAACCCCAATCGAACGAGGGACCAAGGGACAGCTCAGCTGATAAATCAAATTCTTGCTATGAAGGTTTATCTTGCAGAACCCATGTAAATACCTGTGAGTCGAGGCACATACCTTTCTATACTGGGGAGGCAGAGACAGACAGCTTTTTGAGGAGAATTCTAGACAAGTGAGAGACCCTGTGTCAAGGACAAAAATGGATCGCCTGAGGAGTGATATTTCCACATGCACACACATACGCATAAACATGTACACATGCAGCTCCCCTCAAACGCTCATGTTGGCTGACTCAAGTCAATTAGTTCCCTTATTTCCCTTGTAGTTCTTGGTTTTTTGTCATTTTATTTTATTTTTATTTATTATTTATTACAATTTGTTTACTTTGTATCCCTGCTGCAAGCCCCTCCCTCATCTCCTCCCTGTCTCACCCCTATGCTCCTCCCCTAGCTCCCTGATAGAGGAGGACCTTCTCTCCTTCTATCTGACCCTAGCTTATCAGGTCTCATCAGTGCTTGTTATATCACCTTCCTCTGTGGCCTGGCAAGGTTGCATTCCCCAGGGGGAGGTGATCAAAGAGTCACTGAGTTCATGTCAGAGACAGACCCTGATCCCCTTACTAGGGAACCCACTTGGAAACTGAGCAGCCTATGTGCTTCATTTAAGCAGGGGTTTTAGGTTCTCTCCATGCATGGTCCTTGGTTGGAGTATCAGTCTCTGCAGGGGCCCCAGTTTTTTTGCTCTATTGGTCTCCTTGTAGAGTTCCTGTCTCCTCCAGGTCTTTCTATCTCCCCCTTCTTCCATAAGATTCCCTGCACTCTGCCCAAAGTTTGGCAATCAGTCTCAGCCTCCGCTTTGATACCCTGATGGGTAGAGTCTTTCAGAGGTCCTCTGTGATAGGCTCCTGTCCTGTTTCCTATTTCTGATGTTGTTCTTAGGATTGACAAACACTGGACAAATACTCTTCCACTGATTTATATACTCAGCTCTTATTCTTTCTTTATGTCAGTCTTGTGGAGAAAAGTTCTCAAATACTTCTTCCCATTGACCAGGCTCTTTAATATTATGAAATTTCCTTACTAGATTTGTTCCCTGAGATTAATTTTATTTGTTGTGGGATGAAGCTGATTAATGGCACAGCTGCTACCCCTTCCCTCTTTCACCCACTTCTCATGCTCCTCATAGGAGCTGATGTCATCCTGTACGCAAGGGAGATTAGGGTTACAGGGATATTTATTTTAATGGCCATAAACAGGACAAACTTGGATCTTATGAAGAGAGAGAATTCAAGATATGGAGGAGATGTGAGGGTTTTTTTTTCTTTAATGTCTTTCAAAAAGTATTTTTATTTGGCAATTGACTGCATATCTTGCATGTTTATAGGGTAGAGTGGACTATTTTGGTGTTGATATTATAGAATTATTAAATCACGTTAGTGAACAGTCACTGTTTTACTTATCTTTTTGTATATAAAAGACTTAACATCTACTACTTCAGCAAATTTGAAATATGTATTATTAGTATTTTTTATAGTTACCATGTTTTTGTGATAGATAATTAAAGATTAGTTCTCCTAACCAAAATTTTATACTCTGTAATCAGCATCTTCACTTTCTTCATATCCTGTCCTCACTAACATTCTACCTGACATTTTTAATATTATATATATAAATAAGAGTATGCACTCTTTTTCTTTCTGTGCCTGGATCATTTCACGTAGCACAGTGTCCTCCAGTTTTGTCCATGAAGTTATGAGGTTATAATTATGCTTCAGTGTTCATCATTATTCACGATACCTAAGATAAAGAAGCAATGTGGTGCCCCCCGCAAATGTTATTCAGCTTTTGCCATGACAGTGGATCAGAATGAACTCTGGTTTGCCAAGTTCAATGGCTAGCATGTTTGGTTGTGACTCTTGATCTTTTCTTTCTGGTTTCTTGCCTTCCTTAGTGTAGGTGAGAAGTCAAGAATTTGGTGTCTACAGTAGAAATAGGCAGAAGTAGAGAATAAAGCCACAATCTCAGAAACGTGTTGTACTTTAAGGAAAATGTGTTGTACTTTAAGGGAAATCCGAAGACTCTGTAATATCTGTAATAGCTTTAGAGACTCTCCCCCCTTCTCCTTTATGTCTCATTTTCATGATCACAAGTGGATTAAAAACTGTCACATTAGATTGTGTGGGATGAAGAAATTATAAAAAAGATGGACTTTAGAGTGAATTTGGCCACAGAGAACCCATGCTAGAAAGTAGGAATGAGAAGCCCAATATTCTTAGGGTGACATCTGGTTCTTGTAAAATATTTACTTAATTACAGAAGAAAATTACCAGTGAAGTAAGGGAAAAGGGTGCTGTTACTCAGGTACAAAGCAACAGCAATAAAAAGGCTGCCAATGGCACAATGGCAATGAGCAGAGTCCCAGATAACAGTTTCTTGCTAAATTGCCTGCCTGCAAATATGCATTTAAATACAAGGACCATAGTTTGAATGAAATGAGTCTCTGATTCACTCAGCAAAGGGAAATTCAGGAAAATTTCCAGTAATCTGTTCTCATTCCCTAAAGGTTGTTGTTTTTATTTTTATTTTTTGACTGTACAACTTAACCACTTCTTTTAAACTTTGAAAAGTGATAAACAACTCCATCTTATTGTCAGAAAAGTAAGGGGGGCATTCTATACACAAACATGCCACTATCATGACTCAAATGGCAGCCCTGCAGCTGAAGAAATGGGCTTTAGAGATGCAGAGCCAAATGCAGTTTTATGACTTGCCTGTCTTGTCTTCCGGGCACAGTGCTTAAAGACACTCAGAAAGGTCCAGCGTTTGACATACTGTCTTTGGCTCTTCTACAATGCAGCCTCTAACAAAAATAGACTGTCTCTAACTTCTGGCAACAGGATTGTTTACCTGTATACAAGGAAGTTGGGAAAGCACCTAAATCTGCATGTGGTATGTGCCCCGGCAGACTTCCAGGGGTACATACTGTGAGGCCTAAAGTCCTTATGATTTCATCTAAGACAAAGAAGCATGTCAACAGGGCCTATGGTGGTTCTATGTGTGCGAAGTGTGTTTGTGACAGGATCAAGTGGTTTTTGCTCATTAAGAAGCAGAAAATCGTTGTGAAATTGTTGAGGGCACACGCACAGAACCAGAAAGCAAAATAAATATGCAGTTCTTTAAAGCAAAAAAAAAAAAAAAAAAAAAAAAAAAGGTCAAGGCTTGGTTAAGAAAAAAATAAAATAAAAAGAGTTGCCCATCTTAAATACTGACTTAATATTAGAGACACAAACAAAATTCACAAAACCCTGATGTGAAAAAGTGCATAGAGAAGGGGAGATAATGGAAGCACAAAGCAGCGAAGAACCAAACCAAATATCTTTTCCGTATGCATTTTAAATTGCTCAAGGAATTAATTTCATCCAAGCTGGTATGTGTCTACTCATTGATGCAAATTGCCCATACATACATTTCATTCCATGCTACCACAGAGACTGTCCACTCTGGAAAATGATACCTAGCGAGAATGTGATGCTTTCTCATTTCTGGGCTGGGCAGTCTGAATTTCACCCTCTGTAACGTAACCTTCAGCCTGAACTATGTTTTCAAATCCACAAAGTTTAGGGAGGCTACAAGCCTAGACCTGAATAAATGAAGCCCTCAAATGAAAATGGAAGTGAAGAGCTGCTGGTGGCACAGGCACACACGGCTCCTTAAAGTGGTCTAGGTCTGTAAAGCATAGGCAAAGACGCTGCAGTTAGAAGAGCTGGCTCTCTCTAATCGACACAATTGCTAGATGAGTAAACGCAATACCACTGGGAAGTATCAGGCCTTGAGGGTCACCAATGGCTGTATCAGGCCTTGAGGGCCCTGCTAACTGCCGATGGCTGAAAGCTGGAGATACTGGATTTCAAGTTAGTTGTCCAGCATTCTTTATAGGTCATTCTGGGGTTTTATCTCCTGGTGAAGACAAAATGCCTGAGAAAGACTGTGCTTTGGAACCAAAGCACAGAGAGAAGGTTAACACTGGCCTTGCAGCACTCGTTCTGTGACCTTGAAAAGGCCACTCAATCTGTTTTCTCCCTTCCAAAGTAAAAAGGGAACCATATTTTCCTGGCAATGAATATGAGGATTTGTGCTTTACACATGCAATGCAGGCAAGCATTGTTTCTCTCAACCCCGCCCTTCCCCCCAACCAACACCTTTTTTTATTGTAAAGACGAAAAGCAAGTAACAGATTGTCAGGTTTCAAAATTTGTTTCGGTTCACGTTGCCATGAAGGCACTCTGAAGATGATGATTATAAAAATCAGCAACAAATAATACCCAGGTTTTAGTAGATTAAGACTGGGAACGTTCAATGTAATGTTGCCCCTGTTACATCCAGACAAATTTGGACCAGATAAGTTGCATCTATGTGGGAACTGCTTTATTTGTGGAAGAGGGGGGTGGAAGAAGAGGGAGGGGAGGGGGTAGGAAGAAGAGGGGATGGGGAAGGGAGTGAGAAACTGTAGGAAGCAAGAAGGCCTCTAAATATCTTCAGGACCTTGGTAGCTAATATTTCATTGTAATTCACATGGTCAACCATGCCATTAACAGAGAAGTGTTGGAGAAGGCAATGAAGTCTCATATGTAAAGGATCCAATTGTTATTGGGTTCTGGGAATAAACATTCTTCCCTTTACATTGCACTTATTTCTTTACACGTGAGCATTATATTTTTCTACCATTTTAATACTCAGTTTTGGGAGATAGTAAGTCAAGCAGTTTTCCAGTTAATGATCCAGTTGTGATACTACAGATGGTCATAGGGCGGCCATAATGGAGATTTCTTGTAAAGTGACATATTTTGTTTCCCTCTGAATCACAGATTCTACTTCAAAGTTTAGTGTTAACTTCCTTTGAACTCCACCTTGCAACTTACTAGGTAAGAAAATGTAACTATCAACCAAGACAAATATCCAAATAAGTGTTTAAGAGAACTCTAAGTTTTCCTATGATAAAGAAGCAACCTAGTGAAAAAAGAAATCAAGCCAGTTTCTGCAACTGCTCATTTCAGATACTACAGAAGCCGGGTGAGTGATCAAAGAGCTTGTCACAGAACACCTGTGTTCAAATTTGCTTACTTTCCCCACAGATCATGTCCAGCTATATGCTTACATCTCATTTCTGCTCATTAGATAGCATTGCACAACATTATTCTGGTCACATGGTCCCAGTCTATAGAATTTATAGTTTTAGGGAGATTGTTCTTGTATCAGGGTTGAACCAGGTATCTGCTACTTGATTTCTGTGAACATCTGTGCTAAAATAAATGAGGTAACTGTGTTTTCTAGTTACATTTAAGGGGAGAAGTGGGTCAATGGACATGCAACACAGCTGTAGAGGAATAAGTGACTTTTGTTGGACAGTTGTGTGAAGATGAAGGAGGCAGGAAGAGAAATGGAAGAGACTCAAACTCTTTGTTCATTTCTCAACCTGGTTTCTGGTTAGCAGACCTGATATCACAAGGGGGAAACTTTAACAGTCTCCACACCATAGTTGAATTTTAGTTATTTTTTTCTTGTGTGGAAATGAAGTTTTAGTGAACTGAGACTATTTTGAGGAACTAAAATAAGTAACAGACTTTTTACTATTCGAGACACCAAAAAACACTAAGTCCTGTATTAGATTTCACCCTGTGGTCAGATAAGAATTCTTTCTAGAGCTGGTTTACAGGCCCATGCTTTGATATATATATATATGAAAATCTATCTATCTATCTATCTATCTATCTATCTATCTATCTATCTATC
>NW_026596079.1:24726569-24764518 GCF_907164565.1 Psammomys obesus | reverse complement strand
ATCTATCTATCTATCTATCTATCTATCTATCTATCTATCTATCTATCTATCTATCTCAATATATATATCTATATATATATTGCTTATGGAAACTCTGCCAGTTATTCTTAATTCTCATTGCACTTGTTTCCCTTATTAGTAATATTCTCTGTAACGTTTACCAGGGCATGTGAGTTCCCATTACTGAGCACATCACAGGTGGGGTTGATCTGGAGCCACTGTGTATGCAAATGTTAATTGCTTGACCTTCAAGATCCTTACAAGCAAATTCTCACATATCCAAAATAACTTTGTGCATACCTTGCCTCCCAAATTATCCCTGATTGGCTAATAAATTTGTCTATAGCCTGGGCTGGGAAGAAGAGAGGTAGGTGGAGCAAAGGTTCCTGGGGTTTGGGGGTGGCAGAAGAACCATGAGGAGAGAGAGGAAGAAGGAAGAGAGGAGCAGGTCACCATAGAGTAATAACCAGGAGCACATGGCCAGGAGAGGCTTGTTTTGAGGACAGGCCTAATGAGGCAGAAGCAACCCAAATGGAACATATGCAAGTATTTGTGGGGATTTTGGCTAGGAAGCAGACAAGATAGCTTAGAGAACATATATCTGCCCACCTCCCATGCTTTAAGGTTTATCATAAATCTAACAGGTCTCCGTGTCTTTTATATGGAAAATAGCTGGTTAAGAAATAACTGCCACAGTCATAATTTCCAGTATTAGTTAATACATACAGAATAATCAGTTTTTTTTTACACATTACGCTCCTTAGCCACCCATATTCTAAATGTTTCTGTACTCTCCAGATCCACATATTGAAACCTGATTGTCACTGTGACATTGCAAAGTAGAGCTTTGGGAAGGCAACTATCTCATGACGGTGGAGCCCTTATGGATGCAATGTGTCCTTACAAAAGAAGCTCTGGAGAGCTATCTTGTCTCCTGATTAAAGACATGGGGAGAAGGCACCAGCCATGAACCAAAACATTTACCATCAGTAGACACCAAGTTTTCTGACACTTAGGTTTTGGAATTCCCGATTCAATAACTATGAGAAATCAATTTGTTTTGCTTCTAGCCACTTGGTTTATGGGGCTCTATTACGGTGGCTCAAATAGATTGGTGGAATGTTTCCCTTGAGTGATGTTAAGTATAGCTGTAAGAGATGGAGGCATTTCAATATGCAATTTCTAGGTGTATTAAAAAAAAATAAGCTGCTTAATGGAACAGCAAGGGCTACAAGTTTAGAATATCAAGCATACACCACCAGTTTTGCCTGAAATAGTCTGCAAAGAATAAATCATATTCATGTAGAACATTATATATTTTAGCATTATAATGTCTAATTAATATAAAAATCACTATGTGAAACTATGTTGCAACTGTCACAAAAATCTAAACTATGTGGCTTGTCTTAGCCATCAATTTGAAACCAACCAAGAAACTTATTAAGGGTAGAAGGCTGCAAAACTCATGACCATTTTCTAAGGTCTTGCTAACGTAATTGGAAAAATTGTCACCTATAATGACTAGGAGTGAAGAACACTTAGATTTAAAGAAGTTGGAAAAATGGTTGACAGTTATGTGTTGGCTATATCTTGCTTTATTTAGCAAGATTTCAGAAGAAAGAAATGAAATCAAATGAGAATTGGTCAATTTTAAGCGGAGATGGAAGAAAATAGAACTGAAAAGATAGAGTGTTCCTCTGTTTTTGATCTGTTGCCTAGACTGAGGGACTACAGATTCAAGGCTGGAAAATTCAACATTTTCTGTTTCCTAAACAGCAGGAGTTAAGAAAGTCTCATTCAGAGTGTCCCTCAAAAGTGTCTCATTAAGACTGTTTATGTAGTGGGAGGTAGCCCTTAGACAGCAATCACATGAAAGTTATAGCCTTTTTACTCAAGCTCAGATAGCTCTTGTCAATGTGACAGTGGAGAATAGGCCATGATACCTGCTGTAAAGAAAGTGAGAGCCATCAGGCTGGGGAGAATGTCTAAAGAGATCTTGGGTGTGCTAGCTTTTGGGTAGAACCGGCAGTGCTGGTGAATAGTTAATGACCCATGTTTGTTGGTTGTTTAGGGAAATGTCTTGATTTTTGTGTCTTCTGACTTCCACATTATAAATATACCTCCTTGGTCTGTTTCTGGTTACTGTCATGGTGCCATTAGTTACATGGCCTTGAAAAGAGATGGGCTCACACAAACCACATCAAGAATACCACTGAAAGGAATTAACTGCAAGAAAATAGGCAGTCCATGAAATTTTGGAATCACATTTCCCCCAAAATGGTAAGCCTACATAAACAAGGCTTGTGTGTTTTCTCTTCCCTAAAGTATTCTTCAGACACTTTCATATATGAAAGGGCAGGAAATGAATTGTTTAGCACAGCACCTCTCTGTTTTTAGCTGACACCACAAGGTAATTGGTAAGGAAGATGCTATTAGAGAGCAAATTTATGGTCCAAGAGTGAAATGTGCAGGAGAATTGTTCAAAGAGACCACTTATCCTGGTTTGTACTCCCCATAAAGCAGGGTGTCCTCACACAGATTCCACTGAGCAGGAATATTACTGTTAGCATTTACCAGCAAATATTGATTATTTCCATTCTTTGCTAAATGAACAAAATTTATTGTAGTTATGTTTATCCTACTCTACCATTTTCTACTGTATTTGAGGTGGGAGATGGGAGATGGGGCTTTGTGTGGCTAAAAAGGAGGAAGATTCAAATCGCATGTCCATCAGCAGCCAGCCTGCAAGAACCTGACTAAATATAGTGAATATCATGAAGAGGTCATGGAAGTAGTTAGATACAGTAACTGGATGATTTTGTGGTTATTGTCTCAAAGTAACAGGTAAAGAAACTAGCAAAATATTATGTAATAGGAATCAACAGTTATTTCCCAGTTTCACATCTGTTTGTCTTATTTTAGATATAGAGCCATCTTGTTTTATTAATAGTTGAGTATATGAACTCTCAAATCAAAGACAATCTTTCTTATCTTCTCTTGGGCCTAATGTGACTTCAAATCTGTACAGTACTCTGGTGATCTTTGGGTATGGCAGTAAGTCATTATGAGTCATTTTAATATTATGTCCATTTGGTAAAATAAATGAATTAAGGCCTCCTATAGGTTCTTGGGTCTGTTAACAGTCCTAGGTATAGAGTCTGTCTCTTGGAGTGGACTTTAGGTCCAATAAAAAATGGTTGACCACCAACAATAGCCATCATAAGTCCCCAACCTTCCCTATGAACTATTGGCTGATGAATTAAAGCAATGGTCAGCCATTTTCTTCAGTTGTATACCCACCAGTATATGCACACTGTTCTCCAAAGCATACTTCAAACCCATCATCACAAAGATGGCCTTCATTAAAATCAGTAGGTCACAAAACAAGACAAAAAACATGAATGTGGGTAAAAGATTTGCAAGAATGAAGGAGAAAAGATAGGGGTGAGAATTAAGTAGGAGAGGGTTGTGGGTGGAAAATAATTAGAATTATATGTTATAATCATAAACATGAAATTGTCAAAGAACAAATTTAATTAATGAAAGTGTCATCCACATTTTGGTGAGGATCAATTATATTGCATCTGTACATTAATTGGTAATGTGTCTACTTTTGTTATATCAGTTTCATGAATTCATGCATATGGGATGCTTTTCTTTCTTTTAGTGTCTTCTTCAACTTCTTTATACACCATATTAAAGTTCATGTTATAGATGTAACTTTTTCTCATTAATTACATTTTGAGGTCATGTTGAATACAATTATTTTGCTTATTTCTTCATATGTTTTGTAAAGAGGTTCCTCATTTTTTTGAATGCTAACTTTGTGTCTTACCACTTTGCTAAAATGTTTATTAGATTTATGAGTTTTCTGATGAAGATTTTAGGGCCTTTATAGTATATGATAATATAATCTGGAAAGAGCTAATTTGCCTTCTTCCTGTCATTTATTTATTAAATTATTTTAATTTCTTTCTATTGCTTTTTTTTCTGGCTAGATATTCAAGCAATATATTAGATAGGTATGAGCAAACTAGATTTTTTTCTCATTCTTAATTTAGAAAAATGCTTTCAGTTTTTCCCAGTTCAGTAAAACTCTGACTTTAGGTTTGTGGGTGCAGCCTCTCTTGTGATAAAGTATTATGTTTCATAGGAAGAGGTGCTGAACTTTGTCCAGGGATTTTTTTTTTTTGATCTTGGGATATTTTTTTTCTTCTGGTTTTATTTATGAGTTGTTATGTTTACGTATTTGTGTATGTTGAAACTTCCTTGCTACTCTGCCTGCAACAGTTATGATGTATGATCTTTGAAATGTTTGTTGAGTTGAGGACTTTCAGTCTGTATTATCATTGGAGTTGTTTGGATCAGAACCTGGGCTCTGACAGCTGTGAAAATACAGGTTTGGCTATCGATTGTCAGCAGACAAATGAAACAATCAAGAAATAGTGCAAAATGGGGGGAAAGGAGATATTTATTCAATGTGGCCACATTTGGAAGAGAAACAGTCTTCAGGGTCCTGACATTACAGTTAGATTTAAATGGAGGGTCGGAGGTAGGCATAAGCAATCTAGATCAGTGCGTGGTCCCGATTATCACTGCTGTCTCAGTGCTAGTCAGTCCTGTAAGGTGTAAAAATTTCTCTGGAGGCAAGTTCTTCTGGATGGCACCATTTTCCAGTCTTTTCTTTCTCCCATCACGAGAATCCTGGAGAAATTCTAACTTGTTGTTGCTCACTATTCCAAAAGTCTGATGGCCAAAGGGAAGGGTCACAAGCGTCTTTTTAGAATGTCTTCATTCCTGTCAGAAAAGATAGATGTTCATCAAGGACAATCGTGTACAGTTTTATTTTCTTCAATATCTTTTATTATTCATTCAAATATTTCTTGTGTCCCTACTCAGTTTTCGGCAGCAGATTAATTCTGGCTTTACAGAATGAATTTAGAATCATTCTTGGAGTTCTGATTTAAAGGTGTGGAACATTCAGTGGTGAATCTGTCCAGGTCTCAGGTTTCCTTTGTTGAGAAATTTTTATTTTTGCTTTAATTTCATGGCTTGATGACAATTTATTTAAGTTGTATCCTTGTTCAAACTTGGCAGATTATGTGTGTCTAGAAAAAAAATTCTATTTTGTGTATAGTGTAGGTGCTACTTTTTAACTCTATTTGGGATTTCTTAAGCTTCTACCTTCCTTCTACCAACCTCCCAACACCTTATAAGTAGGAGAGAAAAAAGGTTAGAAGGGAAAGGGGACGGAGGTCTCTTTAGACTTAGGTCTGGCTGGTTAGGGCCAGCAGGTCCTTTGGGGGCAATACCAACCTCAGTCGGCAGGATATCCAGGAGGTGCCTTCTTTCCCCTCCCCCTAAGAGTGCCCTCTCTGGAACCACTCTTGGCTCTGGTACCTATATCCTCTCAGAGTTCTCACAGGTTCCACTAACTGCACCTGGCAAAAGTCACGCCCCTCTCCGAGCTGCATGAGGCAATGGACAAAGCAAAAGCAGCCTCTCACTCTTGGGATTAAAACAAAAACACATTTACATAACATAACTGAGTTTTTAAAAGAACCCAAAACTTCTACTACAGATCAGATACCATGTCATTGAAATACTTTTTCAAAATATTCCTTAAGGATCCTTTGGGTTTCAGTAGTGTATATTACAACCCGTCTATTGCCTCCAACTTCACTAATCTGGGTGCTATCTCACATTGCTTTGTTAGTCTGGCCAAGGACAAGCAAATATTGCTTATCCTTTTCTAAGAACCGGCTCTTCGTTTCATTAATTTCCAGCACAATCTTTATTATTTCCTTTTTATATTTCATGCTTTCTGCTAAATTTGGGTTTTATTCCCCCTCCCCCCCGAGGCCTTGGGTTATGTGATTAGGTTATTTATTTGAGATATTTCTAAGTTTTTAACATAGCTAATAAAAGCTATAAATTTTGCTTTTGGAACTGTCTTTTCTGCATTCTAAAAGTTCTAATAAAAATTGCAATAAAAGTTATGTTTTCATTATTCATTTGATTCTAGGAATTTAATTTGCTCCTTTATTTCTTAAATGACACCCTGATTTTTTAAAAGTCTATTGCTTAATTTTCATACATTTGTATAACTTCTGCACATTTTGTCATGTTGATTTCTAGTTTCATCCCATTATGATAGAACACAAGAAAATATTTTAAATATTTTTTATCTGTTAAGACTTTCTTGAGGGCTTAAAATATGTATGCATTGGAAATATTTCCACAAACTGCTAGGAAGAATGTGTATTCAGCAAATATTGAATAGAATAGTTTATAAATACCTGTTAATTGTAAAATAAAATTTAATTCTGAAGTTTCTTTCCTCATTTGTATGTGTGTGTCTTTGTGTGAAACATCTGGATAATCTATCTCTTCAAGACCATGAAGTATTGAAGTTATACATTATTATTCTACTTTAAAACATTTGTCCCTTTCTGTCAATTTTTGTTTATTTTTTTGAAACATTATGCACCAATATTAACTATATATATTTAAATAGTAATCATATCTTCTTAATGAGTTGTATTCTTTATTAGTAGTGACTTTATCTCTTCTAATTTTGGCTTGAAATCTTGTTTGGACTAGTTGTTCTTTCTCTGCTTGTGGAATTTATTTACTTTGAATTGCATTTTTGTCCTTTCACTCCATTTTTGTTTTACCCTTTCATTGATTGTGAGTTTCACTTCATGTGCCCCTGTCTGGCTCATTTTCCTGTCCTCTCATATCTTCTCTTTTCCCTTGCAATACCCTGCTCCCGCATATAAAGCACACACACCACCACCACCAAAACTTACCGAAGAGTAGAAAACGTCTTATTGTGGAAGCTGTAGATGTCACAGTGTATTCCACAGTATATCCCTCTGCTCTCACATCTTCACTTGCAAGTGTTCATTGCAATGAGTCAGTGGTCTGGTTTGAGATCTCTGGCTTCTGGGTCACCATCAATATTGAATCTTCACTGAGACTCCTTCTGGTTATCCTGTTGTTGCCCTGTGTCATGGAGCTCCTGCAGCTTTGTAACGGCAAGACTGCCCCTTTCACACATCCCAATCACCTACAGATGATTTAAATTTTGGGGCGGGTCAACTCAGAGCCCTGGATCTGGGCCTGGGGTCTAGCTGAAGTGGACAGAGCACATGAGCTCTCCCCTCTTCACACCACCAGCTCTCCAGCACTGCTCCTGCTAGGCCACCCAAATGCCAGCATTGGGAGGAGGCAGGGCCAGCTCTCTCACTTCCATGCCCTTGGGATGGCTGACCCGCACCCATGCCTCACCTCCACTCTCCCAAGTGCTGCATCCTGTGAGGGGCTGGGTCAGCTCTTCTGCTCTCACACCTTTGGGGCTGGCTCACTTGTGCCTTTGCCGTTAGGGCCACCTTTCCTGTGCAGCCCAGACGAGCTTCAGGGCCTGCTCACCTGCTCTCATGACCTGAGGGCCAGCTCTCCCAACTGCTGTAGGTGCTGAGAGGTGAGGCAGGGGAGAACATCAGCCCCACACCCACAACTCCTCATGGCAGATGAGCGATGGGGCTAGCTCTCCCACGATCTTGTCCTTGGGGCTGGCTCACCCATGCTAGAGGTGGAGGTGTGTGTGTGTGTGTGTGTGTGTGTGTGTGTGTGTGTGTGTGGCATCACCTCTGTGCCTGTAATAACCCATGGCAGAGGAGCAAAGGGACAAGGTCAGCTCTTCCACCCTCCCCACCCCTGCCACAAGGGTCTCTGTGGGGCTTAGGACCCACTCTCCTGAATGCTGCCACTGTTTAGATGATGAGGCCAGCTCTCCAGAGTGCCTCATTCAGTGAGGGGCAGGGCCAGTATGCACAGCCTCTGGGTATCCTTGTGGATCACAGTGGCTGCCCTGACCCGGGATAACCCCATATTTTCTAGTGATAATATAAGCCATGGGATATCAACACCAACCCCGTCACTGCATAGCCACGTACTCAGACATGGCCTTCAGTGGCAGCTTGGGCTGGGACCTCACCATGGCTCCAGGTGGCAGGTTAGCTACTCAGAACAGGCTACTCTTCTCCACCCTTCAGTCTCCAGTTCGATCTCTTTTCATTAGGCTCAAGTTGCTCCACTTTTCTCCCTCTCCCTTCTAACCACCACATACTTGCACATTGTGGTGGTTTCTGTGGCAGGCTGGCCACGTGGCTGGTGAGTCCCTGCATGACATCCTCCATCCATGTAATATGGTAGGGCAGCAAGCAAGTGTCTATGGTGCTCCTGTGTCGTAGGCTTGAGGGCAGGTCTGTCTGTGGTTGGCATGGCAGTCCACAGGTTTTTGTCTGTTTTCCTCCTTGGTCCCTGTGCTGCCTGGCTTTGATTTGATTTTTATGAGTCCTAGGCATAAGACAGCTTTGGGCACCAAGCCAAGCATCAAGCTAGGATGAACAAAGGACTTCCATCTACTCTGCCCCTGACTCATATGAAAACACCACCACCAACATGGTGTGTCTTTGCCCATTGCTGGGAGTGTGTGTCTCCTTGTACTCTTAATGTGTAATTTTACCATTAGAGTTGGTTTCCTACAGAAAGCAAAGGGTTGGATCTTGTATTTGAATTTATTCAAGCCAGTCTGAATCTGTTTTTTTTTTTCTTCATAATTTTTCAAGACAGGGTTTATCTATGTAGCCCTGGCTGTCCTAGAACTCATGACTTTAGACCAGGCTGGCCTCCAACATCCACCTGCCTCTGCCTCCCAAGAGCTGGGATTAAAAGTATATGTCAACATTACTAAGACTGTCTGCATCTTTTAATTTATGCACCAAATCCATTTACATTTGTATTCATTATTAGAAATTTTTTCTACTTGTTTCTTTCTTATTCATCTTGGAAGTCTGCTGTTTAATGAGTTAATGGCATTTCATTTTTCCTAATTCTCATTAGTTTATCTAATTCTCTAGTGCAATCTATCATTCTAGAGGTCTGATGAACATGTGCATCTTCCTTCCTCTTCTGCCTATTTTTTACTGTTGGCTTAGTGGTCATTAACTGCTTTAGTTTATGCTTAGAAAAAAGTTTTTATTTCTCCAATGATTTTAAAAGATAATTTTGGTGTATAGTAATTTGGTTGGCATTCAGTCCGTCACTTCTCCCCACACTACCCATTTCTGTTCTTCACTTTCAGCAGTTTTTCAGTGCCTAAATGACATTAGGCCATGTTCTCCTGGATTTCAGAGTTTCTGATGAGAAGTCTGCTGTTAATTGGTAGGTTTGCCTTTCATCCTTTAGAATTCTTTCTTTTATAATAGTCATATTTTAATTAGAATATTGGGTAGGGAGGTTCTTTTATGGACATATTTATTTGGGGCTTTGCATGCTTCTTGTTCTTGGGAATATAAATTTTGCCCAGATTTGGGAAAATTTCTACTTTGATCTCATTCAATAAAATTAAGCCGTGCATTATTTTAAACACATGTCTTTTTACTCAGTAGATTTTATAGAAGAAAATTACAATTGCCAGTTAAAAAAGATGTAAGAACGTAAAGTTTGAAGAAAAGTTGCCTAAATTTCTTATTTCCTGAGGTATCCACTATTAATAACTTTTTATATAACACTCTGGAATTTATGCATTAATAAATGTAAACATGTATATTAACACACATTTTTTAAATCCAAAGAAATCTGTCTCTCTATAATGATACATAAAGATCATTACCATTATTTTTAATAGCTGCATGAATAATTTATATACATTTTATCTTAATTATAACCAAGAGGTTAGAGAGATGACTCAGGGGCTATGGACATTGCTGTTCTTATAGAGGACTGGAGTTTGGTTCCCAGTCCTCACCTTGAGTGCTCATAACTATATCACCAGCTCCAGGAGATACAGTGTTCTCTTAAGGCACACCCACACCTACACACATACACACATGTAGAGAGAGAGAGAGAGACAGAGACAGAGATTCAGAGAGATATAGAGAGACACAGAAACACAGAGACACAGACACACAGAGACACAGAGATACAGAGAGATACACACAATAAAGATAAATCCTTAAGAAATATAACTAAGCTGATTTAGGAGTCTTATTTGCTATGATATATAATACTAAAGTAAATGATCTTGTATATGTTATACCAGAATTTATGAAGAATAAATTCTTGCACACAAGTTATTAAATTATGGTATTAGCTTTTACAACTTTTACAATATTGTCTTTAAAATGGAACATCAAAATATCCTCTCACTAATATGATATGCAAATTTTCTGATATCCTCACCTATACTGATAGTTACTCTTTTTTATTTTCTCTTTACTATCTGAGAAGTGGAACCTGTATTATTACTTTTTTTTTAATCACTGTGACCACATACAGAAGAAACAACTTAAAGGAAAGATATTTGTTTCAGTTATCAGTATAAGAGAGTTTAGTCTTTGTTCCCTGTACCCAGGTACCAGGATTGTTTAGAAGCGGAACATCATCATCACAGGAACATGGCGTGTATGAGGAGCTTCTGCAAAGTGGACAAAAGGCAGAGAAGGCAGGCATTCAGGAAGAGGAAAGGCAAGTAACCTGTTCCCTCCAAATAATTCCAACCCGTCTTCTACTTTTCGTGTTATCTCATATCATCATACTTATGACCTCCAAGGGATTAACCCATTCTTTATGGCAGAGACCTCATGATCTAATTGTCTCTGGAGATACCCTCACAGGCATCTCAGATGTGTGAGTCACTTATCTTCTAGGTAGTTCTTAGTATAATCAGCTCACAGTGAAGATCAACCACTATAAAAATCTCTCTCTCTCTCTTTTTTTAAGTTCCATGTGTTTGAATACGTGTATGTTAAGACAACATTGCTAAGGCATGTAGCTCTATATTACATTTATAACATTTAAGTTCTTTCTGTTACAGGTCCAGTAAGGAATTATAGGATCAGTAAGGAGATGCTCCAGAAGCCAACTGAGATAAATTTTAACTCTATGGGGAGCCAGATATTTTCTATTTCTAGTTGGGGACAGCAGAATCATTGGAAGGAGGAATTGTGAGACGAATATACCACCTACAACATAGCTCTATTAGTCTGATATAGTATTTAGCAGTGGTTGACTGAAGTTTCTGCAAACTAAGAGATGCATGAAAACCTTTTTCTTTTTCTATAGTTTGTCATCTATTCTTTATATATTCATATGTTTGTGTGAATCATAGCAGCAGTGACCTGGCCACTAATGATAAGGGGTGGTATTCTTTGATTCAGGGTGGTGTGGGAGTGGGAGAGAACAGAGCTAGCATGCCCTCACTGAGACACATTATGGGCTTCATTGGATTCCTGGTCAGGGGGTCAGATGGAGTCAGAGGTGCAGAGGCCTAACTCCCAGGCTGAATTACAGCAAGAGGACAAAAGGGGAGTATCTGCCTACTGGGTATTTTGGCATCTGGATGAAACGTTAATTAAAATTCAGTTAAGTGTTAGATTCAAATTCTTGTTTTCTGTTGATGATCTTCATTGACGTCACCAAGACAGAAGATAGACTTGAGAACAACCAAAATTAACAGCGCCTCTTGACCGGTGCTCCGGGAGAATTAATGGATTACAGCCTAGTCAAGATGTCAGGTAACTGATACCTATGACAGTCTTTAGTAGCTACAGAGCAAGATAGGGGAGGACAGAGCAGGCACTCAAAGGTTTATCAAACAGACAGATGCCTTTTGCTGCAGTTGCTAAGGATGATCCTTGTGAATGAATGATATCTATCTTTTAAATGAGTTTTATAGAGAAAAATGTAAGTGACAAAACCAAGCTCTTCTGCTTTATATGCCTACATTTTTCTTGCATTATCAACATTTATTTCTCTAAGAAGAGGCAATAAATGAGTCATGAGCATCACAGTTTCTCTGAGATGGGTCTCACTCTGTTTCCCAGGCTGGCCTAGAACTGATTATGTCACCTAAATCTCAAACTCGGCAGTGGTCCTGCTTCAGTCTCCTGAGTGCCAAGGTTACAGTCACAAGTCACCATGCCTGTCACACAGTCTTATATACACCTATTTCAATACCAGTTTTCACATATGAAAGTATACCTCTAAGCAAAAGACATGACATCAGTCAACCAACCACAGTACATGGAGGTAGGGAAAAATAAAAATTTAATGTTACAAGTAAGATAAGCACTGTCTAAGGTGGATAGTTCAGTTTTTTATTTGTTCTGTGAAATATAATTTCTTCCTGAAAGACTTTTTTTTTTTTTTTTGTTCTTGTTATGATGGAAGAATAGTGCTTTTAAGGGCAGATGGTGAAATTAATGTCCAGGGCAGTGGTTCTCAGCTTTTGAATTGTGACCTCTTCAGAGGGCAAATGACTCTGTCACAGGGGTCATCTAAGACCATCAGAAAACACATGTATTTACATTACAATTTATAACAATAGCACAATTACAGCTATGAAGTAGCAACAAAGCTAATTTTATGGTTGGAGGTTACCACAACATAAGGAAATGTATTAAAGGGCTGAAGCATTAGAAAGGTTGAGAACCACTATTCTAGAGGGTAGTGAGGTGGCTCAGCAATTAAAAGTGCTTGCTGCTTCTGCAGACCCCTGGAGTTCAGTTCCTAGAGTCCAGGTGGAGTGGCTCACTCCTGCCAGTAACTTCCATCCCAATGAATCCAATGTTCTCTTCTGGACTCTTTGGATACCTGCATACATATGACATCCACCACACACACACACAGAGAGACACAGACACACACGCACACATACATAAATAAATCTTTTTTAAAAAGAAACATCTTCTAGGCTACACTGTGAAACTGCATTTGTTAAATTTCAACCTCCTTTCATGTCTTAAGTATTAGCCTGAGATTTAGTGAGTTTTTTAAACAGCATCTGATGCAGGCGTATTAACACCATCTACTAAAAAGAATGGTAAAAGTATCTACAGCCTGTGATCTAGGCGAAGTTCTACCTCAACACCTTTACTATGTAGCCTTCCTTTTCTTCTCACAACTCTAATACATACCCAATTCTAGAGTTGGAGATGAGCTTCACATCTCAGATCACAAAGTAAGAAACAACTTTAGTGCCCATATGCTGGCAATGCTCAGCTTTAGGGTTTTATTTCTATATATGGATGTATATACATGTACACACACACACACACACACACACACACATATACACACACACACACATAGTGATCTCTGAGCTTCGGTAGAGGTGCAGTATATATATCTTCTTGAGGGTGGAGTGCTCTGCAGGCTCTTTTTCTCTGCCGCTTGGAAGTGTATAGGTGTTTGCATTAATGATTGACTACTGCAAATAGAAGCTTCTCGAAGGAGGGTTGAGCAATACATTGACTTATGAGAATAAATACAAGTTATTAAGAGTTGGTTTAATAGTATGCCCATTTATCAGTAGGTAAGTAGAAGTAGGCTTTCACCTAAGTCCTATGATCTATCTATCCATGGGTTCTTGGTTTGATAATGTTGCCAGGTATGGGTTTCTTCTTGTGAATTGGGACTCAGTTACAGTCAGAAAGTGGTAGGCTACTCATGTGAGATTCTTGCTACTATTATACTAGTGGGAACATTTTCCAGGCCATTCATGGTTGTAGTTCTCAAGGTTCACAGCTGGGCAAGACTGATAATTAATTTTTTCTTCCGGTAGTGTTTATAGCCCTTTCAGCATTACGAAAGTTAGCCAGTAGGAATGAATACCAACCAGCTTGATTTCACTATGTTCTATGATGTAAGTATATGGCCTCTTTAGCAATTGGGTTATATTATATTATATTATATTATATTATATTATATTATATTATATTATATTATATTATATTATATTATAGTCATATTAGTCCATTCTGGAGGGTAGCTAAGAGCAATTAAAATAGCTTGTAATGTTTAGGAGTCTATGAGACCTCATTGTCTAAAAAAAAAGTAATCCATACACATAAATATATATTAGAAAATTTCAACACTAGTAGATTTCCAGATGGCTTTTTCAAAAGGTCTTTAACATTATTTATCACCCCTACTCTTTCCTCTACTCCTCCATCCCAGTTCAACCCTCCTTGTTTCATTATCCCTTTTAACCATTTATACTAGTGCATTATGGATTCCTTTCCTTCGTAAGCACCTCCTCATAGTTTCTTAGTCATTTCCTGACTTCTATAAATAGTCTGAATTAAACATGTATATCTAAAGATTCAAGGCAGAATTCACAAATGAAAGAAAAGGTGTGACATTTGTCTCTATGGGTCTGGGTTACCTCACCCAGAATGATTGTTTATAGCTCCATGGATTTACCTTTTCATTTCATATTTCTTAATAGCTGAATAATACTCCATTGTGTAAATGCACCATATTTTTCTTATCCACTCACCAGGTGGTGGATATTTAGGCTGTTTCCACCTCTGACTATTGTTAGTAGGAAAGTGGTGACCACGGAGGGCCAGGAATCTAGAGTGGGATAAGGTGTCTTTGCAGCACATACTCAGGATTAGTAATTTGTGACCATGTGGTGAATCTATTCTTAGCTTTTGAGGGATTTCCACAGTGGTTTCACTGGTTGGCATTTCTACTAGCAGTAGATAAAACTTCTTTCTCTACATTCACACCAGCAACTGCTGTTATTTGCGTCTTTATCTTAGCTATTATGACTTGGGTAAAATAAAATTTCAAAGTAGTTTTAATTTGCATTTCCCTGATGGCTTAGAATGTTGACCATTTTTGAAAAGTTTTTTTTTTCTTAGCTATTTATGTTTTGGGAACATTTTGCTTAGTTCTATGTTCCATTTTTAAATTTTTTTGTTTGTTTCTGTGATGCTTAATTTTTTTGTGTTATTTATATATTCTAGATGAGGACCCTCCATCAGGTGTATAGCTGGGAAAGATTTGATTTTTCTTCATTCTACTGTGCAGAAAAATTTTAGATTATAAAAATCTATTTATCAATGGTTGATCTTAATGCCTGAGCAATTAGGGTCCTATCCAGAAAGTTTTTATTCATTCATTCATTCATTCATTCATTCATTCATTCATTCATTCATTTTACATCCTGATGGTAGACCCCTCCCTCCGCTTCTCGCAGTCCTACTCTCCCTCCCTCTTCTCCCTATTCCTCCTCCCCTACTCCTCAGAAAAGAAGAGCTCCCCTCTCCCACCCCCCATCAACTCACTCCAACACATCAAGTTGCATCAGGACTGAATGCATCCTTTTCTCTTGTGGCCTGGCAAAGCAGCCCTACCAGGGGGAAATGATCGAAAAGCAGGCAACAGAGTCCATGTTAGAGTACCTCCTACTCTTCTTACTAGGGAACCCTCTTGAAGGCCAAGCTGCCCATACGCTGTGTGGAGGGCCTAGGTCCAGTCCATTGAATGGTCCTTGGTTGCTGCTTCAGTCTCCACAAGCCCCTTGGACCCTGGTTAGTTAGCTCTCTTGGTCTTCTTGTGAAGCTCCTGTCCCCTCCAGATCCTTTTATTCCTCACCTTCCCCCACTTTTTCACAAGACTCTGTGCTCTGCCCAGTCTTTGGCAGCGAGTCTCAAAACCTGTTTCAGTCCCCTGCTAGGTGGAGCCTCTCAGAAGACAGTGATGCTAGGCTCCATTAAGCAAGCATAGTAAAGTATCATTAACAGTGTCAGGGGTTGGATCTTGCCCATGGGGTGGGTCTCAAGTTGGGCCAGGCATTTGTTAGGCATTCCTTCAATCTCTATTCTATTATTATCCCTGCAAATCGTGTAGACAGGGTAAATTTTGGGTGGAAGTTTTTGTGGGTGAGTTGGTGTTCCCTTCCCTCCACTAAGAGTGTTATCTAGTTAGAAGGTGGCCTCTTTAGTCTCCATGACTCCTGATACTAGAAGTCTCAGGTACAGTCACCTCCATATCCCCCCAGGAACCTACCCTGTCATAGGTCACCAGCTTGTCTCAGAGATGCCTTTGCTCATGGTTTCTCATCTCTATGCATGCCCTCTCTCCAAATAGCTCAAGAATATTTCTTACTTTCTCCTCTATCAGATTCAGAGGACCAGGTCTTATATTGAGGTACTTGATCAGAGAATGAAAACAATTCTTCAATTTCGTATGGACATACAAAAAAACTAGGATAATCAAAACAGTCCTAAATACCACCACCAACTACTACTGGAGGTATCACCATCCCAAATTTTAAATTATATTACCAGCTACAGTAACGAAAACAGCATGGAAATGACTTAAAACTGACATGTTGAACAATGGAATAGCACTGAAACCCTTGCCTAACACCCATACACACCTGGATTTAGACAAAGAAGCCAATAACACACACTGAAGAAAAGACAACATCTTCGTTAAAGGGTACTGGTCAAACTGGATAGCTGCATTTAGATGAATGAAATTTGAGCCTCATTTCTCATTCTGTGTAAAACTGCTAGGATTTTTTTTGTTATCAACTGTGGCATCAGTATAAAACTTCAATATTTAAACAAAAAATTCAAAACTGTGAGAAAGTTTGGCATGTGTGAACGTGTGTGTGCTTGTGCTCACGTGTGCATGTGCATGCGCACACATGTGAATGTGTGTATGTTTGTGAGTGGATGTATGCATGAATGTGCTTATAAATGCACATGTGATTGTGTTTGGAAGAGTATGTGTGAGTGTGTTAAGGTGTGTGTGCCTTTGCGAGTGAATATGTGAGTGTGTGCACTTGTATAATTGTGCTCTTGGATAGAAGTGCTTAAGTGTGTACATTTGTATGTGTATAAAGAAAAATCAGTATGTGTGTACAAGTGTGTGTTCATGTTCAAGTGTGTGAGTGTACAAAGCCAGTCCTTTCATCTCTATTTTCTCTGATGATACTACTTGTCAAACTTTAACAATCTATTTTAAACCTATTTTCTGATGACAAAACTACTCTTCCTCTGCCTGCATCATGAGACTTCTGCAAAGGGCTGGCTGCTTGTGTGTGAAAGGAGAACACAAAAGCCACACTTCACAAGGCTTATCCAGAGCTATCTGGTTCTGCAGTGTCTCGTGGCCTTGGAGCGGTGCATGGTCTACAGCTTGGAATAACATTCTGCTTCCCAACAGTTATAAAATTACCTAAGAATTTATGGTTCTGGCAAATGTGTCTGGCTTTTTATGTGTTAGGTATTAACTTGGAATACCTCTCTGGGGAGATTTATTTGACTAAAATGCATTGAAATTATTTGCATCAATGAACTATAAGTGAAATGTGGTATAAATTATGTAGAAGGGATTAAAAAATAACAGGGTGACAAAGTGTAGAAAAACCAGTCACGCCCTCTCTTCCCTCGATAGGATTTTTGTCTATTTTAACTTTCAGGCTGGGACTGGGAAGTTTAAGCAGAGTGTAAGGGAGGAATTTTTATAATGATAGAGTAAATGTCAGACTAATGCTTTTGCCAAGAACATCAAAGTTGAGCTCCAGTTCAAATCCAAGTAAACATTGTTTGAAGACATTAGAAGTAGACAAAGGTGATTAGAAATAAGGAAACACTATTTGAAAATAAAGAACCCACATACCAAACCCTCATTTGTCATGGCTCATGTGCTATGAAGATTTCTCTACACTGGTTAGAAGACTTAGTAAGAAAACATTCTGTCCTGGAGCTTGCGGCAATTGCACTGGGAGGTAAGACAAAAACTGGAGATTACTGAAAGAATAAGAGATGTGAGCTCAAGAGTTGGTGTGCAGCCTCTGCATTAGGCATCCACTAGTTACAAAGGACTATCTGCATTTATGGAAACCCCTCAAGTAGAGGGAGGGGCTTAGTTACCAGCTAAGGAGAAGAGATTCAGCTGGTACTGTACTTACTGTATTGCTTTAAACATACATAAAAACGAGCATGGCATGCAGAGTTACTATTTGGGAAATCTGCTGAGCAACGAAAGCTTATTTTTATTTATTTAGAGAAGGAATATGTAAGATATGATTCCCTCTCTGTATCTCTCTTTGTCTCTGTCTCTCTTTCTCTCAGCATCTTCATCTCTGAGTTGACAAGTTAAGAATATAGTGCCTGGGGGAGTCCAAGATGGTGGTGACCAGCTTGCACCATACCTGAAGGACACAGGATCTAAAATTGGTGAGTGGAGGAGCAGCTGAAGCCAGAACATTGACTTTGAGGCTTCCTGAGAGAAAGGGGACAACCTGTGAGCCAAGACCGTTTGGAGACAGGTCACCTGTAGACGCCTCTGGGGACTGCGAGTGGTGAATATTCAACCCCCTTGCCCCAAGCAAGAGCCTCTGTGCTCAATGACTGAGACAGCAGAGGTGGGCCTCCTAGTTCTGTGGCAGGTAGCTGTACCAGCCTCCCAATTCTATGGTGGCAGCGGGCAGCAGATGGCTGTACCAGCCTCCCAGGTCTGTGGGCAGCTGAATGGGCCTCCCAGGTCTTCAGAGGCTGCAGGGTGGTCGCTAGCCCTACGAGGAGCCTCTGTGCTCAGTCACTGAGACTGCAGAGGTAGCTAACCCAAGTACAGGTCTCCCTGCCCAGTGAACAAATAGTGGACATAAGTGAGCTGATGGATCTCCTACACGCTCCTTTGCCCCTGTGGGCCCAAATCCGAGAGTAGAGAACACGGGGAACTCCTGTGCTTTTTGATTAGGCCTGCTAGTGAGTGAGCACACCCACAAGTGCGTGCATGCAGATCCCCAGATCCAGGGTCCCTCTATGCTAGCAGCCAGATATTGGATCCCTCCCACCCCACCCCCACTGTGGGCAACGTAGGGATCTTTCGGACAGCGTTCTTAACATTGAAGCCCCTGTTCTGTGCATACAACAGTGGAGTCCACACAAACAATACCTGGAGCCCAGAGAGATCTGAACACCGGGAGGACAGTAAGACAGGCCTGTAGGCCACTGAGGTAGTCAGGGCACCTGCGCATGCACACTGTGCCCTTGAACAGTGCCAGCACCCACACTCCCTCCTGAACTTGAGCTCTACCCTTCCAAGAATCTGCATGGTTAAGCACCCTCTCCCTCACAGCACACTGCCAAGCACGTGCCTGCATATGTGCCGGTGACCTTTCTCCTTAGCTACCGCTGAAACACCAACATCCACTCTCAAACTGGTGGTCCTCTCTCATCTTCCTGAAGAATACTCCAGACACCAGAGACAGACCCACTCTGAATACAGACTCCAAGAGTAAACAACAAGCCTACAGATAAGCAAATGGCCAGAGGTCAGTGTAAGAACACATCCAACAAAAATCAGGATATCATGGCTTCACCAGCAACCCCAAAAATCAATGGATATTTTAATTCATTGGAAACACAAGAAAAAGATTTTAGAGCTATGCTTATTCAGTTATTAGAGGCCCATAAAGAGGAAATGAACAAAGCTCTCAAAGAAACACAGGCAAATACAGCCATACAAGTAGAGGCACAGATAGAGGCAGAAGTAGAGGCACAAGTAGTGGCATATAGAGAGGAAATGAATAAAAAATAGAGGCCATCATGGAAACACAGGAATCCACATTCAAACAGGTCAATGAAATGTCATAAGACATGAAAACAAAATTAGAATCAATAAAGAAAATACAACAGAGAAAATCCTGGAGCTAAAGAACTTAGAGAAAAGATCAGGAACCACGTAAGCATCACCAACAAAATACAAGAGATGGAAAAGAGAATCTCAGAGGCTGAAGATACAATTACAAAAATTGATACATCTCTAAAAGAAAAAGTAAAATTGGAAAAGTTCCAAATACAAAACATCCAAGAAATCAAGGACACCATGAAATGACAAAAATCTAAGAACAATAGGAATAGACAAAAAAGAATATTCCACGCTAGAAGGTCCAGAAAATATTTTCAAGAATATCATAGAAGAAAAAATTTCCAACTTAAAGATAGAGATGTCCATAAACAAACAAACAAGCAAACAAAGCCTACAGAATACCAAATAGACAAGACCAGAAAAGAAATTGCTCACGTCACATAATACTCAAAACACAAAATCTACAGAACAAAGAAAAAATATTAAAGGCAGCAAGGGAAAAAGACCAAATAACATATAAAGGTAGACCTATCAGAATCACACCAGCTTCTCAACAGAAATTATGACAGCCAGAAGGGCCTGGGTAGATGTCATGCAGACTCTAAGAGACCACAGATGCCAACCCAGACTACTATACCCTGCAAAGCTTTCAATCAACATAAATGGAGAAAACAAAACATTCCATGACAAAACTAAACTTAATATCTACACAGCAACCCAGCCTTACAGAAGATACTAGAAAGAAAACTCCAATCCAACCAAATAAACTACACCTAAGAAAAGACAGGATATAGGTATTTTCACAAGAAAGAATTGAAAGCAAGCAAGCATAGAAACAAAGTAACACTACCAACTATACAATAAAAGGAACTAGCTTTCATTGGTCACTATTATCTATCAACATCAGTTGACTCAACTCTCCAATAAAAAGACACAGAATAACAGAATGGGTGCAGAAACAGGATCCAACATTCTGCTCCATCCAAGAAACACACCTCTGCAACAAAGATAAATGCTACCTCAGAGTAAAGGGCTGGAAAAAATTTTTTTAAGCAAGCAGAACCAGAAAACAAGCTGGGGTAGCTATCCTAATATCTAATAAAATGGACTTTCAACCAAAATTAATCAAAAAAGATGAGGAGGGAGACTTCATTCTCATCAAAGGAAAAATCCACCAAGAGGACATCACAATCCTGAACATCTATGCCCCAAATTCAAGAGCACCTGCATTTGTAAATGAAACATTATTAAAGCTTAAATCACACGTTAATCCTAATACCTTAATAGTGGGAGACTTCAACACTCCACTCTCACCAAGGGACCATTACCTAGATAGAAGCTAAATAGGGAAATAATGACACAGAGGTCTTATATCAAATGGACCTGATAGATGTCTACAGAACTTTTCACCCAAACTCAAAAGAGTATACCTTCTTTTCAGCATCTCACAGAATCTTCAAAAGTTTATCATATAGTCGTGCACAAAGCAATCCTCAACAGATACAAGAAGATCGAAATAATGCCTTGTATCCTCTCAGACCACCATGGCCTAAAACTAGACCTCAACAACCACAGAAATAACAAAAAGTCTACATACATTTAGAAACTAAACAACTCTCTATTCAATGAGAGCTTGGTCAGGGAATAAATGAAAAAAGAAATTAGAGACTTTCTAAAATTCAAGGAAAATGTAGGCACAACTTACACAAACTTATGGGACACAGTGAAAGCAGTGCTAAAAGGAAAGTTCATACCAGTAAGTGCCTCCAGAAAGAAGTTTGAGATATCTCATATAAGAAACTTAATGGCACACCTAAATGCCCTAGAAAAAAAGAAGCAAATACACCCAAGAAGAATAGATTATTGGAAATAATCAAACTCAGAGCTGAAATCAATGAATTAGAAACAAAGAAAACAATCCAAAGAATCAATGAGACCCAGAGCTGGTTCTTTGAGAAAACCAATAAGATAGATAAACCCTTAGCCAAACTAACTAAAAGGCAGAGAGAAACTATCCAAATCAGACAAATCAGAAATGAAAAGCTGGACATAACAATAGACACTGAGGAAATCCAAACAAACATTAGGTCTTACTACAAAAGCCTATATGCCACAAATTTTGAAAATCTAAATGAAATGGGCAATTTTCTTGATAGATTTCATTTACCAAAATTAAATCAAGATCTGGTAAATAGATTCAACAGTACTATATCCCCTAAGGAAACAGAAGCAGTCATAAAAAAAAGCCCCCCAAAAGTCCAGGGCCAGATGGTTTCGGGATAGAATTCTACCAGACTTTCAAAGAAGAGCTAACTCCATTTCTCTTCAAACTATTCTATAAAATAGAAACTTTACAAACCTCATTCTGAAGCCACGGTTACCTTGATACCTAAACCACACAAAGACCCAGCAAAAAAAGAGAACTTCAGACCTATCTCTCTTATGAACATTGATGGAAAAATACTCAATAAAATACTTGCAAACCGAATCCAAAAACACATAAAAGATATCCACCATGACTAAGTAGGTTTTATCCCAGGCATTCAGGGGTGGTTCAACATAAGGAAATCCATCAATATAATCCACCATATAAACAAAATGAAGGAGAAAAACCACATGATCATCTCCTTAGATGCTAAAAAAGTATTTGACAAAGTCCAACACCCATTAATGGTTAAGGTCTTGGAGAGATCAGGTATAAAAGGCACACATCTAAACACAGTAAAGACAATATACAGTAAGCCTATAGCCAACATCAAACTAAAAAGAGAGAAACTTAAGTCAATCCCACTGAAATCAGGAACAAGGCAAGACTGCCCACTCTCTCTGTATCTCTTCAACATAGTACTTGAAGTCATAATTAGAGCAATAAGACAACTAAAGGAGATCAAGGGGATACAAATCAGAAAGGAAGAAGTCAAAGTATTACTATTTGCAGATGATATGATAATATTCATGAGTGACCCCAAAAATTCATCCAGAGAATTCCTTCAGCTGATAAACACCTTCAGCAAAGTGGCCGGATACAAAGTTAACTAAAAAAACAAAACAAACAAACAAACAAACAAACAAACAAACATCAGTAGCCCTCCTGTATACGAAAGACAAAAGGGCTGAAAAAGAAATTAGGAACCAACACCCTTCACAATAGCCACTAATAACATAAAGTACCTTGGTGTGACTCTAACCAAGCAAGTGAAAAACCTGTTTGAAAAAATTTCAAGTTTCTGTAGAAAGAAATTGAAGAAGCTATCAGAAGATGGAAAGATCTCCCATGTTCATGGATTGGTAAGATTAACATAGTGAAAATGGCCATTCTGTCAAAAGCAATTTATAGATTCAGTGCAATTCCCATCAAAATACTAACACAATTCTTTACAGACCTTGAAAGAACAATTCTCAACTTCTTATGGAAAAACAAAAAACCCAGAATTGCTGAAACAATCCTGTACAACAACTGATTGTCTGTAGGTATCTCCATCCTTGATCTCAAGCTGTACTGCAGAGAAATAGTAATAAAAACTGTGTGGTACTGGCATAGAAACACAATGATGGATCAATGGAATTGAAAAGAAGACTCAAGGAAACCTACATACCTATGAATACTTGACTTTTGACAAAAAAAGCCAAAACCATACAAAGGAAAAAGACAGCATTTCAACAAATGCTCCTGGTCTAGCTGGATGTAAATGCAAATAGATCCATATTTATCACCCTGCACAAAACTAAAATCCAAGTGGATCAAAGACCTTACCATAAACCAGACACACTAAATCTGTTTGAAGAAAAAGTGGGGAAGAGCCTTGGACTGTTTGGCACAGGAGACTACTTCCTGAACAGAACACCAACAGCACAGACTCTACGATTAACAATCAATAAATGGGACCTCATGAAACTGAAAAGCTTATGTAAAGCAAAGAACACTGTCATCAGAACAAAACAACGGCATACAGACTGGGAAAGGATCTTCACCAACCCTATATCTGACAGAAGGCTACTATCCAGAACATATAAAGAACTCAAGAATTTAAAAGGCTACAAATCAAGCAATGCAATTAAAAAATGGGGTACAAAGATAAACAGAGAATTCTCAACACAGGAATATAGAAAGGCAGAGAAACACTTAAAGAAAAGCTCAACATCCTTAGTTAGCAGGGAAATGCAAATCAAAACGACCCTGAGATTTCACCCTATATCCATCAGAATGGCTATGTAAAAAACTCTAGTGACAATCCATTGTTGATGGGAATGTAATCTTGTACTACAACTTTGGAAATCAATCTGGCACTTTCTCAGAAACTTAGGAATAGTGCTTCCTCAAGATCCAGCTATACCACTCCTAGGCATACACCAAAATATGCTCAAGTATACAACAAGGACATTTGCTCAACCATGCTGGTAGTAGCTTTATTCATAATAGCCAGAATCTGGAAGCAACCAGATGTCCCTCAATGGAGGAATGGATACAGAAAGTATGGTACATTTATACAATGGAGTACTACTCAGCAATTAAAAAAACAAGGAAATCATGAAAATTGCAGGCAAATGGTGGGAACTAGAAAAGATCATCCTGAGTGAGGTATCCCAGAAGCAGAAAGACATATAATATAGGATAAACATACTAAAATCTGTACACCTAAAGAAGCTAAACAGGAAGGAAAACCCTGGGTAAGATGGTCAATCCTCACTCAGAAAAGCAAATGGGATGGACATCACAAGAGGGAAGAAACAGGGAACAGGATAGGAGCCTACCACAGAGGGCCTCTGAAAGACTCTACCCAGCAGGGTATCAAAACAGATGCTGAGGCTCATAGCCAAACTTTCAGCAGAGTGCAGGGAATCTTATGAAAGAAGGGGGAGATAGAAAGACCTGGAGGGGACAGGAGCTCCACAAGGAGAGCAATATAACCAAGAAATCTGGGCACAGGGGTCTTTTCTCAGACTGCTTCTCAAACCAAGTATCATGCATGGAGATAACCTAGAACCGCTGCACAGATGTAGCCCATGGCAGCTCAGTCTCCAAGTGGGTGTCCTAGTAATGGGAACAGGGACTGTCTCTGACATGAATTAAGTGGCTGGTTCTTTGATCACCTCCACCTGAGGAGGGATCAGCCTTACCAGGCAACATTGTAAGACAATGGAGCCAGTTCTGATGAGACTTGATAGGCTTGGGTCATCTGGAAGGGGAGGAGGACTTCCTCTATCAGTGGACTTGGAGAGGGGCATGTGAGGAGATGATGGAGGAAGTGTGGCTTTGGGAGGGATTGAAGGAGGGGGCTACAGCTGAGATACAAAGTGAATAAACTGTAATTAATATAAAAAATAAAATGAAAATGAAAAAAACCTCACACACAGAAAAAGAATATAGTACCTAATATCCAATTTTAAGTGAGTATACGCCATGTGTGTCTTTCTGCTTCTGGGTTACCTCACTCCATGTAATATAGGATAAGCATACTAAAAGCTGCAGTCTTAAAGAAGCTAAACAACAAGGAGGACCCTAGGGAAGATGCTTAATCCTCATTAAGAAAGGCAAACAGGATAGATATAGGAAGTAGAAGTCAGGGAACAGGACAGGAGCTTTCCATAGAGGGTTTCTATAGAAAGACTCTACCCAGCAGGGTATTGAAGCAGATGCTGAGACTCATAGCCAAACTTTGGGCAGAGTTCAGGGCATCTTATGGAAGAAGGGGGAGATAGAAATATTTTGATGAGGCAGGAGCTCCACAAGGAGACCAACAGAGCCAAAAACTCTGGGCCTAGGGCCTGAAGAGACTGATGAATCAACCAAGGGCCATGCATAGAGAGGATGTACACCCCTTGCTCAGGTATAGTCCATGGGCAGCTCAGTCTTCATGTGGATTCCCTAGTATGGGGAGCAGGGGCAGCTACTGGCATGAACTCAGTTGTCTGTTCTTTGATAACCTTCCTCTGATGAGGCCGCAGAGAAAGAGGATCCAGACAGTTCTAATGACAGATCTGATAGGTTGGAGTCAGATAGTAGGGGAGAAGGACATCCCCTGTCAGTGGACCAAACAAGGGACATGGGGAGGAGAAAGAGGGAAGTAGGACAGGGAGGAAATAGGGAGGGGGCTAAAGCTGGGATACAAAGTGAATAATTGTAATAAATAATACTAATAAAAAATTTAAAAAGGCTATAGCACTTGTGTAGAGGATGGTGATTTTGTTGAGTGAAGGAGAGAGACTGAAGTTACAGACAGGCAAGGATGTAGAGATGGACCTGGACCCAGATCAAGAGCAGCCAGGTTATTAAGGAGAGAAGAAAGCCACCAGAATCTGCATTCTGCAGAATCTTAAATTCTTGGTCTACTATTCAGTTACACAAAAATGTGTGTAGTCCTGAGACACTTTGTAGTTAGCATGCCATAGCCTCAACTGATGAGCACAAACTTTCCAGACTAGGTGCTGGAGAAAGGGAGTGTACAGTTAGGTTCAGCTTCCTTTCCGCTGATAGGAACATGCCTGACAAGTATCTGTAATTCCTGGAATATAAAACATTCCCTGCACCTCAAGCCCTAGCTAATAGTATACACCTACGCTGGGAACCCTCCATCTACTCCCCAAGAAATTATATAGCATTTATTCATCCCAATAAGTAGAACTGTCTCGTTGAAGCTTCTCCCAGAAGTCATTATTCCATTGTACTCCAGGTCTATCTGATCCTCCCCACCATGGACATATATTGGCTGACAATTCCCAGTGAGAAGGGAGGGCTACAGGCAGATATAAAAACAACACACACGTCTTTAGTTGGCATCTAAAGTGCCAACATTTTTCACGTTAAGAAATATACAAAACCACATAATCATAAAAGGCAGAAGGAGTGATGTAGAAGGTAATGTTAGGCCCTGAGGATTCTTAAGACAGGACTACGGTCACTTTGTAAAATTCACTGAGGTTTTTTATTTTTTATTTTTCTAATTTTTGTGTCAAACACTAACAACATTCTTTTTTTCTCAAAAGCAAAACAGATAGTAAAAAATTTATCAACTATACCAGCTAAAAGTCATATTGTGAGGTGTTAAAAAATGATTTATGTGTGAGGTATGGGAAAATGTATGTCTTTTGGCTGGTATGAGAAAGGAATCACTTAAAATAAATTTTGTACCTGACTATGGAGAAAGACTACATAATTGTAGTTTGACTTATGTGAGCTGCTTGCTTACCCTTTTCACTCAGTCTCTTTCCCCTTTTTCCATTTGTATATGTAAGTCATTCTGTCACTAAATTCTAAGTGCATAGCAGCCATGCTAATGTGTATACATATTAATGTAACATAAATATAATGAAATGTTTCGAGTTCATGAATCAGATGCAGAGAATTCATTTGAAAGACATGTGGGCTTTAGACTTGCATGGCTCTGTAGCCCAATAAACCATCTGAAAAAGCCCCGTAGAGTCAAATTCTTACAAGTATTTAAACATGTTAGAACAGAACTCCAAAGGTGGAAAAAAAAAAAAAGGCTCCAGGATTCTTCTCTGGTAGCATAAGGTAGAGCCATATTGACAAAAAAGGAAAGTATGGGATACTTCCTGGCTAGGACATCTGCATCTACACGTTTAGACCACAGCATGTCTCTCCTTAGAACGTCAGACTCAGTGACTAAACTCTGCTACCATGGCTAACACATTATGTCAACAAGGGTCTGAAGACAGGGTGATGTAACGGATTTTTGATGCTATGAGCAGAGGGGAGGGTGTCATCAATACAGCCACCATATCTTGAGGTTTCAATTCACAAAATAAAAAACCTTTAAATGTGATGTCAGTACTTTTATTTTTAAACTCAAATATGTAGGGAATGGGCTAGAGAGATGATCATCAGTTCAGAACACTGGCTGCTCTTCCAGAAGGCCCTGGTTTGATTCCCAGCACCCACATGACACTCATACCCCTCTGTCAGTAACTGCAGTTTCAGGGTGTCTCACACCTTCTAGCCACTGTAAGTATTTTAAGCACAAACTATATTCAGCAAAACATACATACAGATAAAATTAAAAATTAAAAATGTGAAAAAACAATAAAACGATAGCTCATGAAATTACAAAAAAGCTAACTCAAATGAAATATTAAATATTATCTTGCCCAGTTATATTTTATTTGGAAAACTGAGGCACAGACACCAAGCTGGGGTAAAAATTCTTTGTTTCATTTTAGGATTCTTCAAAAGTACGCATTTTTTTTGTTTATAATTTCAATTAATTTGACAAATAAAACTTATGTATGCTCATGGTATATAATTTGGTGTTTTAAAGTATACACTGTAGAATGATTGTCAAGCTAAGTAGCATCTATCTTCCCATATTTTTTTCTTGTTTAATTTCTTAGTGCCGAAAGGACCTAAAGTCTGCTTACTGTTTCAAGTTTTCAAGAATACAATAAATTGCTATTAATAATAGTTACCACATTGCTTAATAAAACTGATGAGTTTTTCCAACTTGCCCTTATCAAGATATTGATCTTCAGTTGAAACTTCAGTGCTTTGATTTCTACAGACTTCCAATGCTTCTGCTTACACCCCTGCTCTCTCGTCCCTTTATCTACTTGACTTTCTTTCCATGCTTGGTCAGATAGTGCATTCTTTTTCAGAAATGGAGCTCTGACTCGTATCCACTGCAGGTCCCAGACCACCACGTGTTCACTCTTGGCAAACCCACGTGTGCTGTACAGTGTGGTGTGAGCTTCTGAGGCGTGTTCTTTGCTGTGTGTTTATTTGGTAGCTATGACACCTTGAGAGTTTGAAGCTATGCATGCATCTATGGCTAGAACCAACTAGCATTAAGTTTAGAAATATGTATAGAACATATTTTCTAATCAGAATAAGAATGCAAAAGGGAAGGGAAGCATAGCACAACTCCCAAACCCCAATGTTTGTGGGAGTATTGTAAAAATAACCTGGAGGGCTTCATCGTGGTGCTGTTCTTATGCATAGCTTTATTGTTTCTTTTGGCTAAGAAGGAGTATAGCATGCACTGAGAATGCCTTTCCGCCAAGATGCAGGGCTTGTGTCTACATGTGTAAGTCGACCACAGGGATGCTTGAGCACTGTTTATAGAAACCTGCTTGTACATTTGCATTGCCACCAGCAGAAGATAAACAATGTGACATAGGCTTACTTTTTTATTTTTTTTATTTTTGAGACTTAGGGCTGGGGAATGACTCAGCAGTAGAGTACTTGCCTACCTTACCAGGGGTCTTTGATTCCATCCTTAGTGCCACCAAACAAACAAACAAACAAACAAAAACAAACACTCCCAAACAAAAAGTTAATTTAATTTAAAACATTTCATGTAGGTATAAATTATACATTGTGCATATTCCTCTCAATATAAACCACTTATGCCTTTTCTTATTCCCATTCGCACCAGTTTTACCCCACAGACAATTTCATGGCTACTTTTATGTCTTATGATTTTATGTATCGATCTAAAATCTTGCAACTGTAATAGAGAAAAAATATAAATATTTTTCATCCTTACATTGGCGTAATTTGAGTATCTCCAGATGCATCAATTTTGTGGTAAAGGATGCAACTTTGCTCTTCTTTATCATCGAGAAGGTTTTTCATTATATGTATTGCCCATTTTTTTTATCCACGTCTCTGTTGTTGGACAGCTGGTTGGTTCTATAACAGCTACTGTAAACAGTGCTGCAGTTAACATTGTCACCACCCAAGTATCTGGGATATGATGACTTGGACTCCTTTTGGTAAATACCCAAGAGGGGCCATATGGTAGATTCAATTTTAGTTTTTTTTTTTTTTTTGTTGTTGTTGTTGTTTTGTTTTTGTTTTGAGAAATCTCCATGCTGATTTCCATGGAGGTGTCAGTATTTTGCATTCCCATCAAAACTGTCCTTATATAGTGTCCTTATATAGTGCTAGGCTGTAACCCTCCTGGCACCCTCACCAACTGGCCCCAGATGCATTGTCATCAAGAGGCTAATGGAAAAAAGAAAGTGAGCAGTTTGTGTGTTATTTTGCTGTTAGTTTTTATGAGATGAGAGCCCAGAGCCCGCTTTAAAATGTAATCTATAATTCATTGCAGATGAACCATAAAATGTGAAAACATTAATTTTTACAACTTTCATTATTTATGACACTTCCTCTGCCTTCTATTAAAAATTATTCTTTGTTAGATATATAGAATGTTCACAGCTGCTAGATTATTTACAAGGGGGGGGGCTGATAAACAGTTGTAACAACCTAGCCATTAGAAAATAAGAGTACTTATGAAAAAGTAACTTGTTTCTGAAATGTTTTTGCATGAAATTAAGATTACAACAGGAGAATAAAATTTATTCTCCAAAACCTAATTGCCAAAAAAAAAAAAATGGATCTAAATATAGAAGGTCTGGATTTTATTTTAGTCATGGCCCATAATAAAACACCCTGAATATTATATTGTAATTGAGAAGTATTTATTAGAAGAGTTTCTTTGGCTTGAGGAGAGAGGAAGAAATAAAACTCAATACAACCTAAGACCACAAAGTCAAGTCGGTGAAGTCTTTCTGCTGGTTCTTATTCTTTCACTGATGGGTAAAGAAGTGGGTGCTCTAGCTAATTATTGTCTCTGGTATTGGGGATTAGAATGGCTGTACAGGGGCTCTGCTTTCATGGTTTCCAGGGTGGAGGTGAAGTGAGGCCCCAAGAAGGAGGCTGTCACTTGGCTAGTGCTGCAAAGAAACTGTGTAGAGTGCAGCCCAGGCTTCCCTCTGGTGCAGATGAGGACACAGGGTGAAACTGAGAATTCTTTGAGCTAAGACAAACTGTAAAATGAAAGACATCTATTCAGTTTGGCATCCATAACATATTTCACAAATAAAAAAAAAAACCTGAACACCAGAGTCATCAAAGTGATATAGTAAACTGATACTTTGTTGTATGTAAACATGGAGAAATAACAAAACATAATTAAAGAACTACAATGGAACAGAGACAGACTAGAGGAAAGGTAGGGTAGAGGGAGTGTGCTGTTCTTAGCTGGCTGTAATAGTGAAAAGGTAGAGCCCTACAGGAGCTAGATAGGACTTCCTTCCACATCATGAAAAGAAAGTCTTGGGAAAATGAGGTATAAATCAAGGTACCCAGAAAGAAAAGTCTTGATGGCAAATAAAAAATAAAAAACTATTCTACTGGCTCCAATAGTATTTGTGTTCTCAGTATCATTTTGGAGCTGCATTGCCAACGACTCTTTCCAAAAGTCATGGCAGGCCAGAACCTCAGAGGTGATACCTGGAAATGAGGTCTTTGGAGGAAGAATTATCCTTGAAACAAACCCAATGACTGATGTCTCTTTCTAGAAACAGAACAAATGGAGACAGAGTGAGAAGGAAATGAGTGGACAGAGGCATTATGGTAATACAGCTACCACCAGAGGCTTGGAAGAAAGGAAACACTGTTCCTTCCAAAGAGCGCTTAGCAGGACCGAGTCCCACTGATACTGTGACTTCAGGTTTCATCTTCCAGAACTGCAAGAGACTAAATGGTGGTTGTAATAACTTATATAGTGGTTCTCCAAAACTGATGTTGCTCTAAACCGTCTTAAAGTGAGCTGGTTCTCAACTAGAATAAGGATTGGGAAGCAGAAAGGAATATAGCACGTATAGTAACACAACACACACACACACACACACATACACACACGCACACACACATGTGCACGTGCGTGCACGCATGCACGCGTGCGAGAGAGAGACAGAGACACAGAGACAGAAACAGACACACAGAGAGAGACAGAGATAGAGACACAGAGAGACAGAGAGATACACACACATGGAGAAACACCAAATCTGTACCCTGAGACTTTCATTAAAAATGAAATGGCAGATTGGCATAGTGGTGTTCACCTTTAATTCCAGCACTGAGGAGCTGGAGGCAGGCATATCTCTGTGAGTTCGAGGCCAATCCTGCTTCTACAAAGCAAGTTCCAGGATAGCCAGGGCTACACAGAGAAACCCTGCCTGGAAAAACCAAACCAAATCAAACAAAAACCAACCAGCCAAACAAACAAAAACCTGGCAGTCATCAATGTATAGACTTTAAGAAAATCAGAGGTAGGAAAACAATCACAAAGTTGTTCTGTGACATAGATGTACTTCAGATGCTTTAAATTGCTGATTAAATGGTTTTGCTAAACAAAGATACTTTGATTTGTTATACCACAAATGTCCCACTCTGTATCATAGATGTTTTATATTGACACAGTACCTATCAAAATTGTATTTTGGAAATGCAGAGATAAATTGAAATTTCTCATTTAAAAGAAAGAGGTTATGAAGCAGAACAGAAGTAACCAAACAAACAAAAGCCCTGACAAAGCTGTATGAGACAAACAACCTCTAAACATGCCATTGATTTCATTTTGCTTTGGCATTTACTGATGGGCACGGAGCCTGCCCTTAAGTACGGTTTGTATAACCAGAGAGACTCCAGTTGAGAATAACTGATTAGAATAACTAATTTTTATTTGTGCTTGGTTATCAATTGGAAGTAGCTTCCGGATTGGGGATGAGGCTATGTCCACTTCCCATCCCAGCACTGGGACTGCATCAGGCCCAGACCTGGACAGACTGTGTGCTCTGCCACAGTGCATGTGAGTTCATATTTCCCAGGTCCTGCTAGCGTAGAAGGCCTGTTCCATTCACCATCCCCTCTGGCAGACTCAGACTATTCATCTTTACCAGTTTAAACTGTCTTTGCCGTTGGCTTGAAGCTTTTATTTCACTTTCACAGTTTATTTGTTTACTGACTTCAGGCTTTTAAGGTGCGTTTTCCCCATCTGAGTTCAGATATCTTTTACCTTTTTTGCTTATGCATTTTCACTTTTTAGGAAAAAAATACTATTCTCTCAAAATTGGATAATAACAATGGCATAATAAGAAAAGGCAGAGTTGTTAACCAAGCAACTCAAAGACTTGTATGAAAAAAACTTCAAGTCTCTGAAGAAAAAAATAGAAGATATCAGAAGATTGAATGATCTCCCATGCTCATGGTTGGGTATAAAAACAACTTATTGTATATATTCACTCATATAGACATATAACATAGGATAAACCTACTAAAATCTGTACATCTAAAGAAATTAATCAAGAGAGAGGACCCTGACTAAAACGCTCAATCCTCATCCCAAAAGGCAAAGAGGATGGACATCAGAAGAAGAAGAAAACAGCAAACAACCTAGGAACCTGCCACAGAGGGCCTCTGAAAGGCTCTGCCCTGCAGACCATCAAAGCAGACGCTGAGATCTTATGGCCAACTGTTGGGCAGAGTGCATGGAATCTTATGTAAGAAGTGGGAAATAGTAAGATCTGGAGAGGACAGGAACCCCACAAGGAGAGCAACAGAACCAGAAAATTTGAACACAGGGGTCTTCCCAGAGACTCATACTCCAACCAAGTACCATGCATGGAGATAACCTAGAACCCCTGCACAGACGTAGCCGATGGCAGTTTAGTGTTCAAGTGGGTTACATAGTAATGGGAAGAGAGACTGCCTCTGATATAATCTGATTGGCCTGCTCTTTGATCACCTTTCCCTGAGCGGGGAGCAGGCTTACCAGGCCACAGAAGATGACAATGCAGCCACTCCTGATGTGATCTAATAGACTAAGGTCAGAAGGAAAGAGAGGAGGACCTCCCCTATCAGTGGACTTGGGGAGGGGCATGAGTGAAGAAAGGGGAGGGAGGGTGGGATTGGGAGGGGAGGAGGGAGGGGCTTATGGGGGGGATACAAAATGAATAAAGTGTAATTAATAAAATAAAATAATATTAAAAAAACCACAAAACCCCAACTTATTGTAAAGTATTTTATTAGCTGCTATGAGAACCAAACATTTATCTTTCCTTTCAAGCTGTCTGGAGTGGTTGGTCTTCTTCAAATGCTGTGTATGACTCAGAGTTCCTTAGTGCTGGCCCTGAGTTTTGAGTGCAGCTCTTAGTTGTGATTTTTGAAGTTATCACAGGAAATAGCGGAAAGGGGATGATGAGGTTGTGAACAGCGATGATGGAAGCCAACAAAGGGCCTCAGTCAGTGGTCTGGATCAGGGTTGGCGCATGTAGTCAAGGCCTGTGTAAAGGGCTTAGCAGACTACACTTACTGAGAGCTTTCACCTTGATGGGTCAGCTCAGGCTTACTGAAATTACTTTTTTTTTCTTGTCTTTGAAAGTTCTATAAATATTATCATATCCATCTACCACTACCTCATTCCAATACCACGTAGTGCCTCTGCACCCCAGTTCCTTACAATAGCTCTGTAAAAAATACTTTTGTTGTTCTATAGTAAGGGGAGCAGAGGCTGTCTCTGGCATGAACTCAGTGGCAGGCTCTCTGATCACCTCCCTCCAGGGGGGCGGGGTGCAACCTTGCCAGGCCACAGAGGAAGACAGTGCAGTCAGTTCTGATGAGACCTGATAAGCTAGGCTCAGATAGAAGGGGAGAAGGTCTTTCTCTTTTAGGGGACTAGTGGAGGGCATAGGGGGAGAAGAGGGAGGAAAGGTAGGATTGGGAGGAGATGAGGGAGGGGGCCACCGCCGGGATACAAAGTGAATAAATTGTAATAAATAATAATAATTAATAAAAATATTGAAAATATATTTTTTGTTACTGATAGCTGACTGAATCCGAGTAGCACTGCCCACATGCATGTGGGGCGTGGTCTCCACCGAGGCATGAGCAACCTAGCAGCGGTCCCATCTCTGAATGGAAGTATCCTACCCCGCAGCCATAAACTGCCAACAGCTTCTCTGATAGGGGTGGTCTTTGGGGCCCTCTGGAATTCTGACTGGCTTGATTTTGTGCCGGATTTGCTCTTCTCAGATCTGAGAGCTTATTAGCTTGTATCTTGAGTACAACTGAAAGCATCCAGTGATTACAACATGCCAGACAGCAGCTCACTCTCACGATAGTTATGATTGAAGGAAATGGTGAGGTGACTGAACCAACTTTTCTACTTTTATGTGAGTATGTAAGTTTCAAAATAAGGCCAAGACCATCTTTATGGAATAGTAAAAATGGTCTTTAGTCATACTGGATTCGATTGGAGATGGAGAAGGAATAACATCAAACTGTCAGGCTCCTGCCATAGAAACTATGAAATTACATTAGCTATTATTGTGAGCCACCCACTGTGTCTCCGGGGCTCTGTTAGGTGTTTTAAGAGCATTTCCTTAAGTTCTTTCATAGAGTTACCTGACATAAAGAAATGATGTTAAAACCCTATGCCTAAAACAATGCCTACCATAAGTTGAGCTTTTAATAAATCGTTGTTGCATGTTAAATAACTGCTTGTGTACATTTAAAAAACAGAGTTCAGACCCCTGTCTAATTATCCCCAAGGTCTTAGCGCTTGTCAGTACACCATACTTTTTCTATGCAATTAAAGCCCCACCACATGGCTAACTAAATGTTTTTTCATTGATCTAGTATCCCGGATTAGTATCCAAGGCAAACAGTTGTCACCTGAGAAAATTTAGCTTTACCAGAGTCAATTTTTAATTTGGCCACATTTGCTGCTTTTTTCAGAAACTAGACATCTTAGACCATTGCCAAGAGCAAGAAAAAGAAAGGAGATAAACTCCATTTTGCTAACTCAGGTAGTTTCTTACCAGCAGTGGGACTCACTCTGTTACAAATTGCACATTTCAAGTTGTCATTTTAATCTTGCCCTGAGGACTTTAAAAAGAGCTGAAATAGTCCATAAAACTCTGGAATTCTTGCATGACTCCAAAATGCTTCTAAAAATATTATTCTCTCAACTTAACTTAAAACTTAAGAAATCCCTCAGAAAACCAATATGTGACTTGCCATGATGTTTTAATGAGTTGTTATTGAAAGATGGTTATTGTTTTTAACAGTCACTGATTATGACTCATAATATTTTGAAATATATTATGATGCCCAGATTAGCTACAATACAGTAAATGATAGTCAAACACATTCTATATCTATGATCAATGGCTCTAATCTTTTTGGGAGGTAAAAGGCAATCAATTATGGTCTTATTGGATATTATACTTGTTGGTACTTTCTGTAAGGACCTCAAAGTTGACTTAAGACACCCCAAGACCAAGTTCTCAACACAAATATTTATTTGCTCCAGAGAGACAAAGGGCAGAGAATAAGAGACAAAGACAGAAGATACAAGATTTGGAAGTAGGGGGAGAAGAAAAAGTGAGAGGGATAAGGGATATTTGTCCCGGGCAACAAAGGACTGCCTCTAAATAGAGAGAAAACTGATGTGGTCCACCAGCAAATAGCAGTTTATAAAGGTAGAAGGGGAAACCCTGTGTTAGTATGAGGGGTTTAATTTTAATTGGGAATGTTAATTAGGGCAGGCGACGAGGGTGCTTGATTGCTGGACTTCATTAGTTTAATAGCTGGCCCTTGGCAGTCAGCCTCGGGAAGAGGAAGTGGCTAAATAAGGGAATAGACCTTGGTGGCTAGTTTAGGAATATAATCCAATGGTTTTTAGCAAAGCAGAGAGAATGGGGGAGGAGGACAAGACCTGCCAGAGCCATGTTTGCCACGCTTGGGCCGGCTAGACTTCCTCCTCTTTCTCTCACAGCTGTGCTTTTTAATCTTCGTCGAGTGTAACATCCAAGGCCCAGAATGTTTGCTATGAAGCAAAGCGCATACGGTTGCAGCACATAGGGCTTCACGCGGACTTTGAAGTTCCTCACCAGAGCCTGTGTGGTTATCCAGTGAGCAAGTGGCATCGCTAATGCGTTTTCCGTAAGAGCCAGAATTTTCTGGAGTACCTATTTAGCAGTAGAGGAGGTGAGAATGGTAAAATAATTAAAAAATAATAAACATGCTTGCTGACATGTGGAGATCAGCTCACTGAATGTATTCCTCTACACATGCTACTGAAGCAGTCTTTCTTCAACACTGTAGTGGACACTAATAATAGCTTCCTTGGAGGACTGGAAATATTGCAATCAATTAAAACTTTGCATGTGGAAAGGAACTGGTTCTAAGTAATTGCTCTTATTAAAAACTTAAAGGCAAAATGAGTTGATAAAATCATTTTGGCAGCAGTGGTAGAGCCAGTCTACCAACCAGTCCTTTAGTTTTCTGTAGGGGTATGGAGCTTGGGCACAGAGAGGGTGTCATGGAAAGGATGACATTTAATCTGTACCTTTCATGATGAGTGTGATTTTAATACTGAAGACATCAGAACTTTACATTTTACAGCCTCATTAGAATCCTAATAGTATAAGCAGTCATGGCAAATAGATTTCCCTCTTCGCTTGTTTCCATTGGCAGGGCAAAATACTCAGTTAGTGACTCTGTCATGTGTGCCTGACAGAAAGACTTGGGTGTCTTTGCCTCTGCTTATCAGCCTTACAACTGCTTTTTCTTTTAAATTCTATGTCCTTGGAATAGTGCTTCTAGAATGTTGTGTCGTAGGAAGCAAGGCCCACTTGATCACACAGGCCTGGTTTAAGAGATGGCAGCTTTCCTTCTAGCAGTCAGGGACATGGTAAGCAATATTGAAAACCGATATCTAAGCTCTGGAAAAAACTCAGCAGAAGCTCATTGCAAAAACCCTGTGCATGGGCTCCTAGGTACAGCTGTTTAAAGTTCAAGGGGATGGCAATGACCTCCACAGCCCTTTCAATTGCCTCTTCAATCTGTGTGCATCTAATTTTCCTGTTCCAAGAGATTTCATCTGCAAAATCCTAGCAGAGATAAAGGACATGCTAGCCAAAATGTCACAGAGGTATTACAGAATAAACCTAGGCAGATGAGGGGTTTGAGGCACATTTGACTGGACCTTTTTCAGGCCTTCAAAAATAGTTCTGTCATAATGTCTGGTCTTTGAAGAAAGTCCTGGGAAATGGCAAAGCTGAGCATGACGTGTACCAGGAAGTGATTGCTCTTGGGAGATCGTGAGTTCTTTGATGTGAATCTTCAAATAAAAGAGCCTTTGACACCATCCATGAACATGCCCCCAATCAATGGGAACTGAATCTTCCTTCTACCTAAGGGAGCTGGTACCAGGGAAGAGGCTCTGAAATCAAATGGGTTTCAAAAGGTGCTGACATTTCCTGGTGAATAGTTAATCACTCAACCTTCAGAAGGTTGGACTGGGATGTTATCTTTAAACAGAAGCCAAATAATATGCAAATGAAGATGCTTTCTCTTGAACTTACTACACTGGGGGAGGGGGGGTTTGGATCACTTCACTAATTAAGGAATGTGACAAGTCTTGATTCTTTCCTTTTCTTTTTTGTCATACTTTTTTCCCCCTTCTGAGTAAATACTATGATATTCTTTATTGTATATTTGATTTTAATGGATTGGCTCCTTAAAGGGATATTTCTATAGAAATGTTCAAAGCTTGATCCTTTTTCTAATGTTATCTCTCAATCTACTGACACTGGTAATTCTTATCCTTCCTTCCTTCCTTCCTTCCTTCCTTCCTTCCTTCCTTCCTTCCTTCCTTCCTTCCTTCCTT
>NW_026596079.1:24701081-24726559 GCF_907164565.1 Psammomys obesus | reverse complement strand
CTTCCTTCCTTCCTTCCTTCCTTCCTTCCTTCCTTCCTTCCTTCCTTTCTTTCTGTCTTTCTTCCTTCCTTCCTTCCCTTTTTTTGGGGGGATTCAATACAGTGTTTCTCTGTGTAGCCTTGTCTATCCTCTACTCTCTTTGTAGACCAGGCTGGCCTTACAAAGATCTGCCTGCCTCTGCCTCCCCTCTGGAGCGCTGGGATTACAGGTGTGCACCACTGCCCCTGACTTGGTATCATTTTCTTTGCCACCATTATCTTAAAAAAGAAGGAGATGAGGGAGGAAGGGTGGGGAGTATTGGGAGAGGCCTGAGGAGGGGGCTACAGCTTGGATACAAAGTGAATAAACTGTAATTAATAAAACAATAAATAAATTTTAAAAATAAATTTAAAAAATAATAAAAAAGAAGTTGATTGAAATGTAACTGTACACAGGTTCAGATTACACAGTCAATTCACTAAAAGTCAGTGGCTTTTTACTATATTCAGAGGTTTGTAATCATTTCCACAGTGAATTCTACAATACTTATCATTCCTAATATCAGTCTTGTCCTTTAGACGTTACTTCTCAGTTCTTCCTCTCACTTCTACCCCAAACTCGGGCACGACTTATCTGTCTTCTGTTTCTTGAGATGTTCTGTATATAGAACTTTGTGCCTTTCTTCACTTAGGGTCATATCTTTAGCATTCAGACATTATCCTGGTTGGTTTTCTGTCAACTTGACACATGCTAGAGTTATCTGGGAAAAGGAAGCTCACTTGAGAAAATGCCTCCATCAGATTGGCCTGTAAGCAGGTCTTTAGAACCTTTTCTTAATTAATGATTGATGTTGGAGGTCCAGCCCATTGTTGGTTGTGCCACCCAGGGGCAAGGTATAAGGAAGCAGGCTTAGGAAGCCAGGACACAGCCTTCTTCCATGGCCTTTGCATCAGCTCCTGTCTCCAGGTTCCTGCCTTTAGTTTCTGTTCTGACTTGTCTCAGAGAAGCAGTGAAACTTGAGACTGTAAGATGCAATCAACCCTTTACTCCCCAATTGCTTTTTGTCATGATTTTTTATCACAGTGAGATAATATACAATCGAGGATGACTGTACCATAACTTGGCAACTGTAGTAAACCATAGTGGCAGGCTTTCCTATGTGATAGGAGCCCCGGGAAGGTGGACACACAGTAGGTTCAGAAGGTCGGTTTGGTCCAGGTTTCTGATCTATTTCACTAGACTCCTGTTGTTTTTGGCTTCATGGTTGCAAGATGGCTGCAGTGACTGTACTTCAATGCTCACGCTGCTCTCTCAAAGCAGAAAGGTGGAAAAAGATAACTCCAATGGTAGTCATGGAAGAGCCATATTTCTCTTCTTATAAGAGAAGCTGGGGAAAACCGCTGTCTGGCATGGTCCAGCTATCTACTGTGTGGCACACACACATGGATGGTTTGAAAGTAGTATAGACAAAAAACAGTTTCCAAGTCACCATTCTACAGTGTCTGCTGCAGTTAGCAATGTGGATTTCTGGTTACGACGTGGGAATCCTGAAGCTCAGTGATGATACCTAATACCACACAGCTAAGTGTGTGGATGGATGTGTTTTAGTCAGAATTATCAAGTCTGTGTTACCTCACCATCTTGGAGGTCTTGCGTTGATCAGAAAAACATATCTACAGATGAATAATTATCTCACTTATGCTGTTACAACTAAAAGAGAAATTCACGGTTAAAGTTTATTTTTCATTTAGGTTGTATTTTGCCAGGTAATAGGTTGTAGAGGCATTTGGATGCTTATTTTGACTCTTTCTCTCTCAACAAAAAGGGATATCTGAGAGTCCAGTCAGTTGCTCAAATGTACACATTTAGGGCTGACTGCTTGGTAGTGAGTAACCTACCAAGGGCTTGTTGCTAGAGAAAACTGGTTCTTACATCTTCAGCAGCCATCGACTCCAAGCTTCTTGTCTTATTCATGCTACCTCCTCAAAGCATCACAGTTCTGTTTGAGCCTTGTGTTTGACCTTCCATAGTGGGCAGAGCTGGCCAGAGCTAGATCTGTGGTTAGCAAAGAAAGTCTTAATGTAAATACTGTGAAAGTGAATGAACTTTGCTCCCGACTTCCAATCTTGTCAAATGGGGCATATTACTGCTAGAGGTCAAAAGTTGATTCTGTAAATATTTCTGTGTGTCCCAGGGAAACTTTTTCAATTGAAAATATGTGGGCGCTACTGCTCATATAGGGAGAGGAACTGTATGTAACCTCAGCAGTAGAGATCCCAAGAAAAATGCTATTTTTCTTGGAAAGGGCCTTACGGAGAGCCCTTCTTACAAAACCGCTTATGTCTGATACCTTCATATCACTCCTCTGTACCCATCTCCACAGTCTAGAACATGCTGGTTATGTCTGGGGAAGCAGCATTGCTATGTGAAGACATGAGCCAGAAGTGGAATAGATGGTTAAGAGTACAATCCTTGGGCGACTGACGCTGGCATCAGAGGGTCGATGAATTTACACGTGCTCCCAGCACAGTTTACAAGGATGTGGCCTTTCTAATCTCTGGTTCATAAGAACTGTATGTTTTCCAGAAGAAGCTGTTTACCTCAAGGCTCTCTCTGCTTCATACCTAGCTTTACACAACCTTTAGCCCCCAGTCTTTCTTCAAGGACATTTAACCTAATTGTAAATATTTGTTTTTGTGAAAAAAATGTGGTTTTGCTGCTGTTTTGGACAATGTGATCTTTCCCTCAGGAATCCTGTGTTGCCAAGGTGTAGGGCTTTTAAGTTAGTTAGGCCTGCATCTGGAGGTTCCTGTGCCCTGTGCTGGTTACAACTTATTGACTAATTTACCTTGTTTTCTAAAACTCAGTTTTCTTACCAATAAAGGTGATCATCTGAGATAGTATATCCAAATTGGAATGGTTCTACCTTGCTGCCTCTCACTGTTCTCTTCCCCAACCAGAGCCATCCTGAACTCTGAAGAATTTAGAAGGCTCCAAGGTTTCTTGTCCCTCAGATCTGTCTGCCTGACTTCAGCGTCTCTAAAGGTGGGATTGTGAATACTCTGAAGTCAGTGATGGGAAATGCTTGAAAGCGCACTGGCTGAGGCCTTTTGTTTGGTTGTTTGCTTTTTTTTTTTTTTTTTTTAACTTTTTTGTTTAAAATTCTAGGAAAAGTGACAGGGAGACCAGCATTTGAATATTAAGAGAGATGAAGAAAAAAGTGCTTATTATTTGAAAATTCTGAAGGACCCAGATGAATTTGAAGTGCCCTTCAAAGAGTAGCTGCACACAGAATGCTTTTTGTTTCTTGAGTGATTGTGTTGTAGCCCATGTTCTGATTAGGGGCTGATAACTGTGCCTAGGGAGCTCTTCATGCCATGGGAACTGAGGGAATAGCAACAAATTCTTGGTAGCCTTAGAGCTCAGAGTTCCAGATTTGCTACTTAAGGAAACAATTTGTATCTAAAAAAATTCTGGTGTCTGGGGATCTGGGGTGGGGGGGGGGGAATTTCATAGATGAGAAGCTGTTAAATGTAAGCTGTTTATTAAACAGTTAAACTTACCAGGGGAACAGAACAGAGTAAACTGATATGATAATGTTCTTCTGTTCCGCTTTTTAATAGATAACATAAAATATTTACCTTGAAAAATTGTTGACTGGGTCCACAATTCACACCAAATTATGCTACCTTTCTGGAGAGGTCATGCAAGCACTTGGTTTGGCCCCCATTTGGAAATTGCTCATTTTATAAACGTTGAGTTCTGTTGGCGAGCTCACATAACTGTGATGCATGTAAGAAGTAGGCCAAGTAGGAGTGGGCATGGGGGGAAGCTGAAGCTGAGTGCAACTAAACAGAGAGCACAGTAGTTCCCACGATAAGTTCCTTGTAGTCTTCCACATTGAGACAGAGATTTAGGACTTCAGACTTCCTACATGAGACATAACTTTGAGCAAAGAAGAATAATGGAGAGGACAGTTATGAGTTCAGAGCAGTCAATGCTCCGGCAAGCTTCTGCAATGTACAGTTTTGGAACCATGTTGATTAGGGTAGAAATCTGGAGGACCCAAGGTTTTGTGGATGTAGGAATTTGTCCATTATTTAAATCTGAGATTGTTTCTGGGTTTTAATGCTTCTATGAATTTTACTATGTAGTAAAGTGCCTAGCCTATAGGTGAAGCTCAATAAATGTCTCAGGATGGTTTGTGAAAATTATTAATTGACAACTTTCTTCTGAGTTTATGTGATATATCTGAATGCCTACGCAATTTCTAATACCTGGATGTGGTACAACTTGTAATTCTACTCTCTTGACTCAGCTCTTATCAGTTTCAACCTCAGCCTATGCAATCCAGGAGAATGAAGCCAATTCATATAGAGAAATTTTCATAGAAACAAAAGAGAAGAGAAAAAAAAAAACTTTATCACCCAGAGTTTCCCCTTACATTTGGCAATAAAGAGAAGTGAATCAATTCTCTTTTTGATTAAACAGGTTTTTCTTATTTAAACTTGTTTAATACTTATTTATTTATTTATCAAATTAATTTTATTTGTGTGTGTGTGTGTTTTGTGTGCATGTATGTGTGTACATGCATACATGCTACCCTGAATGTGATGGTCAGCAAATAACTTTGGGAATGCAGTTTTTTTTTTTTTTTTTTTTTTTATCAGTTGTGTTTGGTTGTACCCTAGGTCTCTGAGCCATTCAGCATCCAGGCCCTGGCCACCTAGGCAGTGTTGGACATGAGCTTCCTGCCGCAGCCTTAGCCTCAAGCTAGACCAGTTACTGGTTGGCCCCTCCCACATGCTCTAAGCCACCACTGCCCCAGCATGAACAAGTTTTAATTGTATTTCTGTCACTTATAATGAAGAACTGTGACTGATGTGTTATTTATTTGTTTATTTATTTTTAAATTTTGTTTTCTTCCCTAAATGAAAAGAACCTTTTTGTTTTGCCCAATTGTTGAGAAGTTCCTTGACACAGTCTGCTCTCTGTGTTATCTCATAAAGTATACTAGGGAAGTCATAGCGTTGCCAAATTCAGCATGTTCTTGCTTGACCTTGTAAGCTTATGATAGAAAGAAGACTGGGAGATGACACCCAAAGGCACTCTGTGTCCCTCTCAAAACTTTAGCTGCATGGGTTATGAGCTTGTGGTAGACCACGCATAACTTTGGACTCTGCCAAAAATTGACCATGCAAATTTGTTGGGGAACAAAATGAATCAATGGATGTACTTCGGGAAAGCAAAATATTCAATACCCTCTAAATTTTAAAGAAGCCTTCTGGAACATTGTTGCAGTTCATAATCATCTACTGATGAATGCATTTCAATTACTCAATAAAACATAAGTAAGATTACTATTTGATAAACATCTTGGAAGCTGCTAGTTTATACATATTTATGAAAGTGTTAACAATTAAGTTATTTCAGAAGCCAGTGTCTAATGTATTCAGAAATTAATTAGTTAAGGCAGGAAGTTTCTTTGTTCAATCTTGTTCCATAAGGCTAAGTTTTACTCTTTATGACATAATAAACTCTTGATTTTGGTTCCCTGGGGACAGAAATTATACATACTGAGCTTCCTCGGAGGAGAATCAGGACAATCAGCAACTCCCCATCTCCTCTGAGCTTTGAATGCTCATGTACAGACAGCTTGTTTGTATTTATCATGTTTTTTTTTTATTTAAAAGGTATGTATGAGAAGAAAATATTCACAAGGTTAAAAAGAGTACTGTCTACAAAGTTTTCAATTGGTGTATATTTTCTGTAGTTCTTTTAAGTCATATTGGGTTGGATTTTGCATGTGTGTGTAAGATAAATGGGTGTGTGCATGACTGTGGGGCATATTCATCCATGCACTCACACAGAGATCAATGTCAGATATCTTCCTGGATTGCCCTTCAGTTTAATGAACTTGCAGCTTGCCATTTCATCAAGGCTGGCTGGCCAACCAATGAGTCTTCAGGGATGGCCTGTCTCTGTCTGACCCTCTAGTACTTAGGTTGTAATTACATACAGTGTACTACATTTCTTTTTCTTTTTTTTTTTTTGTTTCTTTTTTTTTTGTATTTTATTTTTTTCTTATCAGTTACATTTTATAACTCTGTATCCCAGCCGTGTCCTGATCCCTCATTCCCTCCCAGTCCCTCCCTCCCTCCCTCATCTCCACCGTGCCCCTTGCCAAGTCCACTGATAGGGGGGACCTCCTCCCCATTCATCTGATCCTGTTTTATCAGGTATCTTCAGGACTGGCTGCAAAGCTCTCCTCTGTGGCCTAACAGGACTGCTCCTCCCTTGGGGGGTGGGGAGGCCAAAGAGCCAGTCATTGAGTTCCTGTTAGAAATAGTCCTTGTTCCCCTCACTATGGGAAACCAATTGGTTACTGAGCTACCACAGGCTACATCTGAGCAGAGGTTCTAGGTTACATTCATACATGGTCCTTGGTTGCATGTCAGTCTCAGAAAAGACCCTGTGCCCAGATATCTTTGGTCCTTGTGGAGCTCCTATCCTTTCCTCATCAGACTAACTCCCCTTCTTTCTTATGATTCCCTGTACTCTGCCAAAGGTTTGGTCATGAGTCTTTGCTTTGAAAACACTGCTAGTTAGAGTCTTTCCAATGCGCTCAGTAGACTCCTGTCATACGTTCAATGCACATCCCATCTGTCATTCTAAACGAGGATTGATCATCTTACCCCATGTCCACTCTCTTGATTATCTTTTTTAGGTGTACAGATTTCATTATGTTTATTATATCTTATAGGTCTATATAAGTGAGTATATACCGTGTTTGTCTTTCTCCTTCTGGGATATTTCACTCAGGATGATCTTTTCTAGGTCCCACCATTTGCCTGCAAATTTCATAATTTCCTCCTTTTTGATTGCTGAGTAGTATTCCATTGTGTAAAAATACCACAATTTCTGTACCATTCCTCCGTTGATGGACATCTGGGTTGTTTCCAGGTTCTGGCTATTACAAATAAAGCTGCTATAAACATGGTTGAGCAAATATCCCTTTTGTGTACTTGAGCAAAGTTTGGGTATATACCTAGCAGTGGTATAGCTGGGTCTTGAGGAAGCACTATTCCTAATTGTCTTAGAAAGTGCCAGATAGATTTCCAGAGTGGTTGTACCAGTTTACATTCCCACCAGCAGTGGAGGAGGGTTCCCCTTTCTCCACAACCTCTCCAGCATGTGTTGTCCCTTGAGTTTTTCATTTTACATTTCTTAATGTCCTTAATCCTTACTGATATCAAGTAAATACTACCCACTAAGCCATCACTCTGCCTTGATATGATGTTATTTTAAACTTAACTAATTGCATTGCTTTACAAATTAATCTTCCCAATTTGATTTTTATTTCATTTGTACAGGAAACGTCCCTCACAGGCTGATGTATTGAATGCTTGGTCACAGGTGGTGGTGGTACCCTGGGAGTTTGAGAAGTGAGGCCTTGTTGGAAGAAACAGAGGACTGTGAAAATGGCTTTGAAGGGTATATGCACTTTATTCCGCTCATCTCTCTCTGAATCCTTTCCACCGTGGGCTAAACATACTCTCTCCCACCAAACTCCTGCAGCCATAATACCCTGTCTCATAAAAAGTACCACCCAACATGGGAAGCCACCTTCAGCCGGAAACTTCTGAAATCCTGAGCCCAAATAAATCTTTCCTGTTTTCACATTGTTCTCTCAGGTATCTTGGTAACAGTGATGAAAAAGCAATGAATACTGACAGCCTTCTTATAGCCTTCAAAAACAGCAGATGTTTACTTCTTACAACCTTTTGATTTTCTAGAGCTTGTACTTTGTATTAACTCCATAAACAGTGCTTTAATTATAATCAATGATAACAACACATGAGACAGAAAAAGAACCTGGTTAATGAGAACAAGAAGTAGTAGCTTATCCCCAACATTACCACCCCACTCTGATGGGATCACATATGATGGAGGAGCAACAGGCAGGTGTTGGTGCTTCCGCTTGTCAGCGCTTCCTCTGATTCTCTCTGTCACTGTCAATTTTTCTGGAACTATTTAGAAACTTATCACATCCCAGACCAAGAGAAATAGAGACCTTGGTTCTATTTTTAAAATTCAATGTGATAAATGTTAGCAAAACAGTTTAGGATTCCTTCAGTGAAAGGACGAAACACTAAGAAAGTTGTAAGACAGTTGGGCCATTGGGACAGATGGACAAACGAGATTATTTCCTTGTTGTCTTGGTATTTGTGTCTGCTATAGTTCTACTTTCTCTGTAGAACCCACTTCCTCTATCTCATCTCTGTGTCTCTTGCCTGATTCATTTGCATTCTCACACCTGAAATAACTGAAAAGGAAACAAAAACAAAAACAAAAACAAAACTTATCCAGTAATAAAAACATAGGAATCAAGTACTGATAAGGAATTTTAGTAACAAGTGTTCTAAGTAATATGAGTACTTTTTTGGGGTTTTAAAAAATTCTTATGTACATTGGTGTTTTGTTTACATGTGTACGAGGGTCAGGTCCTCTGGAATAGGAGTTATAGACAGTTGTGAGCTGCTATGTGGGTGCTGGGAATTGAACCCAGGTCCATTATGGAAGAGCAGACAGCTCTTAACCACTGAGCCATCTCTCCAGCCCTTAATCTGAGCACTTTAAAACTGTAACTTGGTTTTGCTGTAAAGTTAAGTCAAGAGAAAAAATATATATAAGGATAGAAAATAATAAAGTAATATTGTCCATTTCTCTCATTCAGAAAATATCTGGTATTCCCCAAATATTTGAGATACAATGTAGCTTTATAGCTTGAAAGTCAAAGCCATGGATGTATTCAGAATGGAAGGCAGACTTTAGAAAGATACTAGAAGTTCTTGCTAGAGATGACGAGGGGGACTAATAACTGACCAAGAGACAAGAACCTTGGGAACATGAGCATTTTTGAAAAAGTAGGCTTCAATTCTTTTTTTTCCTTTTATTTCCATTTTATGTTTCTTTTAAAGCTAATGATTTCAGTTTTTCCTAAACACATTAATAGAGCAAATTCTCCTTGTAAGTCTGTGAGAATTAACTAATCATTACTAGTCATTTTTCAATTATAGCAGATGGAAGCATAAATTGTTATCACTTAAATTAATGAACCCCTTGAGCCTTAAAAGCTATAGAATCTTCAACCTAAGAGTGTTTGGAATAAGGAATAATACAGACTGTCCATATGTTTTCATTTACATCCTTGTGAACTTTGGTGAATGATTGTTTTACATGGGCTCAGGGAACTTGATCACAAAGGAGCTAATAATAATTCTGTAAAGGTTGCTGAATCCTGATAATAAATAATATGCATGTTAATAGCTCAGCCTTTAAGAAACAACTTTGTAATTATATTAGACATTTTTTCCTGACTATTCCTTCTTAGCTTTTAAAGAATGGTTGAAAGTAATGGCAATGAGGCAATGATGCCTTTAAGTAGAATTAACCTAAAAAGCCTTGAGGAAATCCTTATTGGTTTGGCCAAAGGAGAAGTGTGATGGACTCCACAGCTGGGAGATTCTATACCTTGTTTCTTCTCACTACTGTGTCATGATTTAACTGTTTAAAGACAACCTAGGCATATAAATATGTTGACTCTATAAGGAAAGAATTGTTCTTTATAGAATTGTTGGTATTTTGGAAACTTAAAGTAAAACAATTGTCTATGAGAATATGGATTTAAAAATAAGTAGCATTACAGCCATGTAAACACCTGATGTATGAACTACTTCACTAATGCTTTAGAACTTTGGGTATTTAGTATAATGATGTCTGAGATGCTTCATCTTCACTATCAACTTCACTGGTTCAGACTCACCCAGGAGACATACCTCTGGCTATGTCTGTGAGGGAATTCCTAGTGAGGTTTAACTAAGGACAGGAGCTCCACCCTGAATGTGGGGCTTGCTGTGGGTGAAGATCCCATACTGAATTAAAGAAGGAGAAAATGAGCTGAGTACCTCTATTTATCTCTCTCTGCTTCCTGGTTGTGAATGCAATGTGATCAGCCATCTCATTTTCCTGCTACTTCAGCTAGAGGCTCTCACCACATTCTGGGCTATACCTTAAACTGTGAGCCAAATGAAACCCTTCCATTCATAAATTGCTTTTCCTTTGTCACAACAATGGGATAAGTCACAATGGGATAATACAGGGTTCAATTCCTGGTATCAGGAAAAGCAAAATAAAACCACAGAAATAAATCCTCACTGAGTAAGGGAGCACCAATATCTCCTGGAAGGTGCCTTTTAATCAAGGGGCTTTTGAGTTTCATTCTCCCCCCCCCCCCTCGGGAGGCTAGGAAATGGTATTGGGCTATGGGTTTTAGCCCTCAAGGGTCCTCCTTCCTCTGCTGCAATGCTTCCCAACAGCTGCTAGTTTGTGTTCACTTTGGGGTGCCTGTTTTGTCCACTGAACACTGAGATCGTCATGGTTTTAGCTGAGAATGGCTGCAGCAAGTGTGGGCTTTACAGACACTGATGTAGCAAGTTTAAAGGCAATGAGAGATTGTTGTGATGAGTATTTAGGGGGCAAGATTAAAATGTATAAAAATGCCTGGCACTGAGCAGAACACTTGCCTTATTTCCTCCCTGTTGGGAGAGTAGTTGTTTAAGGCAGAATGAAAAGCAGCTATGCCTCTCTGCGTATTCTTTAACACTGCAGCTCATGGTTGCAATAATACTTCCATCTACTTTTAAAGGAGATTTTTAAAGATCGATGTCTCTGAGCCATGTTATGTAATGGCCTTTCAGCATGCTCTCAGTAGGATAAAGTTAATAAAATCAGGGAAAGACACTGTAGTAGTTAGGGTTTCTATTGCTGTGATAAAACAGCACGACCAAGTCAACTCAAAAGAGAGCCTTTAATTAGGTTTCAGAGGGTTAGAGTCCATGACGGTGAAGCAAAGCCCAGCTGAGAGCTCACATCCTGATTGGCAATCAGGAGGGGGTTGGCATTGGGAATGGTGGGAGTCTTTTGAAACCTCAAAGCTCACTCCCAGTGATACATCTTATCCAAAAAGTTCACACTCTCTTATCCTTCCCAGACACTTCTACCAACTTGGGACCAAGTGTTCAAACATATAAGCTTATGAGGGTCATTCTCCTTCAACCACCACATTGAGCTGTCGTATGTAGTACAATGATTAAAAACCTTTATATTGCCTCTGGCTTGCTCAAAAGGTGTGCGATCTGAGGTAAATCACTTCACCTTCTGTGTCACGGTCATTTTTAAAAATGATTTTTAAAAAGAAAGAAATAATCACATTTCTGCTAAAGGATTGTGTGAGGGATTAAATTAAAGAATACATATAAATTACTCAGAGCTGTGACATACACAAATCCAGAAAAGTAGTTAGTATTTTCACTCTTGGTATTGCTGTTATTAAATAATAGAGTAACTGAAGTCAGTTTTCACCTTTAAAGTTGCCAAATAATAGGATCATACCATTTTCATTGTGTTCAAGTTGGCTTTTCTTTTAGTCTTCTCGGAAATCTCATTTCTGTATGCTTTCTAACAACAGAGCTCTTGCTTTACACTTGCCACAGACCAACAAATGGCCAGACAGGTGTGGAACCACCATGAGGATAGTAGATAGGTTTTGCTTCTGTAGAACTGACATTGGTTCAGAGGTCAGGGAGGAAGTGAGGATACAGGTATACTGATCTGAGAAATATTTGGGAAGATAATAGTTCAATAGGATAGGAGAGTGACTAAGCAAGGGAGAGAAAAGGCAATTTGATCGGCTGTGGAGACCTTGCTGCACAGATTCTGAGCTAAAGGTGAGGATGCAGAAGAGCCAGACTTGTCATTTTTGTTTAGTTTAATAGACTCACTGTTGGACCATGCTTTTCTTTCCAACAAGTACTTTACACCAATCATCCTTAAAGAAGCATTGAGAGAAAACATTTATTTGATTTTTTGTTTGATTTTTCAAGACAGTGTGTGCTTCTCTGTGTAGTCCTGGCTATCCTAGAACTTACTCTGCAGAACAGGCTGGTTATTTACAGTATTTTAAAGTCGTGGTATAGATAGCAATACAATACCATAACAGGAAGAAATAAATAACATTAATTCAAAAATTACTTATTTATTCACTTTACTTTCTTACTGTAGATGCCTTCCTCCTCTCTTCTTGGTCCCACCTGCATACCCTCTTTTCCTCAGAAAAAGAGGAACCCCCTAGCTTGCTACCCCCAACCTGTCCATGGCACATCAAGTCCATCAAGTCCTCTGCCCCTGAGGTCCGACATGGCACCCAAGCTAGGGGAAATTTATCCAATAGCAGGCAACAGAGTCCATGTCAGAGACATGTCCCACTCTAATTGCTAGGGGACCCTCATGAAGACCTAGCTGTCCATCAGCTACAAATGTGTAGGAGACCTAGGTCCAGTCCATGCATGCTCTTTGGTTGGTGGATCAGTGTCGGTGAGTCCCCATGGTATTTGGATAGTTGACTCTGCTTGTCTTCTTGTGGAGTTCTTGTCCCCTCTGATTCCTTCTGTCCTTCCCCCAACTCTTCTACAAGACACCATGAACTCCATCTAATGTTTGGCTGTAGGACTCTGCATCTGTTTTGATCTGCTTCTGGGTGGAGCCTCGCAGAAGACAGATAATATTAATTTTAATACCATATTTAACACAGTACACTAAAATATTTCAACATGTAGCAGTTGGTCCATAAAATATTTTATGGCCTATGGGAAAGGCACTCTTTTGATATAAATGTTATTTTTAATTATGTGTGTGTCTGTATGTAGGTATGTATATTTGAGTGTAGGTACCAGCAGAGGCCAGAGATGCCTATTTTCCCTGGAGCAGCGGTTATAGGTGGTTGTGAGATGCCTGATGAGGGTTCTGGGAATAAAATTTAGATCCTCTGGTAAGTCAGTATCTGTTTTTAACCACTGAACCTTATCTTCAGACCAGTGGCTCTCAACCTGTGGGTCAACCTTTGGGAGTTGAATCACTCTTTCTCGGGGGGGCTCATATCAGATATCCTGCATATCAGATATTTACATTACAGTTCACAACAGTAGCAAAATTACAGTTATGAAGTAGCAACAGCAATATTTTTATGGTTGAGGGTCACGACAGCATGAGGAACTGTATTAAGGGTTCTAGGATTTTGAAGGTTGAGAGCAACTGGTCTAGACTATTTTTTTACATTTTCAAACAGTAATATAAGGGAGTACCTGTAAGATTTGATTTTGCTTTAAAACTCAAAATATTTAGTCTCTCTTTAAAAAAAGAAATTTCAGACTCTTTTTTTAAAATATAATTTTTATTTATTAAAATTTATTCACTTTTTATTCCAGCTGTAGCCCCACCCCCATCCCCTCCCAATCCCTCCCTCCTTCCCTCATCTTTTCCCATGCCCTTTCCCCAGTCCACTGATAGGGGAGGACCTGCTCCTCTTCTATCTGACCCTAGCCTATCAGGTCTCCTAAGGACTGTCTGCATTGTCTTCCTCTGTGGCCTGGTCAGGCTGCTCCCCCCTCAGGGGGAGGTGATCAAAGAGCAGGCCACTGAGTTCATGTCAGAGACAGTCCCTGTTCCCCTTACTAGGGTACCCATTTGGAGACTGAGCTGCCATGGGCAACCTCTGTGCAGGGGAGGGGGGATCTAGGTTATCTCCACGAATGGTCTTTGGTTGGAGTGTCAAAAACTCTGGGCCTAAGGGTCTTTTCTGAAGATTCAGACTCTTGATTTAGATTAACACATTTCTAATGAAGAGAGGTGTTACCCTTGGATCAGGGTAACAGCCTGATCCAGGGTAATCAGCCATCTGCCTTTAGAATTCAACATGATTCCTGTCATAGTTGAAATTTAAACCTCACACATGTTTAATTTATGTAAGAATATAAACTAGTGCTCACAGTTACATGGGGTTATTTTCAGACTAACAGTTTCTTTTTTCTGGTAGTAATTTTGTCATAATTTCATATGTAAATGAAGCAGTCACTGGCTTTGAGTATATTCCTTATCAGTACTCTATTTTTTCTCATAGATTCCACATCGTTTAATGATCTTTATGTGTTCATTCCATCTTTCCCTTTCATTTGCTGATTTTTTGTCAATGTTTAATCACATATTAAACATTGATGCTATTTTCATACCTCCTTGGCTTCAGGCATACATGTATTAAAGGATGTGTCTTTGTTTATTTTCCCTCCTGGCTGAGAAAAAAATGACCTGACAAAAATGACTTAAGGAAGGGAGTGTTTGTTTTGGCTTATACTCCAGGCCACACTCATTCATGACAGGGAAGTTGGTAGCAGCAGGGGCTTGAGACAGCTGGTCTTGAGACACTGTATTCATAGTCAAGAAGTGCAAGGAATGGTGCACACTTAAGGTTAGATCATTTCTCCTGTTTATTCAGTCCACAGGAATGGCGTTGCCTGCATTTAGAGCTCCCAAGATCAGCTGGCCCACTAGGACGGAAGGGCCTGCTAGTCGGAGACATGGCTGGGTTAACCAAAATTAACCTGAAAAAAGAAAAGAAAAGGAAAAAAAACCCTGTAGAACATTTCTCAGAATTTCTGCACATTGTCTTACAAACTGGCTCTAGCAATTAGCATTTTGAAAGTTATTCTTAGAATTACAAACACAGATTTTCAATGAGTTTGTTAAATGATGAATGCTCACTGGTCACATGTTGGGAAGATGGAATATGATATCTTTTACAGAGTTAAACATGTTACAAAATGTGTTTTGAGTGAATGAATGAATGAACTGCTTTTCTTCTCCAGCCAACCAAAAATCAGGCAGCAGAAGCCCAAGCAGCTGGATCCATTCACACTCACTCCTCTGGCCCATACTTTTAATTCATTCAGGGTTGACTTATGCTGTATCTTCGGATACATAATCTTGTGCTTTTTTCCCTCCCAAGAAACATGACTCTTGGAAGCCCTTACATAATCTTCATGGCTATAGTACCACTTTGTATCTGCCTGACTTTCTGTTGTCCTCACAGCTAATCATGTCTCAGTGAAAGATGCGTCTGTGCTTAGGACCTGAGGGATGTTCTTCTTGGGAAAAGAGAAAGAAAGAAGGGTCTCAGAATTCACACTACAAACCTTCACATAATCAAACCTTCGGTAGAGGGCAGGGAATCATATGATAAAAGGGAGAGTTAGTATGACTGGGAGAGGACAGGAGCTCCACAAGGACAAAATATATAAGGACACGGGGGTCCTCTGTGAGACTGTTTCTCCAATCAAGGACCATGTATGGGTATAACCTAGAACCCCTCCTCGGATGTAGCCCATGGTAGCTCAGTATCCAAGTGGATTTCTGTAGTAAGGGGAACAGGAGCTATTTTGACATGAACTCAATGACTGGCTCCTTTACATCCTCCTTCCCCCCCTTGAGGGAGGAACAGCCTTGCTAGTCCACAGGGGAGAACATGGCAGCCAGCCCTGAAGATACCTGATAAGCTAGGGTCAGATGGATGGGGAGGAGGACCTCCCCTAACAGTGGACTTAGAAAGGGATAGGGAGGAGATGAGGGAGGGAGGGTGGGATTGGGAGGGAATGAGGGAGGGGGCTACGGCTGGGATACAAAGTAAATAACCTGTGATTAATATTAAAAAAATAAAAATTAAAAAAAAGAAAAAAGATGAAAAAAAAAAAAAGAATTCACAGTACAGAGAGAACACCTGGCTAACTGCAGTTGGGTGTGCCTATGAATGAGCTCATTAAAATGCATTCCCCTTCTCCACAGGACTGAAGCTCATGGGTTCATAGCACTGGAGTTGTGCTTAGGAATTATGAAGGCAAGATGGGAGAGAGGGAGATGCAGGTGGCGGGAGAGCTGAGAAGTGTGTGCACTCCTTACAGCAGAGAACAAAGTGTTCACTCAGTGAATCTCGCTGATTGCGATCTCCTGGCTGACTTTTGTGGGCTTCAGTTATAATTAAGTTCCATATATTTTACTGGTATTAGTGACCTGTCAGCGTTTTGGGGAACTAAGTACTAAGCACAGAATGTAATAACACTATTTATCTTCCATATGGGTACATTTCAGGGTGATGGATAAAGATAAGTCAAGAGCGCCCACACAATTTCATGAAACTTCCATTTGTTTTTGCTTTAAAAAAAAAAAAAGTACAGAGAAGGGTTTTTCTCCCTTATTTTGCTCAGCAGCAACAGCAAAGAAAAATGCTTAATGGAAAGCAAGTATGCCCTTAAGAAATTCTTGTGTAAGAGCTTTTACATCAATGCTCAAAGTAATCCTACGCTCTTAGGAACTGACCTTCCTCTGTCTGTCCATGATACCCTCTCTCATAGGGTGGAATTGGGTTTGTTAACCTCCTCTTGCTGTATAGTGATTCACTGTGGTAGAGAGAGGAACATGCTTAGATGAAGCACCCAGAGTTTGGCGCTAGTCACCCCTAAGTGCGCAGTCTTAGGCAAGTCAATTTATCTCTCTGATTGTTTGTTCACTTACCTGAAGAAAATGGCTAAAACATGCGGGTGCATTCTGTACTTGTTCCCTTCCAGGCCTTTCACTGTGAAATCTAGATATCTTATCTCGTTTCACCCTCAGAGAAGAAAAGCATGCCCATTTTAAACGGAGGAACCTGGCATCTGGAGAGACTGGATGGCTTGTCTGAGTTCATGGAGCTGGTGAAGCATCAGAAGATGGACAAGATGTGACTGCCTTCAAAGCCTTGGTGCCAACCGGCTGCTCTGAAGTCCTGAGTGTACAGAAGAGAGGCTGCTTGGATGCAAGTGGCAATTAGCAAGTCCTCTCAGCATTTGAAGGAGCACCAGAGCAGCTCTGAGTGGTTGCTGAAAGTTCTGTCCTCAGGAAGTACTAAGAAAAAAGAACAACAAAAACCAAAAAAACAAAACCGAATATTTCTTAATTGGATGATCATCCAAACTCAAAGGGTCTCAGGCTGGGTTGTTAGAAGGTGAAAAGTTGAATATAGGCAAAAACATGAACCTTATCTTGCCCAAAGGCCGTGCCTTCTGGTTTACACTGTTCCCTATCTCTTGCCCTACTGTCAATACCTGATGTTATCTTGTTTTATAGCTGCTTTTTTTTCTTTAAAAAAATAAAAAACAATTCATGCATTTTTCTGACATGTTGTCTTTGCATTTATTCTTCTTCCTTCACAGATGATTCTTCCTGCAGCCATCTCCTTCTTCTCTATGAGTCAGTTCAAATGTCAAGCTGTTAAAGTAATCCAGCCCACCTAGTTATTTGGCTTGTGTTTTTGTTTGTTTCCCGTTGAGTCCTTTGCTCCTCTGAGCAGATTTTAAGACCGTGTGCTCTAGAGTTGACTCACTCAACGTGAGGGTTACTGGAGGCTCAGTGGCTGCTTAATAAAAAGAGTGATGTGTGAGTGTTAGAGGCGACTCCTGAAGCCTGGCCAGAGGCCAGCGATGGATGCCAACCTTTATTCTTTTGTCTTGTCATTAATCTGAAGATCATGGGCGTACAATTCTCTTCTCATTATTTATGAAGATTTCTTTTTTCTTTTCTCTCATTTACTTGCTACTCAGATTGCTACCAGGTGCCTTTGGAGAAGGTTAAAGTTATGACCAAGAGCAGGGTGGTTGGGGTTACATAGAACTTGGGTTAATTTTTAAGTATTATTTTTTCAATGTGACCTTGGATATGTTCACATATAGTTCTCTAAGCCTAAGCTTCTTCATATATCCAATACTTTATAGGGTTATCTGAGCTTAATTAGGATGTTTGCAAAGAATTCTAAAACAGCACTTGGCAAACTGTGTGTGTTATTTAACTTTCTTGGAAATAAGTTTTGGTCTCAAAAGATGCTGTGTGTTAGCTGACTGCTGTTTGAATTACTGTTTTTTGAGTTACTGCTTTTTGAGGGGAAGTAGGCAGAAGAGGAGAAAGAGATTAATTTTTGATGGGACTGTGAATTCCTTGAAGGCCTGAGTTTTTGTTAGATCTAACATCACAATTATGGATACTATGCTGTCAGCTAGCACATACAAAAACTCAGGTAAAGATGTTTAATAATGATATAAATAACTGTGGAGAGAACTCCAGAAGTCTTAGGAAATGAACGAATTACTCTACTGCCCTGAAATGTACATACAACAAACATTTTGTGAAATGATTAAAGAACAGGAAAGCATCAGAAGGATGAGTGTGGTCCAGTGGCTTCCCTTTAGGGAGATAGTCTCTAGAACCCAAAAGTTGCTTGATTGTGTCCTGAAGCTTTGAGTTTAGAAATCCGGAGATAAGAATTAAATTTGGATGGGGAGAGAGAGCAAAGAGAGAAAGCATTATTCAAAAACCTTTTCAAAAGAAGCGAGTTAATTTTGCATGAAACTTCTTTTGATGGGGCTTCAGTTCTCAAAGCGGCACTTGGCCTCCACTGGGGATCCGAATGAGCCCCAGATGCTAGTGTTCCGCTCTCTTTTTGTAATCTTGGAATCTTCTGTGCTCTAAATACAATTAAACATGGCAGAAACTTATTTGTTGGAAAAAAGAGAAAGAAACTCGAACAGCCATATGTTGTCCTAAAGTTTCTGATATATCTCTGCATATTCCATTTCTTTTTTTAATTTATTTTTTATTTTAATCACAGGTCATTCACTTGTATCCCAGCTGTAGCCCCCTCCCCATATTCCATTTCTTATTGTGGCTATTAGTAAAGTAGAAACAGTGCTTCAAAGAAGTAATATCTTTTCTTTTAATTGGAAAATAATTTAGTTCTTCCAGTATCTAAGGGGCTAGGGTGAGACTGGAGAGCACTTGTCTAGCATAATGGAAGCCTTGCTTTGGTTGAAAGAAAACATTGTAAAATATAACATAAAAAGTTAGTCTGACCCTAAATAAATTTTTCTTAGCGTAATTCCACAGATGGAAGGATGATGTTACATATGTTAAAGATATTGTGAGGTCATATCCTTTATAAAAAAAAAAACAAAACAGTATAAGTGATGAGGCCGTAAGTAATTAAGAACAAATTATAATCAGTAGATAAAAGTTATCAGGTGATTTTTCTCTTTGTTTAAGGCAGTAAGAAAGGCCATCTGAAGGAAAAGTTGAGATAGTCTTAACTTACCAGAAAGCAAGATAAGCTTTCCCATAGTTTGAGTAACACACTGATTTCTATTGAGCAAATGATCTCAGTAGAATTTTATCTGACAGAGCAGTGTTTTTTCAACCTTCTGAATGCTGCAGCCTTTTAGCATAGTTCCTCATGTTGTGGTGAACCCCTCCCCCCACCGCCAAAAAGGTATTTTTGTTGTTATTTCAGATCTGTAATTTTGCTATGGGTATGAATCTAATATGAACATTTTGGAGGGTTGCCAAAGGGTTCATGACACACAGATTGAGAACCACTGCGATAGAATCTGCTGGAGAAAAGATCAATGCTGATGTAAATGCGCAGCGGTTTGTGGGGATACATGACTAGGGCAATGCTGACAGTGTTTCCTAAACGGGGAGGAGGTCACAAGTCCCCAGTACTCAGCTGACCCTTTATTACTTTTAGTGAGATCCTGGGAGTTGAGTTCAGGGCTTCATGTACGCGAGATAAGTACTTTGCCTTCTGAACTACACTCCGAGTCCCACAACCACTCATTTTCTAACACGGGTTTCCAAAAGGGTCACTCTCCTTCTTCCGTTTATTTACAAGTAGTACCATTCCCATGATTTAACTATTTTAATCATTTGAACATTTCTATTGGTGAAAGGACGGTTGAATTGCCTGCTTTCAAAATTAACTTCTAAAATTTTTTCAGTTGTATATGTTACTGGCACTAAATATGAAAACTTTATTCTTGTATATGGCATGTAATGATAAACAAGGTGTTAATGTCTACATTTCTTAAAATATCTTCTAAAACTATTTTTTTTGACCAACATAATAATTGTTCATATTTATGGGCTGTGGTGCAATACTTCAATATATGAATTCAAAGTGCAGTTATCACATCAGGACAATAAACATTTCCATTTCTGTTTCAGTTTTTATGATTGATACTTAGAACCTCCTAGCTGTTGTTTAGAAACTCCACACTCTTGGTAAGCTACTCTCCCTCCTGTTGTGGGCTATGAGAGTTTCTTGTGCACAGAGTTCTTTCATTGCTAAAAGAGAATTGCAGTATGATCAGAGCTTTAGTTTCAGGGCCAAACTTTCAAGGTTAGAAACTAGAGCGGAGCTGTAGACAGAAGAGACAACCCTAGAGTCAAACTTTAGTATACAATTTTCAGTTGCTTTGAAAATGCAATGACAGCTGTTGAATTCTCCAGCTCCTAATCTGTACACCCTCACAGCATCCAGATGTCCCGGAGTCAATCAATAGTTTTATATTTTGTCGACTTACTATGATGGCTAATGAAGCCATGTCTCTCCACTGAGGAAAAAACAGCCAATATAATGGAAAGACAATTATAAACAAGTAAATTATTGGAATTGAACAGAAAACCAATTTCAGCCACAGTTTCTCCTCTGCACAAAGTTTTCTTGTTTGCTGAGAATCATCTAAGCCTGTGGACAAATTCAAAATAATCAAGTCCAGTGTCAGGGTATTTGACTTTGAAGAAAAATTCACTCTTTAACCAATCACTTGGAAACCAATTACCAGACCAGACAAAAGGATGATTTTCTTTCTTTCTTTTTCTTTCTTTAAAATTCTGCACAAAGGCAAGATTCAAAGTATGATAGCTGCTCTTGTTTTTATGGTGTTTGGTTTTAAACCAAAGTACATGTACCTCATTTTTAAATTTAATAAAAATGTAGCACTTAATAAGGGCAAATCTTAGACATTTTCAGAGCACAGGAAATTCCCTGAAGATCACAGTACTAAGAATAGCTCAGGAACAGCAGTAGAAACTGAAGATGTGATCCTCAACTCTTTCATTGGTTTCTCTGAGAAAATGTGGCTACCCACCAGTTAGCTAATAGTTTTGTATATTTTTAGATGTATATCTATATATTATTAGACATATATGTATATGTTATTAGATATATATTAGCAAATAAGAGCCATGTAGTGCTATTATCATGGCATACTTTCCTTTTAAAATAACAACAAGAAAATCTCTTTTATCAGATAGAGATGCTTTGCATGAAAAGAACACTTGGTGCTTTGCATTCTCCTAAATTTATTATAAACCAGGCACATTTCCCAGTCCCTAGTCACAGTCCCCTTCCTCTCTGTCTCTCTCTGTGTGTAAGGGTGTATGTATGCATTTGTGTGGGTGTGTTTGTGTCCATCTGGGTGCACATGTATGTAGATATCATTGGGTATACTCTTTGATTATTCTCCACTTTGTTTTTTGAGACAGGGTTTTTTACTAAATTTGGAGCTCATAAGTTTGCTCAAGATAGCTGCCCAATGAGCTCCAGGGATCTTTTGTTCCCCACTTCCAGTTCCTCAGCATTGGTGTGACAGATGGGTGCCATCTTGCCAAGCATTTATATAGGCACAAGGATCTGTCTGAGGGTCTCCTGATTGTGCAGCCAACAATTTGCTCCAGAGTTAGCTTCCATGCTCCAGAATATTTATGTTTAGGTATGAAAGGAATCATGCTAATACATAGGTGAACCTCAAAAATGTCCCCAAGTGAAGAGAGTCAGACATGAGAGATCATCTGCTGGATGAGTCCATTGATTGACCAGAGACAGAAAGCATAGTGTGGACGCCAGAGGGTAAAGAGTGTGGGCAATGAGAGTTAGTGCTCCCAGTGTAGGTTTGCCTTCAGGGATGATGAAGTGTTTTGGAACTAGATGGAAGTAGTGTTGACTCATTTTTGACAGCACCGCCAGGCTCATGGAGGGGCAGGGTTCTTTTGAATATTTAGTGTACCGTGAGTGAATTAAATGCTTGCCATTGGGTTGTTTGCCTTAAAAGAGTAAATTTCGTTATAAAAACTTTGCCTAAATTAAAAGAAATAAGCTAGCGGTTAGTTAAAAAAATAAGTCAGAGTGATAGGCTGTGAACAGGATTCAGCTAGCTAGCTCTAGCCTTGAAGACAGAGGGAGGTCCCGTGAGGAGACAGGAAAGGCTGTTAAGTGCTGAAAAAAGCAAGAAACCATTCCTCCCCTGGAAGTTACAGATAGCGCAGCCCTGTTAATGCCTTGGGATCCTGTGGGATTCCGCCTTCTAGAATTACAAGATGGAACATTTGTAACTTTCTAAGATATAGGCATAAAAACATCTCATATTGGTCCCTTTGTTGAAAAGAACGTCAGGGTTCTAGTACCATCGTGATTAGAATGGGGCCAAGGCCAACCATGCCACTGTCAGCGTCACACGCTAGTTGTCCCACATACTCCAGAAACAGTGTTTCTATCTGGAAACCAAGAGAAAAGGAGAAAACAAGGGACAGTTGGCACAATTGTCTTCATTTTATGAAGAGGAAAAACAAGTCTGGGGGAATAAAGTAACTCTACCAATGTCTCATATTCAGGCCTGTAGATTTTATTTGTTAAAGTAGTAAGAGTATCAAAACAATGCACATATGAACAATAATAAAAGTATGCATCCCTGAGGATAGGAGGGCCTGAGCTGAAAGCCCTAGTTCCTGCTACGTTCTACCACAGTCTCTTTAACCTGCTTTGGGCATAACTTAAACTTTGCTAAATCCCTCTCACATGTGTTGAGATTTTAAATATTACTTACCTGAAACTTACTAAGAAGGTACTTGCACTTTCTGTACTCTGAATGGGAAACTCATCTAACATCTCTAGAAGATGGCTCCGAAGTTAGGATCTGAACTCATACTGCCTAGTTGCAGACTCCATGTTTTTGAGTGTTCCACTAGGAAGCTCATGGACACTGGCTGACTTTTACGAGACAGCACCTGAGACTCAGTGAGCTTACGTAACACTGAGGAGTTTGTAGCAAAGCTGGAGTATTTGCCTATGTGGGCACCGAGACCCTTCTGATAAATTTCTGTCTCAGACTGACACTGTCCATGAAAGGAATAGAACTCTATGCTTGTCCTAGTCCTGCTTCTGTCTAGAGAAAGATAAAGAGAGGGGGGAAGAAGGGAGGGGGAAATGAAAGAGAATAGATTGGGAATAATACAATTTTCCTAACTTATCAGTTAATTTTTTTTCATGTCATGAAAACAATCTTTACTGGCACATATTTTCTTGACATCATAAAAATTAAAGTATCTTTTATGCTCCCATTTGTTAAAAGTATAATAATGCTTTGCAGGACAAAAATCTGTTTTTCTGCCTTTTAAGGAATGTGCTATAGCTTTCCTGGAAGGCTGCTGCCCAGCATATTTCAGGCATTCAGAGCAGTTCAGAGAAGACCTGAACCCCAGAGCGGAGCATCCCCATCTCACCATAACAATGTTGTCCCTGCAAATATTGACTTGAGCTGAAGTTTCCCTTGCTATTAGCTTTCCTCACTCTATCGTAAGTATTTTCAGACCAACTGCACTGCCTTAGGCGCTCTTTTGTGATACTAAAATAGGCTGGAGGGAGACTGTAGAGTAGCAGGGCAAATGAACAAGTAAGGATAATCAGGTGAATCAGTCAGTCCACTCCATCAAACAGCCATCACTTCCTGAGCCAGTGAAGCCAGCTTGGACTCGTTAGGTATTCCATGAGCAATTTCTTGGATGAAAAGCATTCTGTGGAGAAAAGATTCCTACTATAGTTTGGATAAGAAAGAATGTAGAACTGCACAAGTTTAGGGCCCAAGAAAGGAACGAAATGAAAACATCACTCAAAATAATGCGAAAACAAGACACATGTATTAAGGTGGTTGTTTTTGCCTAGGGAGATTCTGGAAACTGACCACCCATTAAGCTAGTAAGGAGAAAACACCACTTCGGTTAAGTTATGCAAAATTGCTTTGGAGAGAGTGTAAAAGAAAGAGAAAGCCGGAAAAGATAAAGATCAAGTAGACTAAATAGAACAGACCCAGGGTTCCTCCTGTGGAAATTGTTCCTTTATAACTGAATTCACTGCAGACTGGGAGAGGTGGAGTCGGAGAACTCCGGAGGAAATCCCAGTTGAACTTTGACTGGAATGACACGATGGAAGAGCTAGACTGCCATCCTGAGGTGGAGTTCAGAGAAGCAGAGGCCAGAGTGTTTGTGGAGCTTTTGAGCCCAATATGGTACCTTTCATGCTACCCGAATACCCCAAAGTAGTTTTCTCTAAATGTTCATTTCATGAAGTTTTCTTTGAAAACCTAACATGGATACATAATAAAGGGATAAAACTAATCCAGGGAAGTTTGCATTAGGCTTTATTTTACACCTAAATTTTCCTTCCCAGAAGCAACCAATTCCTGTACATTACATGCCTTTATGTGTGTGTGTGATCTTGAATCCGTCAATGATGTCTATTTCTTTAAGACTTGATTTCATATTACTGCAGTGTAGTGAGAATGTTGCTTTCTTAAGAAATCCAGTTTTGTTATGTGAATATACTTTTGTTTATGCTTGGAATTCTGGGAATTCTAGAGGGTATAAATGCCAGAACCAAGAGAGGGGTGGGGGTCTGTTGGAAGAAGAAGAAGGAGGAGGAGGAGGAGGAGGAGAAGGAGAAGAAGAAGAAAGGAAAAGGAGGAGAAGGAGGAGAAGGGGAAAGGGAAGAGAAAGAAGGAGAAGAAGGAGAAGAAGGGAGCTGCTGTTCCCTCCTGCTGTTCCTTGTCTCTAGTTGAAAAGAAGTTGGAGATATCTTGAAAACTGAAGGTTGGGATTACCCTAAGAAGCCTGATGACCCTAATCAGTGGAAATAGTTTAATTTCCTCTCTCCACTGTAACCTTTTGTCTCTCCTACCTGGTGTTGAGGTGTTGGAAGGGATAGGATGGAGAAGGGTGGTAGATATAAGAACCCAAATAAAATAGATAAACAAATAGGCCTACACTGTAGCAGTGGGTCTTGGAAGTGATTTTCTTCTTTATATTATTTATTTATGTATTTGTGTGTGGAGGTGGGCTGGGGGAGCCAGACCTTGTGCCATGAAAAAAACTTGTGCTGTGACCTATGGGGGTCAGGGGACAGGTGTCAGGAGTTGGTTCTCTCCTTCTACTATGTAGGTCCTGGGGATGGGATTAAGGTCTTCAGGTTTTGTGGCAAGTACCTTTATCCACTCAGCCATCTTGCCAGCCCATCTCTCCTTTTTAAAATAACTTGCATGATCTTATTGGTTGAACATGCCAGAACACAGTTATTATCCCTCCACCAAGGCACAAATGCTTTCAGTGTTTTGCCACAAACAATGCTGTAATGAATATATTTGTCCATAAAACATTGTACACATAGGTATGTACAGAAAAATATTCAAAATATTCATAGATGTTTAAAAGTATATGAGCTAAAATTTCCAGTAAATACTAAAATTGTGCTAGAAAGACATGGAGTGATGTGATTCTCTCATCAACCATACCTGTGAATACTCATTGTGCCACACTTTGGCAAGTTTGTTCAAACTGACCTGTGGGTTCTTTCTTTCCTTTCTTTCTTTCTTTCTTTCTTTCTTTCTTTCTTTCTTTCTTTCTTTCTTTCTTTCTTTCTTTCT
>NW_026596079.1:24692165-24701071 GCF_907164565.1 Psammomys obesus | reverse complement strand
TCTTTCTTTCTTTCTTTCTTTCTTTCTTTCTTTCTTTCTTTCTTTCTAGTTTTCTGTATTTTTCACAAAAATTGTGAAGCCATTAAGATGACCTTAAAATGTAACAGGCCGCTAAGACAGTACAAACACTTCAGGAGTGTTTTTCAAACCCTTTGTCCTGGTGGTCCCAAAGGATCTCTGAGAAAGCATCAGAAATCCTTCCTTGTTTTGAGGACCCTTCAGTGGACTGCTGATGGTGAGATACTGTCAAGGACACAGAGGAGGCAGTGCTGACCTCCGTGTCACACATCAAGTGTAAGTCAGAGAAACATGGGCTGTGATTGGAAGACTATGGCTCTGACCCTGAACTCAAATAATCCATAAAGAATTATATTTTCATTGTTTAGAGTTACGCACACCTACCATGTACAAGACCCAGTGCTGCTTAGATAGAATAAGAGCTATTTTCTACATTACATTCAGTTTTCTTTCTCATCCTTTTTAACTTCTCTCTTGAGAGAAAAGATGTTTTCTTCATAATAGCATGGTGCTCTTGAGTTTAGAAAGGGATGGGTTATATGGTACGCAGTTTTATTTCTTTTATAGTAGACAAAAGTATTCTAGTGGGCACGTGTTTCTTCTGAGTTTTGCTACTCGTTGTTTGTGCATATTCTACAGAGTATTGTTGTAACTGGTTTTTAATACTTACTATTGATTTATCTTCTGGTAATGCTGCTGTTAATCCTCAGCAGCTGTATAACCGAATCACCACACAGAGACTGGGTTTTTAGTTAACCTAGAACACAATGCTGGGCAATATTTACTCCTTCCTAAACCTCCAAGCCCTCAGTTTCCTAACATTTAGATTTTCCACATTATACTTGCTTTTTGTGAAATCCTAGGTCTGGTTCATGCTCCACGTCCTCCAAGATCTCTCTTCCAGCTCTGCTCTCCTAGCTCTCCTCTCCCCCCTTCTCCTCCCACTCATCTTCTGCCTTTTGGCTCTTCCCCTTTTTCCTGTCCTCTGGCTCCTCCCTGCTCAACATTGTGTCTAATTGCTTTATTTTGTCCTGTTTACAGCAAGAATTGAGACAGGATGCTTAGAATGAGTATCACAATGCAATATCCTGATTGAAACCAGAGAGTTGGAGGTAGGGTGGGGGAGAAATCAGTATTTGAATGAACAAGGGTAAGGTGTATACATTAAAAAAAATTGCACCAACAGAGCATAAATATAATTCTCCCCCTGTACCCCTGGAATCCTTCAGATGCTTGTAGACAACGTGTAATGCAACTGCCTTTCACTTGTTTTTCTCTTTTAGGACAAAAGAAGACAGGGGTAACTCATTCAGAATGTTGTCTGCCCAGCAGGTCTCTTGATGGCAATTCTTGGTCTCTGCCTACCTGAACAACACATTGCTTTTGGCTCCTCTGTACTTCTCTTTTTTGACTAGTATTTATGCATCAGGTGTTTAGTTAAGTAAGCCTTTTTAAATGCTATGCAAGTTATAGGGCAGACTCTAGGGCCATTTTTAATGGATTTTTAAATTTTTCTATTCTCTGGATCTTTGCTGACATTCCTATAGCAACATCAGCATTCCTCCACCTCAGGTAGCTTGTCTGCATGCATTCATGGACACTGTCAACAAGAACACACAACAGTTCTTTACTGATGACTGCAATATCCGGAGCTTGTGTCTTCAGAGGTCATTTCCCTGCAGGCTTGTGACTAATTTACAGGCGATCTTAGATATCTTCTTATACAAGAGAAGGAAGCAATTTATGACCTAACCCGAGGGTTCACACCAGCTGGTCATAGTTTAGTGAGTTTAATTACTGGAATTTCTATATAATATCACCCCAAATGACATCTGGGTTGGAAGTGAACATGAAATTCCTTTTGGGTGATCTGAATACCGCAGGTTATGCCAAGCTCTGCTCTGTCTCATCTTTGTGCTGTTGCGCATGGTTGCAGTGACATTTCTGAGATGCATTTGTCCTTAGCTAAGATGAGCTTTTTAATGAAACTGCAAGATAAAAATTGGCATAAGCCACTTTGAGCAAGAATGTAAAATACACACTTGGCACACATAGAAGAATGAAAAGCACTTTAGCCAACAAAGATCAAAGAATTCCTCCCTACTTCCTGGGTTAACTGGTGTCCATTTTACTCCTAAAGAACAGTGAATGTAGAATGAAAGGGGGAATTTTTTAGACATTTTGAGTCAGGTTAATTTCAACAGAGTCAAGGGAAAGCAAGCACAGACTGGACTTCAGGGAATCTCACTCAGTATGAATAGGCAGCTAGGCTAAACAATGCCTGAGTGTGAATGTTAGTCATAGCTAGCAGCCTCAGAGTCCATCTCGAGCAGCTCTCAACCTTCCTAACAGTACGACCTTTTAATAAAGATCCTCGTGTTGTGGTGGCCCCCCAACCATAAATTTATTTCATTGCTACCTCATGATTATAATGTTGCTACTCTTATGATTTGTAATACAAATATCTGATATGCAGTATATCTGACGTTTGATCCTTGTGAAAAGGTCATTCAACCCCCAAAGTGGTCACGACCCACAGGTTGAGAACCACTGATCTAGAAGCCTGTGAGAAATGCAGACTGTTAGGTTGTATACACAGATGCGCCTATCAGAATCCACATTTAGAAATGACTTCCCTCCCTCTCCCCAAAGATGAATGTGCACATGGAAGTTGGGACTCACATAAGCGTGATGCTAAATTTCTGCTTTGGGCTTTGTCACGTAGTCACTAAAGGACCCGAGTGACATAAACTGAAGGCCAGACTTGAGCATTTTCCAGCCACAAAGAGAGGAATGTAAAGATGCATGCCAGATCCCACAGTGCCAAACTGAACAGCGTGCCATTTTCTCTGACTGTTTTATTGCCCTGAAACTATGCACTTGGCTTCTTGTGAGCCTTCTAAAACACAACGGATCTATGGAAAAATAAATAATGTAAAGGTTTCTGAGGCTCTTGGCAGCAGATGGGAGTACTGGTCGGAGTGGGAATCCAGCTGAGTTGAGGTGAAGGGGGAAGGAATTCAGATGTGGACTAGAAAGGCTTTCCTCAGCTCTCATCCAGGCTTCACCACCTAGATGAACAGAAGGAGAAATCTGTTGGTAACATTGTAGAACCTGTCTTGAAGAGTGCCTGGCTGTTGAGTGGATGAAAGCTGAAGTATTTTAAGCAAAAAAAAAAAAATGCTTTATACATTGGTTTCTTTATGTTTTAGTGAGAAGTGAGTTGCTTTCACCATCTATAAAAAGATCTATTTCAGTTACCCCCCCCCCCCCCCGTTAGCATTTTTTTTTCATTTTGGCCACAGACAGCTAAAATATTGGCCAGTGAAGGAAAACAGATTTCCCAATGAATAGCTCTACACTATGAGAAAATGAGATTAGAGGGATGCCTAAACTAATTTCAGGTTATTACACTCTTCATCTCTAGCCTAATTCTCTGTACTTTCACTCCTGGTTTATGGACAGAAATTTAAAGCTAGTATATTTTATCATCTGTATCATTTAGTTTCCTTTTGAGTGAAGCATTGCAATGTCCTCTTTAATTTCCATGAGAACGAATTTCACCTTTATTGCATCCAAAGACAATTACGGTGTCTTCATGAAAAATGATGTCACCCGGATACCAGTAATAAAACAGCAACGTCCTAATGCCAATAAATGTATGAGCCATATCAGTCAGCTTTCAGCTTTGCTGCTTTGTTTTGGAAAGCATGGAAACCTTCAGGTTTTTAATTTGTGAGCTATGCAGACGCTCAGAAGCACTCGATATCTCCCACTGGTTGAATGATCAGGAAATGGAGCATAATCCAGAGATTGTCCCACTACCAAGCAGAATTACTTGGACAAGGCCTAAATCAGACAGAATATCATACCCTCCCATCCTTTTCTATCTACGTCTGTCTTATTCTGTGTGTAGCAGACAGATACAGCAACACACACCTACATACATACACTCACACACATACAGATAGAGAGAAAGAGACACAGAGAGGCTGATGATAAGGAACTGTGTCCTCAGAGGTTATTTGGCTGGATCCTGAGGCTGTCATGCTTTGGCATAACTTCCTCTTGAGGTTCTACTCTGGGCTGCACTCTCCAGAAAAGCACGAACGGCTATTGGAGTGTGAGCCCACAGCCCTCCTGGCATCAGGCACGGGTTCTGTTAGAGTCTTAGCTCTTCCTTGGGTCTGGGGCTGGCACTGCTGAGACTTCGAGGAGGATAATAATAGATTACTTTGCTATTAATTTTGGGTTACAGATGAATCATTTCACAGGGTAACCTGTTTTATATGTACCAGTTTGGCGGGTGTTGTCAAATGTCTAGGATCATATTAGAAACTTTGTAAAATGCAAAAGATGAATAGCCTAAAGCATTACTTAGGCAACTAACTTTTTTCTGTTTTGAAGCAAAGTGTTTTTTTGCATTTATTTATTTATTACAATTTATTCACTTTGTATCCCAGCTCTAGTCCCCTCCCACATCCCCTCCCAATCCTATCCTCCCTCTTCTCCTCCCATGCCCCTCCCCAAGTCCACTGATAGGGAAGGTCCTCCACCCTTCCATCTGATGCTAGCCTATCAGGTCTCATCAGGACTGGCTGCATTGTCTTCCTCTGTGGCCTGGGACGGTTGCCCCTCCCTCCTCCACCTCCCTTCCCACTTCCTTTCAGGGGGAGATGATCAAAGAGCCAGCCACTGAGTTCATGTTAGAGACAGTCCCTCTTCCCATTGCTAGGGAACCCACTTGGACACTGAGCTGCCAGGGACTACATCTGTTCAGGGATTTTAGGTTATCACCATTAATGGTCTCTGGTTGGAGTATCGGTCTCAGAAAAGACTCCTGGACCCAGATTTCTTGGTTCTGTTGCTCTCCTTGTGGAGCTCCTGTCCCCTCCATGTCTTTCTATCTCCCCCTTCTTTCATAAGATTCCCTGCACTCTGGCCAAAGTTTGGCTATGAGTCTCAGCATCTGCTTTAATACCCTGCTGGGTAGAGTCTTTCAGAGGCCCTCTGTGGTAGGCTCCTGTCCTACTCCCTGTTTTCTCCCCCTTTTGATGTTTATCCTTTTTGCCTTTCTGAATGAGGACTGATCATCTTACCCAGGGTCCTTCTTCTTGCTTAGCTTCTTTAGATGTACAGATTTTGGTATGATTATCCTATGTGATATGTCTAATATCCACTTACGAGTGAGTATATTCCATGTGTGTCTTTCTGTTTCTGGATTACCTGACTCAGGATGATCTTTTCTAGTTCTCACCATTTGCCTGCAAATTTCATGATTTCCTTGCTTTAATTGCTGAGTAGTATTCCAATGTGTAAATGTACCACCCTTTCTGTATCTATTCTTCAGGCGAGGTGCATCTGGGTTGTTTCCAGATTCTGGCTATTATGAATAAAGGCTGCTAAGCTTTGACTGGGGAAGATAGGTTTATAGGTAGAAGCAATAAGAATGAGGAATACATACATATTACACTTCCAGTTAAGATTGAATGTGTTCTTTAGGTCCTAGCAAGACATCTTGCATAGTTTAGATCTTGATTTTAGCAGTCACAAGTATGGAGATTTCAGGGATGGGCGTTGGTGGGGTCTCCAGCAGCTAAGGGAGGCTTCTCAACAAACGACAAAACTTAAGATTTATGGGGCCTATTGACAATTGAATGAACAGAGAGATCTCAAGGAGGTCAGCCTAAGTCAGGCAGTCATAATGAGTCACAAAAGTGAGGGGAGAGTGAGAAACATCAGAGCATAAGGCACATATGGTAGGGAAAGAGCACTAATTGAGCAATAAAGATGGTATGTTAAATCATGGCCAGTGTTTAGAATGACGTCACTGCCAAGCAGGGGTATTTGAGCATGATTCTATGCTGTGTGATACCCATTTCTTCTTATAGAACCATATACTACCAATGACACTGTGTGACAAAATCCCATAAGCAGCTCAGAGGTTTTCACAGCGCTCTATTTTTTTCAACGATGTTTTTAATACATATGGGACAGAATTCATAGCTGTAAAGGTAAGTTTACATTTTTTTTTTGTTGTTGTTGTTGTTGATCTATACTAACAAATATAGATCAGTCAACTTGATAGTCGGAGCGATAGAGTAATCTATGATGGAGACACTGCCCTCAGGAAGCTTCTATTCTTTGGATGATAATGTCTTATAAATTGACAATTGTAATGTTAGAAGCTCTGACGCGGTAAAGTCTGGGGAGTATGTGAGCCACCAGGATGGAGGATGTCAGCTCACCAGACTTAGCCTGCATAGAAGGGAACAGTCAGATTGGGAAGAGATGGGGGTTGCACCATCACCTACCTGAAGAGATGCAGGCTGGTGCTTGAGGCAGAAAGTAAGAGCACACTCAAAGCCGTGGCCAAGAGCTCATCCCTGCTTTCTGGACAGTTTTCATAAACAATAGGGACTTGGTGAGGACGGAAGCTGTTTGTCCTTACTGGGGATATTATTATCTGGAAAGGGGTAAGGGAGAATCTGTTACAGTAAAGGGACCTGGGAACCAAATGGCAAACTTAGTCTGAGAGGACATTTAGAGCAGATGATTCCTTCAATAAACCAGCAATTTGGTTTGGTAAAGAAGACCCAAACAGCCTCGGGGACTGCAGTGTGCCTCAGCACGAAGTCGTGCAAACACTGCTCCGAGCAAACGTGGAGTGCTTTTCAGAGAACAGGTTTCTCTTTGGGGTATAATTATTTGGCCCACTTAATAGAAGTCGCAAGCAGGCCAGCCCTTGAAAAATAGGGCTCACTCCTCGTTTTAGCAGAGCCTGAACAAAGAGAAACTTAAAATCAATTAGAGGGAAAGAGGAAACCTATTTCTGTCCTTCTGGAGACAAAAGATGAAGCACAATTGGTTAACATTCAGAGGACTACAAACCTCTTGGGCGGTTGGGGGAAGTTCTGGGGAGCTGCAGCGGAGACACGGATTCAAACGCAGGCTCGAGCTGCCATCTAGTGTTGGCAGGGCTGCTGGCACACCAGGCACAGCCGCTGTTTCTGCCCTGAGACTCCAGGCATTTGGTTCCAGGAAGATGCATTAAATCACTATTTATTATTATCGTTGTGGTTATTATTATTAAATAATTACTAAGTTAAACAGCTAGCTTAACACTTGGTGTCCCTCAGGAATTTATTTCCCTACCGACAGCATCCAGTTTTCAGTATTCAGTTGCCTCCTGTTTGAAGGCGCAACGTTTAATCCTTCGGCAATCTAACTAGGAGCCAGCCCAGAACAGACTGTGTTTGACCTCTGCAGCTGTGTTGGAAGGTGGCAGTCCTGACCATTAACCACGCAGAAGGTCCCCGTGTTTCTACAGGCCCAAGCTTCCTCCCGAGGGGAGAATTCATGCGGAAGTGCTGTATAAAGCTTGGAAAGAATAGTTTTGTCTTCTCACCAGGCTCTTGCTTTATTGAATTGAAGCCTTTCATATTGGAAAGATAATTGGCAATTCAACAAATTAACTTTATTTAATTAAACAACTAATTTGCTGCCAATCTGATATTGATTAGAGGCCCTGGACTGCCAATTTCTTCTCCCACTCCTGTCCTGTTACTGGGAATTAGAAACCTTAACCAGGCTTAGCTAACATTGTTTGCAGCCTAAAGACAGGAGCTTTGATGTTCCACAGCTCCTGGGGTCTCTATCTCACTGCAGAGAAGCTGTGAGTGTGTGAGGCTTTGGGGATGCTTAATTCAGACCTCTAACTCCCACGCCCGCTCTGAAGCACGGCTCTGTAGTCCCTGACCTAGATGGCTGACTCCGAGAGACCGCAGTGTCCTCCTGCGCCACAGCCTCTGCTCTCAGCAGCAGATCTTTTCAAACAGAGCCGTGGAACGAGTAAACAACCCTGAGAGGAGCCATCTGCTTGTTTCACATTTGGACATGAAAGCGAGCCTGGTCTCACAGACTTTTTCAGACACCTGGTGGCCCCACGATCTTCCCCATCTCTTTCCTGTAATGCTTTATCCTTTTGTAGAGAGAGTACAGGCACACTTTCCTTATACCTTTTAAAGGCTGGCAGAGGAAAATAATGCATAGAATTAAAGCTTCTTTTTGCAGAGCTGTTGACATTCCTGTGACATGCAATGGCATATAAAAATTCGTAGGGCTGAGCAGTGCATGGGGAGAAATGCATTTCTGCAACCAAGGGGCAATATGGGGCGGGGCGGGGGGGGGATGCTGTGAAAGTCTTGCTCTGAATCTTCTCTTAGGCTGGACAGATTGACAGGGGAATAAACAAAGGAGAATTTCAGACTTTACTGGGTGTTGCTACAGAGAATTAAGAGGTGGGGGGAGTCCTCCGAGCCATTTGGTGAGCATTCTTTTATTTTCCTGAACATCCTTGTCACCTTTAGGCCCCTCATGTGTTTTTCCCATCTCCCTGTCCAATGCCCAAAAAAAGACAAACATAATTAAGGGAGATTCAAGCTCAGTGCCCAATACAAACAAATGCATGGAGCAAATGTTTAGCACATGGTAGGTGGTCAAGAGTTCTTGAGGTGGATCTGTGCATTAAAGAATGAGTTCCACAATATGTGCTGAGACAAACAGTTGACAGTATCAGTCAGGCGAGAGAAGTAACGTTTATCTAGTGCTTAATCAGAGCCTGTTCTAGCCAGGTCACTTCCTGGAAAAAGACGCTCTGGAACGGCGAAAGCTGTGTCCTCCTTCCAAGGTCTTTCTCTTTTCAGCACGCCTGCTTTGCTCTCCTCTCTCTGCACCAGCTTTTCTTAATCTCCAGTTCATATACTTTCTGCCTGCTCATAAATTATGCCTGGCCATCCCTTTGCTGCTTGCCACAGAAGCAAAAATATCCTAGCACTCTGGGAGGCAGAGGCAGAGGCAGAGGCAGAGGCAGAGGCAGAGGCAGAGGC